>NC_142869.1:134140000-134445625 GCF_051225735.1 Oryctolagus cuniculus | reverse complement strand
GATGCTGGGCTGCAGGCGGAGGATTAACCAAGTGAGCCATGGTACCGGCCTTGATATTTGATTTTATCAAAGTGTTAAGATCATCTGTAAATAATTATATATATATATATATATATCCTCAATAATAGAAAGTATCATTAATGAACTTTGACTAAGCACTCATTTTTTGTGATCTAATCTTCACAGCTATTATTATTATTTCCAAAAATATCTTTTGCCTTTAACAAGGAAAATTTTTGAACTAAGATTTCTGGAGGATTGCACAAGTATTCTGAGAATATAAATCCTCTGTGTAGAGACCCCTAGATGAGAGTATTGTATTTTCAGTAGTAAAATTCAAACTCAGATTTTCTAGATTGAGATCTGAAGCGTTTGCCAGTTTTTTTAGATTTTTAACAATCCCTTGTTGAAACTGCACTAGGTTATATTAACTAGATCTAGAGTCATTTTTTATTGTACAGTGGAGGTTACTGTTTCACATTGGAGTAGTCTTAAGTAGTTAAGTATCACAAGGGAATGCTTAATGCTATCCTCTTTATTTATATAGAAGTCAATAAAATGTCCTCCCTTCCCCGAATTTCTTTCTGTGCAGTGTGTGTTGCTTTATAAACCAAATATTCCTTAAAGTTTCCTTTCTAAAACTTAGGAAAAATGTGTTTGAAGTTTATCTAAGGAAAGATAACTACAGAATTTATTTTTTGTTATTCAACAAGGAAAAGGGAAAGAGTAGAGGATAAAATTGTAATAACATGGTTGGTAAAATATTATTTACCAGCTGAGCTCATATACAATACATAGTACTTAACTCTTATATACAGTATAAGACAACTGTTATATACAGACAACATAGATACCCCCTTTCCTTGAACTTTGACTACCTTGTAAAATCAACCTTGCCCAAAATACCAGTCAGCAGCACCAATATTTTATGGAGCCATGCAAGAAACAGGGTGGATGACAGGTAAGATATGTAGTAATGCACCTCTGTTCTCATCACCCAATCTCCTTCTTCCTCCATCTCTATTTAACAGCACATATTGGAAAAGGATCTTCATTTAAGACAAAAAAAACTGGTAAAAAGCAGAAAAGCAATTTTTAAAAAGTTACAAAAAATTATGGATAATCCTAGAATCTGAGAGTTTTTCTTTAGATTTTATTTATTTTATTTGAAACCAGTTCTGGAAAGGGTAGGAAGAGAAAGAGGGAGAGAGAACCCACCCATGAAAGACAGAGAAATATCTTCTGTTTGCAGATGGACTCCCTTCTGTTAACAATAACCAGGGCTGGGCAAGGCTGAAGCCAAAAGCCCTTGAACTCAACACAGGTTCCACTTGTGGGTGGCAGAGACCCAATTACTTAACTCCTCACCTATTGTCTCACATGATCTGCATTAGGAGAGTGTTGGAATCACAAGTGGAGATGGGACATGAACCCATGCACCCCAATATGGAATGTGGGTGTTCAGGTGGCATGTTAACTGCTGTACCAAATGTCCATCCCTGAAATGCCAAAGTTCAAGGTTAAACAGCAAGAAACATAATTTTCTGATGCTCTAGGACTGACTGAACATGCAGCTGGACACAGACATCACAGTATAAACTAACACATCTGGTAGCATTAATGCCACTTGCTTTTAGAGTTGGGTGCTCTGGCAAAGATTGCTCAACTCGTGTGTAGAGAATGATGCACCTGCTGTTGTAACTATATCTCAGAATGGATACTGTGTGATTCTCACTTCCTCACATCACTACCTTCCAGTGAAATCTCAGGAGCAGATGTTTGGACCAATGCTTCAAGAGTGGCTAGGCTATAAGTGTCCCTAGTATGCAGCCTTTGAGAGGAGGAGATTTTACCCACCCTGGCAGGAAAGTCACCAAACATAGAGCTTTTGTTTACAGGCAAGACAACCAGTACAATGAATCCATTCAAGAACACAGCAAAAGTGAGTTTTGTATTCTTTATATTTGAAGACTGTATGTGTGTCTGTGTGTGTGTGTGTGTGTGTGAGAGAGAGAGAGAGAGAGAGAGAGAAAGAAAGAGAGAGAGAGAGAGAAAGACTTCCCATCTGCCAAGTTGCTTGAGAATGACAACTTATGCTATAGAAAGCCAACATACTATCTTTAAAAATTATTTGTGGCTGGCGCCGTGGCTCACTTGGTTAATCCTCCACCTGTAGCGCCGGCACCCTGGGTTCTAGTCCCGGTTGGGGCACAGGATTCTATCCTGGTTGCTTCTCTTCAGTCCAGCTCTCTGCTGTGGCCCGGGAGTGCAGTGTAGGATGGCCCAAGTGCTTGGGCCCTGCACCCACATGGGAGACCAGGAGGAAGCACCTGGCTCCTGGCTTCGGATTGGCGCAGCATGCAGGCCATAACAGCCATACAGGGAGTGAACCAACGGAAGGAAGACCTCTCTCTCTCTCTCTCTCTCTCACTAACTCTGCCTGTCAAAAAAAAAATTATTTGTAAATATAACCACAAGCTACTGAAGCAATTAATTAAAATTTACTCATTTTTTAATATTTATTTATTTATTCACTTGAAAGTCAGAGTTACACAGAAAGAGAGAGGTCTTCCATCGCTGGTTCCTGCCCCAGTTTACCACAAGGGTTGGAGCTGTGCCGATTTGAAGCTAGGAGCATCTTCTGGGTCTCCCACGTGGGTGCAGTGGCCCAAGGAGTTGGGCCATCATCGGCTGCTTCCCCAGGCCATAGCAGAAAGCTGGGTTGGAAGTGGAACAGCTGGCATTCTTTTTTTTTTTAACTTTTATTTAATGAATATAAATTTCCAAAGTACAGAATATGGATTACAATGGCATCCCCCCCATAACGTCCATCCAACCCGCAAACCTCCCCTTTCCCACTCCCTCTCCCCTTCCATTCACATCAAGATTCATTTTTGATTCTCTTTATATACAGAAGATCAGTTTAGCATACATTAAGTAAAGATTTCAACAGTTTGCTCCCACACAGAAACATAAAGTGAAAAATACTGTTTGAGTACTAGTTATAGCATTCAATCTCAATGTACAGCACACTAAGGACAAAGATCCTACATGAGAAGTAAGTGCACAGTGACTCCTGTTGTTGACTTAACAAATTGACACTCTTGTTTATGGCATCAGTAATCACCCTAGGCTCTTGTCATGAGCTGCCAAGGCTATGGAAGCCCCCTGAGTTCACTGACTCTGATCATATTTAGACAAGGCCATGGTCAAAGTGGAAGTTCTCTCCTCCCTTCAGAGAAAGGTACCTCCTTCTTTGATGACCCGTTCTTTCCACTGGGATCTCACTCACAGAGATCTTTCATTTAGGTTTTTTTTTTTTTTTTCCCCAGAGTGTCTTGGCTTTCCATGCCTGAAATACTCTCATGGGCATTTCAGCCGGATCCGCATGCCTTAAGGGCTGATTATGAGGCCAGAGTGCTGTTTAGGACATTTGCCATTCTATGGGTCTGCTGTGTATCTCCCTTCCCATGTTGGATCATTCTCTCCCTTTTTGATTCTATCAGCTAGTATTTGCAGACACTATTCTTGTTTATGTGATCCCTTTGGTCCTTAGTCCTATCATTATGATCAATTGTGAACAGAAATTGATCATGGGACTAGTGAGATGGCATTGGTATATGCCACCTCGATGGGATTGAATTCGAATCCCCTGGTATGTTTCTAACTCTACCGTTTGAGGTAAGTCAGCTTGAGCATGTCCCGAATTGCACATCTCTCCCCTCTCTTATTCCCACTCTTATATTTAACAGCAATCACTTTTCAGTTAAGTTTCAGCACTTAAGAAGAATTGTGTATTGATTACAGTATTCAACTAAAAGTATTAAGTAGAACAAACAAAAACAATACTAAGAGGGATAACATATTAAGCTGCTCATCAACAGTCAGGGTGAGGGCTGATCAAGTCACTGTTTCTCTTAGTGTTCATTTCACTTTAACAGGTTTCCTTTTTGGTGCTCAGTTAGTTGTCACCTATCAAGGAGAAGAAGTGGTATTTGTCCCTTTGGGATTGGTTTATTTCACTCAACATAATATTTTCCAAATTCCTAACAGGGACCACTTTTCAGTTAAAATTTAAACACCTAAGAATAATTGTGTGTTAATTACAGAGTTCAACCAATGGTACTAGAACAAAAAAAAAAAATACTAAAATGGATAATGTATTACATTGTACATCAACCGTCAGGACAAGAGCTGATCAAGTCACTGTTTCTCATAGTGTCCATTTCACTTCAACTGGCACCCATATAAGATACCTGCATTGCAGGCGGCGGCTTTACCCCTACACCACAGTGCCAGCCCCTAAAATGTACTCTTTTAAAGCCAATGTTCTGAACTAATGTCTGTTTACTTCTAAATTTGTAATGACACATACAGGATCGACTTTACTAATTTCAAAGATAACCTGAAATTTTGGGATTACTACTAGATGACTTTTTAAATTAATTCATGATGGTATGGGAAAAAGTCAAAACAAAGAAACCAAAGTAATTTTTTTTATTTATGTATTTTTAGTACTTCTTATTACACACATCTGTAAATTATCAATTTGTCATGTAGTAGGTTAACAGGAGCTTCGCCTTAGTTATTTAATTTGTATATAAAGAAATGTGATGAGAAACCTGACTTTGGTATCTAAATAATGTGCTAGAAAATATTACCTTTCCCTCACTTTCCAAAAAATGCATGCTTATTGGATTAAAGCACTTTGGGGAGGACTGACAAACATTATGGAACAGGGTTTAGAAAAAATCTCAATTCCTGGAATCAGAGTTCTCTGTCAGAGATGTTTCTATTCTAATGAATGGTAAATTCTCTGTAATCTGAGCTATTAGATGTGACTGAATGTACCCTGGCCTATAGCCCTGTTCTAGTGTAACAGGCTGTCAGAATCTTCCTAACAATCTATTTTATGTTCAATAACTTTGAAACATTGTTAGAAAATATAATAAGCTTTCATTTTTTCTCATATCCCAACTGCATGCTTGTATGTGCACAAACACAAACAAACATCAACTGGGGCCTACAATAGTGCACCTGTGTTTTGCTGTGAGCTTTTTTTTTTTTCTTTTTCTTTTTCTTTTCTTTTCTTTCTTTTTTTTTTTTTTTTTTTTTTTTTTTTTTTGACAGGCAAAGTTAGACAGTGAGAGAGAGAGAGTCAGAGAGAAAGGTCTTCCTTCCGTTGGTTCACACCCCAAATGGCTGCTACGGCCGGCGTGCTGCGCCGATCTGAAGCCAGGAGCCAGGTGTTTCCTCTTGGTCTCCCATGTGGGTGCAGAGCCCAAGCATTGGGTCCATCCTCCACTGCCTTCCCAGGGGCCACAGCAGAGAGCTGGACTGGAAGGAGGCCCTGACTGGGACTAGAACCCAAGGTGCCGGCGCCACAGGCGGAGGATTAGCCTAGTGAGCTATTGCACCGGCCTTGCTGTGAGTTTTCTCATATTTAACTGTGGGGTCAGATTTCAAAACAAAATAAGTCCAAATATAATCATTATGTAATTGAGATCAAGTCTTGCGCCACAGATGGCTGCATTTATAATAATTTTTAATCCCATTTATCACTAGCCATCCTCAAAATAAGAAAGCCAGTGTGTGGAAGAAGGTAATGGATGAGTGGTGTGAAGTGGTTAGTAAAAGCAATCAACTTGTGAAATGAAATAATTTACTTGTTTTATTTGGCTTTAAGACACCATTTTAAGATCTACTCTGATAAATAAGCTACTGGCTTTGGCCTCTGTAAGATTTATTCCAAGCATTTTTATTTCATTTGTGCTGGTGCTACTCTTGCTTGTAAGGCATGTGTAATCTCGCCTAATAGTGATAGTTGTGCACCTGGAGGATACAGAAATAATAAAATAAAAGGTAGATTAATGTGAAAGTTCCTAGTTTGCTATGCCCATTAGGACAAACAATGACGTTTCTTTCTCCTGTTGTTTCTCCTCTTGCTGTAGCCTGGATATTGCTACAAAGAAAGGGAACTTTGTGTAAGAGCAGTTATAATTCTTTTAATTTAGACACTCTAAATGATTAGATAATTCACATGAATTAGTCTAATTTTTTGGACTTTCCGTACCCTAAACATATACATTTTGTAAAGTTGATATAATTGTCAACATTTCAAACCCCTCCTGGATGAAATTGATAACTCAAAGTGTCACAATCTCTTAGGGATGTCTGTAATACAGGATCGATTACTGTTGACACAGTGGCAGGCAGGGAAAGGTGATGAATGAGCACTGGGTGTAGGAGGCACCTGCCAAATGCAACATGTTCATGAACTGCAAGTTCTCCAAGGAACAGCTTAGTATGGCTCCTTCAATGCCAACCCCTTTATTTCTTGTGCTATGTACCTTGGTGCAAAGGAGCACTCCATTCCCCAGGTGAACCTCAAGGCAGCCCATGGCTGTGCCATGGATTTTTCAGGAAAATCATTTGATCAAGTGACAGCTGTCCTCTAAGTCCTCCTTCAGCTCATAATAATTTCACTCAGAAATTTTCAGTTCAATATTTATTTTCACGGGAGAGGGATTCTAAAACAGATGCCAATAACTGGACAAAGTGCTTGATTTCAATGCTTGCCACCCAACAAATCTTTCTAGGTTTTCATGGTGATCCATCTTTCTTCACACCGGTATACTCTGACCTATTTCTATGATTTTTACCTGAGCACTATTCAAATATTTGTAACATAAATAATTGTCATCTTAATATCTTTTGTGGAATAGAAATTGAACATAAACTAATACTGTCAGACCTCCCTGTCTAAGGATTCCAGTATTTTAGAGATGAGCTACATAGGCAGGGGTGGACACAGAAGTGAGAGAGTATGCCTGTGGGCTAAGACTCAAGTTAATGAAGTAAGAGAAACAGAGTTAGCATCTTGTTGAGAAGCCATAATTGAGTGTCAAGGAGAACAAATAACTGAGGGAAAAGCCAGATACTATCAAGGAAATAAATGCATAATTTGGGAGTCATTGTCAAAAGAAAGGCTAGTCTGAAAGAATCTGATCAGACATGCTCTCTCCAGTTTCAGTTTTCTACTGTCTCCACCACTCACAAATATTTTTTAAGACATTTCTTTATTTGAAAGACAGAGGGGCAGAGGGGCAGAGGGGCAGAGCAGGGAAGAGAGAGAGAGAGAGATCTGCAATGTCCAGAGCTGAGCCAATCTGGAGCCAGGAACTTCTTCATGGTCTTCGATGCAGGTGCAGGGGCCCAAGCACTTGTGCCATTGTCTACTGCTTTCCAAGGCACATTAGCAGGGAGCTGGATTGGAAATAGAGCAGCTGGAATTTGAACCGGCACCCATATGGGGTGCCAGCACTGCAAGCAGCAGCTTTACCTGATACGCCATAGTGCTAGCCCCATAAATGTTGAGTTCTCAAGGACAAGAAGCTGCAGTTGGTGTTGTAGCATAGCATGTGAAGCAGCCTCTTCTGATGCTGGCATCCCTGCATGTGTGCCAGTTCAAGTCCTGGATGCTCCACTTCTCATCTAGCTCCCTGCTAATGGTCTGAAAAGAACAGTGGAAGAAGGCCCAAGTGTTTGAACCCCTTCCACCCATGTGGGAATCCTGGATGAAGCTCCTAGCTTCAGCCTGGCCAAGTGCTGGCTGTGGCAGCCATCTGGAAAGTGAACCCGCAGATGAAAGAACATCTCTGAAGGAAGATATTCTTGATGAGCGAGAACCACAGATCAATGTAGCTGGGATGTTGCTATAGGATGCAGGAAGCAACCCTGTTGGTGGTGTCCACAGTAATAGCAGTGTGTGAGTACAACTGATTGTCCAGCCTCTGGTACTGGAGATACAGTGAGCAAGATGCAAAAGATGAGGGCTGGAGGTGGTAGAGGCAGCCCTGTGCTGCAGTGGGTTAAGCCACCACCCTAAAAGCTGACTTCCTCTGTCAGAGCACTGCTTCAAATCCAAGTTGCTCCACTTCTGATAAACCTCCCTGCTTGTGGGTCTGTGAAAGCAGTTGAGAATGGCCCAAATATGCGGGCCCTTTCTCTCTCATGTGGGAGACCTGGATGGAATCTTGGGCTCTTGGCTTCAGCCTGGTCAAGCCCTGGTCACTAAGATTAGAGAGTGACCCAGTGGGTAGAAGTTTATTTTTCTATTTCTTCCTCTCTGTCACTCTGCCTTTCAAATAAATAAGAATTTTTTTAAGATTTATTTTTTACTTGAAAGAGAGACTGAGGGGGAGAGACAGAGGTTTCATCTGCTCATATTCTGGTTCACTCCCCAGATGATTGCAGCCAGGAGCCAAGAGCTTCTTCCAGGTCTCCCACGTGGGTGACAGGGGCCCAAGCACTTGAGCCATCTCCCATTGTTTTTCCCATGCCAATAACAAGGAGCTGGATTGTAGGTGGAACAGCCAGGACACAAACCAGCACCCATATGGGTTGCAGGTGGTGGCTTTACTGACCATGCCACAATGCCGCCCCAATAAATATTTTTAAAAAGATGTAAGAGGGATTTTTGCCCTCATGAAGCTCATGTATTCCATGGAGAGACAGTTCTAGGAACGTAATGACACAGTGGCACAGTTTAGTATTACACTTGTCAAGACACCTATAAACAGCAGGTTTGGGATGAACAGTTAGCAGGTAAAAGAGGACATTTGGAAAACTGTTTTGAAGGAAATGTTATGAGGAGTAAGGAGGAGTTTGTGGAGAATGGGCAGGGAAGGGCATGCAGGCATAGCAGTAGGAAACAGCAGTCTTGCGGGGCGCTGCAGCAGGATAGAGCATGGTGGGTGTGAGTCACTGATTTAAGGAACAGATTCTGGATGGCTAGAATGCAGAGTGACACAGTGCTCAATCCCTGCAAGCTCTAACTGGGTTTGTTAAAGATTTTGTATGTTATCCTAGCAGGATGAGCTCTCCTAAAGGTGTGTGATCAGTGAAATATCACGAATAAATTTGTCTGTGAAGAATCATCCTCTCCTGGAAAATGTGTTGGTGTGAGGGCAAGCAACTGGTCTTGACCAGTTTGTTAACAACATGCACTCCACGTGAGATTAGAGGGAGCTAACTCAGTAAAGCATTTGTGATAGAAGATGAATTGAATACATTGAAGAATGAAAATGAGGCGAAACTCAAGGACAGAGAACAGACAACTTGCTGAAGTTTGTGAAAGAGAGGAGAGAGCAGTAGAAGTGTTCTGGAAAACATAGTGGCTGTGCCTTATTTTATGGGCACTACATCAGGAAAGTCAAGATGGAGGACTACAAAGGGTCTACTTCCAACCTGGAAACGATCTAGGGATAGAAGTCAGACATGAAGTGATACCACATTCCCTGGCAATGGCATGGCTAATAGACATACTAGAGATGGTTGCTTATTTGCTTTGATGGAAACTGGGCCAGCATGGAGGATGAACATGTAGGTGTGTTGTGTTTCAAAGACTGGAGGGTGCCAGTCCTTGGCGTGTTAGTGTATCATTGGCTGGGCTTGCTTGGGCACAATTCTGTAAGGCAGCATGGAAAGGATCCTCAGGGGAGCCTGCTGCAGTGGAGCCAATTGAAATTTGAAGACACAAGGCTCACGAGGACTGTGGCCCTTCAGCATGCTGAGTTCCCGCTTGAGAAAGCCCTCTGATTTTACATATACAAGGTCCTTGGAGATCCTGTGTGTTGCTTTGAAGAATCTGCATTAGCAAATGTAGGTAGTACAGTGATTCAGCAACCCAGAAAAAAAAAAATTCTTCCCATACTTACATTCAGGTCTTCCCAGTCCTCCAAGGTGCTCACTGGGATGGCCCCAGTTAGCTTTTGGCTAGAATGCATTGCTCCTGGGGCTGGTGCTGTGGCGAAGTGGATAAAGCCGCCGCCTGCAGTGCCAGCACCCCACATGGGCACCGGTTTGAGTCCTGGCTGCCCCACTTCTGATCCAGCTCTCTGCTATGGGCTGGGAAAGCAGTAGAAGATGGCCCAAGTCCTTGGGCCCCTGCACCCATGTGGGAGACCTGGAAGAAGCTCCTGGCTCCTGGCCTCAGATCAGCATAGCTCCAGCCATCGTGGCCAATTGGAGAGTGAACCAGCAGATGGAAGACACTCTCTCTCTCTCTCTCTCTCTCTGTAACTCTGCCTTTCGAATAAAATAAATGAATCTTTAAAAAAAAAAAAATAAAATTAAAAGAAAGTATCGCTTCAGATTTCCCTCTGTGATGAAATAATTTCTGAGGCTGGCATTCCATTATGCCTTAGATTTCAGCTTAGGATAACCTTTCCCCATTTTTCCCAACTGATCTGGGAGGAATGTTAACTGTACAAGTTCTCAAAAAGTGATGTCCTCTATCTACATAGACCTTACTTTTTTTTTTTTTCTAGTTCTGTCATTGATTGCTAAGACTTCTGACCTTCTGGACAAAGTCTAAGGCTTGGAAAATAATTTGATGGCTAGAAAGCTCCTTTCTCAAAGATAAAGTTTGGCCTCCAGTTTTCAGGAGAACACCTGGGCTGCGGAGGGAGGGCAGCAGCCATTGGAATAAAGGTCCTTTTAGGTTGCCTTGAGTTCATGTCAGTTTAGGCTACTTGCTGGAGCATCATTTGCAATACAAAAAGAGGAAAGGGCATTTACTTGGTGCAGTTTCCTGTGGTGCTAATTAGATGTCTACCACAATCCAAGTAAATTCAACTCTCCGCATGAACTACTCTTTGTTGTTGTTTTTAATATTTATTTATGAGAGGCACAGAGGAAACAATGTCCATCTGCTGGTTCACCCTGTAAATGCCGCTACAGCGTTGGGGGAAACCAACCATAGTCTCCCACGTGGCTGAGAGGAACCTGATTACTTGAGCCATCACCACTGCTCCCAGAGTGTGCATTAGCAGGAAGCTGGGATCAGGAGCAGAGTTGGGTGTAAAACCCAGGGACTCAGGATTGGGATGTGGGCATCTTAATCAGCAGATTAACTGCTACGCTAAATGCCCATGCCCGCATGACCCCTTTCCCGGTGTTACTTCTGAGCAATTCCATGCCTGCATCTAAAAGTATTTAGCTATTAAGTTATGTCCCTTGAGAAAAAAAAGGGGGGGGGGATTATTTTTTCTAGTGCAAGAAAAATATCTGAAAAAAAAATCTACTCTGTTATCTTGTCCTTTAAGTGTTACAGAAACTTCTCTGAAATCTCTGTTATTCCATACACACTCTCAGAACACTCATCCACTCAGCCTGAGTCAAACTCCTCTGTCTCGGGCACCAGCCCACCAGTGGCCTCCCGCCTTTCCATTTTAAACAAGATAAAGTCACTTTGTGTCATCTAGACAATGAAGAGACAAACCAGGCAGGGAGTCAGAATTCCCCTTAATTGGGAAAGAGGAGTGTGAATTCTTTATATTCTTGTCACACAATCTCACCCCTAGATTTCTCATTTCTTGAGCTAATGAATATATTGTATACCTATTGACTCCAGGTCTATGAAACTCATTTGAATTCACAGTTGCTGGTAGGAGACATTTGACTTTGGGCAAGTCAGGCAATTTTCTCCTGTCTCGGTGGAGTTATTAATAGCTACCACAGGGGGATATCGAGAGGATTACAGGGATAATAGTGAAAAAGTTTCTGGTGTGAATGGGACGTGGTGAACTTGGAATAAGAGCTCTATCCCTTTGAAGAGGGCTCTCCTTGTGACAATAATAACACCATAATAATAATAATAATATGATTGACTTAATGACTTCCACGTTTGTTTAGCAAAGAAGGCAAGGTTGAAAATTTGCTTGCAGAGATTGGTTCCTTTTACATTTGACCTTGATGTGTAGTGAGGATCATATTGTAAAGAATTTAAAAAGGATTGTTATTCAAATAATAGGAAAAATTGGAGAGAAAAGATTTTTAATATTGTTGACAAATTGCTTTTCTGTCATGTTTAAAGCTAGATATTTTAAACAGACCTTTTCTCCTGCTCATTCTAATCACTTATACTGACCCCCCCCAAAAAAAAAACCCGTGATTGTGATCAGTGCTGAAATCTCACTTACATGCTATTTATTATTCTCACCTTCTGATGTTCAAAATCACCTTTGTCCCTACTGACTTTGACTTCCCTTTCCCTATTTTTGTAGCTGATTGTGAAGGAATCATTCTTTATTTGAGAGAGCTACAGAGAGAGAGAGGGAGAGATATAAAGGTCTTCCATCTCTGATCCACTCCCCAAATGGCCACCACGGCCAGAGCTGGGCCCGACCAAAGCCAGTAGCTTCTTCCAGTATCCCACATGGCTGCAGGCACATTAGCAGGGAGCTGGATGGTAAGTGGAGCAGCAGGGGCTCGAACTGTCACCCATATGGGATGCTGCCACTGCAGGCAGAGGCTTAGCCTACTATACCACTGCACGGGCCATGAAAGAATCATTTTTAAAAATGTGACATTACCATCAAATGTTTCAAAATATTTTTGAGTGGTGCTTACCTTCGCTTCAAAGGAGACAGTCAACTAAATGTGATTGTACAATTCCAGCTTATTCTGCATTGATGCATTCAGATCACTGAATGAAACAATAGCCTGCTAAATCAGTAAGAGGAGCCAGGAGCTTCTTCCACATCTCCCACACAAGTGCAGGGGCCTAAGGACTTGAGCCATCTTCTACTGCTTTCCTAGGCCATAGCAGAGAGCTGGATTGGAAGCAGAGCAGCCGGGTCTCGAACCGGCGTCCATATGGGATGCCAGCGTTAACCTGCTGTGCCACAGCACTGGCCCCCAATGTTTATAATTTTTTAAGAATATCTTATGTTAGCCGGTGCCGTGGCTCACTAGGCTAATTCTCCGCCTTGCAGCGCCGGCACACCAGGTTCTAGTCCCAGTCGGGGCCCGGAGTCAGCGGCGGCCATTGGAGGGTGAACCAAAGGCAAAGGAAGACCTTTATCTCTGTCTCTCTCTCTCACTGTCCACTCTGCCTGTCTGTCGCTCCCCCTCTTCGCGGAGGTTCGACACTAAACCCTGCACTCTTCTTTTGTCTGCTCGGCCCTCCCCGGGTTTGCTGCTGGTTCTTCCCGGGTTGGCTACCAACCCTTCCACCTCCGTGGAAGGGCGGTTCCCCCTGCCACTTTCCCCACTTCCGCGGGGGAGCGGCACACCGCTGGCCGGCTCTCTCGGGGGCTGCACAGGTGTTCCTTCAGATAGATGTTCCTTGTGCATGTTGTCTCTCTCCTCCTTTATAGTCCTCTTCCACCAATCCCAACTCTGCTACCCACACACCAAGTACGCTGCTCTCCTCCAATCAGGAGCAGGTCCTACAGTTTATTGGTTGAACTGGAGGCAGCTGTGTAGAAGCTGTTTCCTCCTCTCCCAGCGCCATAATGTGGGAGAGCAGATGCATAGAATAAGTCTTAATTCCAGTAACAGTCTAGTCCGAGTTGCTCCCCATACCTGTCAAAAAAAAAAAAAAAGGAATATCTTATGTCCCGGTAACTCTACATTGGGTAACTAAATGGGGTAAAATCGATTAATTGAATTAGTTGTAATTATTTTTTTTCCATTGAGAACTGATGGCATGATTTTAATCAGGGATAAGAGAATAAAGTTATTTGTCTATCAAAACAAACAAAAAACCCTGTCTCAGAATAAATGCAACCTTCACTAAAAAGTGGCCTTTGGATTTGAAAATGGAAAATCATGAATCACTGTTCATTGAACATTAACAGTTTTCAACTATGACTGAGAAGAACAACCAAGACCATGCTGAGCAAAGAAAGTGTTTTATTAGGGCGAAGAACTGCTTTGAGCAGCCTCAGAGGGAGGGGAGCTCCGGGCTCATGTGTAATGCTGTGTCGAGGGAGGAGGGAGACAGGTGGGAGATGAGTTGGAGCAGGCTGTTTGCCTTTGTTCAGGGGATGTGGGATGCGGGCTGGAGCAGTTGGAGAGGATACCAGATAACGTCTTGAGACAGCGTGTCCCTGACACAGGGCGTCTCTGGGGCTGCCTGATTCATAGCTGGGGCAGTGATAGGGACAGGGAGTCACAGGATGTTTCCCTGATTTGCAACTGGGACAAACTGTGGGAACGGTGAGGCTCTCCAGGTACGTGGCATCTTTGTGTTTTTGTTTTTCTGACACCAGGAAAGAGTGCGGGCGTTGTCTCAGACAACGTGAGGAGCCAGCGGGAGTGAATGCTACTGCAGGAATGTGAGGGGCAGAAACTGGAGAAGAAGTCACGTGGACAGCTTGGAACACTGTTCTCAGTGGTACCTTTGGGAGGATGACTAGAACAAGGCAGATTATGTAAGAACATATTAGAGCATGTTTGTAAGCTAGAGGAAGGGAGAAAAATCAACATTGATCCATGTAGGTGAAGCATCTGACATATTTGGCATTTAGCTGGAGGCAAATCAAGGTGTGCAACTCATTTCCCATTAGCAACAAGGTCAACTTGGCTATGTCCCTTTTCGCTCACTCCTGCCTGCCCCTGTATGGGTGAAAGAGTAAGGAGGGAGACATGGGGGAATACTTGACAAGAGTCTGGTGGCTGGATAAGACATCACTTTAACCTAATGTGCTGTGCTTTCTTCAGTGAAAGGAAACACGGATGAAGTTGAAGAAGAAAAAGGTGTTGGCAGGTGCTCACAGAACAGTTACTATAAACTTATACCACTCTTCTTTCAATTTCTTCTTTGTTCATCACTTGTTACGCTCTTTCCTACTTCAAAAAGGGATTTTGGCCAACTTAGCATGAAAGGCATAGAGAACGTGTGCTTGTTATTTGTGTGCTTGGGCCTCCTGAAATTGATCTGAGCTGAATGCCCTACTGTTGCTTACCTGTCTCATGTAAGGAACCCAGAGTTTCATCTTGAGACAACTGCCTGCAACATAGTGTTTTTATAGCCATCATGGATGAAATTGTGATTCTCGAACAATTGTTGCTGTTATTTTTAAAGTGGATTTTTATATTAAATTCAATGTAATATATGTATATAATATTCTTTGACATTTAAATATAGTGAAATTATTGCTAACACGACATTTTAATATAAATTAGTAAGACCTACTTCTTGCCATGAAGGAACAGCATGATTAAATGTTACACTCATCTGAAACGAGAAAACTGGAAAAACATTAAAGAAATAAATAAAAAATTATTTTCATTTTACAACTGGCAGCACCAGACTTTTAGCTCTAAGAAAAGCAAAACTAAGCAAGGTGAGTGCTAAGAATGATTCACAATGGTCTAGATAGGCTTGAGACTGAAGGTGTGTTCCGAATCGTGGAGCAGAGACAGGCTTCCCTCCTATGAAGAGGCAGTAATCTTTTTGAGTGGAAAAAACAGAAATAAATTGTTTTCCCCAAGAAATCTTAAGGAGAGATAATTCATTGTCAGCAAGACCAAAAATGTACAAACTATATTTATAAACCATGTTTATAAACCATATTTAAATTTATAATATATTTATATTTAAGAAATGCTTCCTTAAAAGATTATTATTTAAAGGACATAATGCATTGTGTAATTTATAACAAAAGTAACAGTAAACTAGATAATAATATCACAAAAGAGTTGATGCTTCACTGCCCAGGTGGCTGCAATGGCCAGAGCTGCACATATCCAAAGCCAGGAGCTTCCTCTTGGTCTCCCATGCAAGTGCTGGGGCCCAAGGTCTTGGGCCATCTTCTACTGCTCTCCCAGCCCATAGCAGAGAGCGGGATCTGAAGTGGAGCAGCTGGTACTTGAACCGGCGCCCATATGGGATGCTGGTATTGCAGGTGGCGGATTTACCCACTACACCACAGCTCTGGCCACAAAGAATACAATTTGAAGGTAGATTGAGAAGTCAACGATGCACATTTTAAACCTTAGGAAAAATGTCTTAATTTTTTAAGTTTCCAAAGGGGTAAACAAGAGAAAGTAGAAACAGAAAACAAACAGTAAGATGGTAAAAATAAATCTTATAATATAATTGCATTGAGAATAAATGTGCTAAATTTTTCAATCAAAAGACAGAGATTGTCACACTGTGAAAAAAAGGCAAGATCTAATATTTGGTCGGTACAAGAAACTCATTGGAAATTTTTTAAGAAGCACATAGATTAAAAGTTGAAGGATAGAAAAAAAATACATGATATTAACTCTATAAGAAAGCCAGAGTGGCTGTATTAATATCAGTCAAAATAGACTTCAGAATAAGGAGTGTTATCAGATACAGATGTGCATTGCATAATGAGATAGAGGTCTATACATTAAGTAGATATATGTATGCACATATTGACAGAATTTTAAAATAAGGTAAAATTTATGGAAGTAAAAGGAAAAATAGAAAAATCCATGATAATAATTTGAGAAATCAATATTCCTCTCTCAGTAAATAATAGCTTTCTGTTTCCCTGGTTAAGCATTTATATAATGTCCCTCAATTAAAATTTATTAGATATTTTTGTCATGATTAGAAGAGTGTAATGCTTTTTTCTCTGGGAGGAAGAACAGAAAGGTAAAATATCATTCTCACCATGTATCAAGGACACATTTGGTCTATGTAAGTTATAAATATTGCTATTAACCCTGGTCATCTGACTTGAGATAGAGTTATTTTTGGTAGTGTTGTTTTTCCTCATTTTCCTTCTCATACTTTCTGAAAACTGTCACTGTATATAGACCAGATTTAAGGTATGGGAAGCCAACTCAGCCTCCTCAATGATGGGAAAATTTAAATTTACAATTTTTTTTAAATTTTCTGCACAGGCAATTTGTGGCATCTCCCAGATTTGTTTGTTTAACCAATCAATCACATATTTGTAAGTAAATGAATTTGCACTTCAATGCAGATATTTATCTTAAGCTTTTAGTTAACATCCAATGCTATATTATTTGTTTCTTGCTGTTGGTTAGCAATTCATTCAATTGATCATTGTTGTTCTTTGACAAATCCATCATTCAGGATATATTTTTAAAATTATTTATTAGGCAGAGATGAAAGAGAGTCAGACTGAGAGACATATGTTCTCTATATAAAGAAAATACATACTTCTCTATTTCCTTCTGTTTTATAATAAACTATTTCTTTAAGGCGTCACGGCTTGTTTTTTGGGGAATACTATTAGAAATCAAGGTCTGAGTGCTAGGTATTCTCTATGTTACTAGACTTTCATTCCTGCCATATCATCTTAATTCACAGAGCAAGGAGATCATGTATGCTATCCTGTATATATTTATGCACCTATAAATATTTCTACATGTAATCACCTATTGCAATGTTAAGTTAAACCTGAATTCGTACTATTATCTTAGCCTCTAATTCTTTGCCACCTGGATCACTCTTGCCTCTTCCTCTTTCATGCTTGTAAACTCCTACTCAGAATATTAACTGTCCCTAATCTTTCCCCAATATTATGCTATCTTGATAATTGTATCCTTGAAGCAATTCTTAAAATTGGATATTGTGAATCCTCCAACTTTTTGCTTCTTCTAAAATAACATATTGGCTAATTTTAGGTACTTTGTTTTTCCACATAAACCTTAAAGGTCATTCACCAGTATCTACAGAAGAACCTGCTTAAACTGTTGGCTCAGTATCTGGGGGATGTCGAGTCCAGGGTCCCTTGTGGATACCAACACCCCTGGATGCTGAGGACTCTTATCATAAAATTCTTCAGCATTTGCATATAGAGAATGCAAATCTCCCACATACTGATTTAATTTCGATTACTTCTAATTCTTAATACAATATGAATGTTACATAAATAGTAATTGTACTGTTATTTAGAGATAATGATAAGAAATGGTTATAGATATTCAGAACAGATGAACATATTTTACAAACATTCAGTCTACAGTTGGTTGAATGGATGTAGAATGCCATAGATACCTCACACTGGCTGTATGTTAACTTGGGTTTGTGCTGAATTTACAGATCAGTTTCAGAAATGCTCAAAGTATTGAGACAGCAATCTATGACCACAGAGTATATATTTATTTAGATGTTTGGTTTGTTTTCTGTTTTTTTCTTATTTTTCAAACATTTTAATATTTTTACATTTTCATGAGGTACAGTGCAATATTTCAGCACAAACAACACAAATTAATCAAACCAGCAAAACTTCCTTTCCATTTCCTTATCTTTTCTTTGTGATTGTAGCCTACTAGCTACTCACTGTCAGTTCTTTATAAATAACATAACACATTATTGTAAATTATAGTAAGGCCGCTATGTCGTGAGCACTAGAACTGTTTACTTCTATCTGACTATGTTTAATTACTCACCCAATTTCCCTCTATTTGCCATCCCACTCATTTCTTCCCAAACTCTATAATCACTGTTCAGATGAGTTATTTTTAAACTTCCACAAATTAGAAAATAACATTTGTCTGTGTCTATTATATTTCATTTGATGTAATGATCTGCAATCCCATTCATTTTGCAGTCTCCAATCTCATTGTTCTTTTATGGCTAAATAATACTCCATTATGTGTAATGTCACGTTTTCTTTATCCATTCATCCATCCATGGTCAATTCCATAACTTGGCTGCTGTGAATATTGCTACAGTGAACAGTGAGATGCATGTGTCTGTTTTATAGGTTTATTTCATTTCCTGCTGATGTATATGTGCAGAAATGAGAAACTGAGTATTTAGGATCTGCCATACTGTCTTCCATAGTTGCTTTATTGATTTTCATTCCCACACAGCATGTATCAGGGTTCCCTTTGCTTTCTTGCCAACATTTGTTATTTTTTGTCTTTTTGAAAATAGCCTTTATAACTGCAGTGAGATGATACCTTATTGTGATTGTGAATTGTATTTCCATTGTGGCTAGTGATATTGAGCATTTTTATGTATGTGCTTGCTATTTATATTACTTTTCATCCTATTTTCTTTCTTTGCTTGAATTACAGAAACTCAAAGAAGGAGGAAGGGAGGGAGGGAAAGAGAGATTGGTTGATTGATCTTCACAACACCTTGGCTGAAACAGGCCTAAGCCTATACAGTGGACCTCAATCCAGGCCTCCGATGTGGACGGCCAGAGACCCTTCTACTTGAGCTATAATCAGTTTCCTCCAAGAATATGCATGACTAGGAAGCTGGAATGTAATGTTGACACATGAACCCTGGCACACCAGCATGGAATGTGGGTATCTCAAGTGTCAACTGCTGAACCAAATGCCCACACCTGACATCTGTCAGTCTTCCGAGAAATGTCTATTCAGATCCTATGCCCATTTCTTAACCTAATCATTTGCTTTTGAATTGAATTGTTTGCATTCTTTATATATTCTGGATATTAATCCTTGGTCAGATGCACAGATATAAATATTTCCTCCCATTCTGTTGATTATCTCTTCATGCTATTGTTTCTTTTGCTTTAGTTAAGTTTCTAAATTTGATAAAATCCATTCGTCTATTTCTGGTTTTGTTATCTGTGTTTTTAGGTTCTTAGTCAACAAGTTTATGTCAATGCCATTACCTTCAAGATTTACCCCTTTGTTTTCTTCTAATAGTTTCATAATTTCAGGCCTTACATTTAGATTTTTCATCCATGTTGAGTGTTTCAGAGAGGTTAGGGTGAAGTTTCAATATTCTGCCAGCAGATAACCACTTTTCCCAACACCATTTATAGAAAAGACTGTCCTTTGTCCAGGGTATGTTGTTGGCAACTTTGTGAAAGTCAAGTTCTCTATAGATAAGTGGATTAAATTCTGGGGTTTCTGTTCTGTTCCAATGGTCTATGTATCGGATTTTATACCAGTACCATGCCATTTTGATTGCAAAAGTTTTGTAGTGTATGTAGAAATCTGATGTTGTGAGCCTTCCAGCTTTTTTTTTTTCAAGATTGCTCTGGCTACTCACAGTTTTTTGTGCTTCCATTATGAATTTTAGGGTGGGTTGTTTATATTTCTGTGAAAAATTCCATTGGTATTTTGATTTCAATTGGCTTAAATCTATAAATCACTTTAGGTGGTATGGACACTTAAAGTACGTTGAATCCTCTAATCTGTGAATGTAGTAGATTTTCCATTTTTTCCCCTGATTTCTTTTTTTGATATATTTTTTATTTATTAAATATAAATTTCCAAAGTACAGTTTATGGATTACAATGGCTCCCCCCCCCCATAATTTCCCTCCTACTTGCACCCCTCCCATCTCCTGCTCCTTCTCCCATTCCATTCATATCAGGATTCATTTTCAATTATCTTTATATACAGAAGATTGATTTAGTATATATTAAGTAAAGATTTCATCAGTTTGCACCCACACAGAAACACAAAGAGTAAAATACTGTTTCAGTACTAGTTATAGCATTACTTCACATTGGACAACACATTAAGGACAGATCCCACATGAGAAGTAAGTACACAGTGACTCCTGTTGTTGACTTAACAATTTGACACTCTTGTTTATGGCATCAGTAATCTCCCTAGGCTCCAGTCATGAGTTGCCAAGGCTATGGAAGCCTTTTGAGTTTGCTGACTTTGATCTTATTCTGACAGGGTCATAGTCAAAGTGGAAGTTTTCTCCTACCTTCAGAGAAAGGTACCTCCTCCTTTGTTGGCCCATTCTTTCTACTGGGATCTCCCTCTCAGAGATCTTTCATTGAGGTCTTCTTTTTTTTCCCCAGAGTGTCTTGGCTTTCCATGCCTAAAATACTCTCATGGGCTCTTCAGCCAGATCCGAATGCCTTAGGGGCTGATTCTGAGGCCAGAGTGCTATTTAGGACATCTGCCATTCTATGACTCTGCTATGTATCCTGCTTCCCATGATGGATCATTCTCTCCCTTTTTGATTCTATCAGTTAGTATTAGCAGACACTAGTCTTGTTTGTGTGATCCCTTTGACTCTTAGACCTATCAGTGTGATCAATTGTGAATTGAAATTGATCACTTGGACTAGTGAGATGGCATTGGTACATGCCACCTTGGTGGGATTGTATTGGAATCCCCGGCACAATTCTAAATCCACCATTTGGGGCAAGTCCGATTGAGCATGTCCCAAATTGTACATCTTCTCCCTCTCTTATTCCCACTGTTATATTTAACAGGGATCACTTTTCAGTTAAAATTTAAACACCTAAGAATAATTGTGTGTTAATTACAGAGTTCAACCAATAGTACTAGAATAAAACAAAGAAAAAATACTAAAATGGATAAAGTATTACATTGTACATCAACAGTCAGCACAAGAGCTGATCAAGTCACTGTTTTTTTTGAGTTTTCATTTTTTTCATTAGTTTTTATAATTTTAGTGTATAGCGTTTTGACATCCTTTGTTATTCCAATGTAATTTATAAAGCTTATAGGATTGCTCTTATATTCCTTTTTCAATGATTCACTATTTGTATGTAAAATGCTACTAATTTTTGCATGGTGATTTTGTATCCTCAAATTTACTAAATTTGTTCAGAAATTCTAATAGATTCTTAGTGAGATTTATTTTGGTTCCTCTCTATATAGACCATATTATCTGCAAATGACATAATTTAACTTACTACTTTCCTATTTGTGGAACTTTCTTTTACCTTGCCTAAAGGCTCTGGCTAAAATGCATAACACTACAGTGAATACAAGTGGTGAGAGTGGACACTCATTTCTGGTTTAGGATCTTAGAGGACATGTCTTTAAATCTTCCTCATTCAATAAAGTGATGACTGTCCATTTGTCATATACAGCATTTATTATATTGGGACTTGCTCAATCTATACCTAATGTATTTTCTAAGGTTTTCTAAGGTTAATGTATATTCTAAGATTTTTCTCATGAATAGATGTTCTATCTGATCATCTGCTTTTTCTCATCTATTGAGATAATCATGTTTTTTTTTCTTCATTCTGCTGAAGCAACATATTATATTTAGGTTTCTTATGTTGAACCAGCTATGCATTCATGGAGTAAGTCCCACAAGATCGAGGTAAATGACTCCTTTGATCTGTTGTTGGGCTTGGTTTGCTAGTGTTTTGTTGATAATTTTTGCATCTGTGTTTTCCAGAGATGTTGCTTTACAGTTTTTGTTTAGTGTGTGTGTGTCCCTGGAATTAAGGTAATGCTGGCCTTGTAGAATGAGTTGGAAGGGTTCCTGCCTTTTCCATTTTTTGGAATAGTTTGAGAAGAATTAGTATATATTTTTCCTTAAAAGTTTTATTGAAAGTAGATGTAAAACCATCTGGTCTTTGGCTTTTCCTTTTTAAAGGTATTAAGATTACCTCTTCACACAACTCTTTTGTTGCTCTGTTCATTATATATATATACATATATATAATATAACATATATAATATATATGTGTGTGTATTTAGGGTTATATTTTGATAAGTTATATGTAACCAGACATTTATCCATTCATCCAAATTTTCCAGTTTGTTGGTATATCATTGTTCACAGTAGTATGTAGTGACCCTTTGCCTTTCTGTGGTATTCATTGTCATATTTCCTTTTTTGTTTCCATTTTTTTTGTAATGTGAATCTTCCATCTTTTTGCTTAGTTTAAATAAAATTTTTTCAGTTGTGTTCTTCTTTTCAAAAATATCAACCTTTCATTTCACTGATCTTTCGTGTGTTTTTGTTTGCGTTATTAGTTTCTATTGTTTTTATTTGTGTTTTAATCTATTATTTAATTCCTTCTACTGTTTGATTTGTGCTTGTTTTTCAGATTGTTTAGATGCATTAGTAGTTATCTTTGAATTTCTTTGAGCTTGGATTTTTGGTGTAAACTTTCCTCTTAGTACTGCTTTTGTTCTACCCTTAACTTTTGGCATGTTCATTCATTTCAAGGGATGTAATACTTCATTTTGTTTTTTTCAGTGAAACATTATTCATCAGAGAGCCTATTGTTCAGTTTATATGCATAATTTCTTGTTTCTTTTTTGTCAATTTCTATTTTTAGTCTCTTGTGTTCAGAAAAAAAAGTGATTTTAATTTTTTTAAATTTGTTGAGAATTGTGGCCTAATATACTTTTTCATGTATTGATGAAAAGAATGTCTGTTGTGCAGTCATTGGATGGCGTGTGCTCTTAATGTCTGTTAGGTCCATTTTGTCTCTAGTATAGTTTAACAGAGATGTTAATTTGTTGATTTTTTTTGTTTGGATTCTTTTTCCAGCGATCAAACTGGAGAGTTTCAGTCCCCCAGTATTTTTTGAATTAAAGCTTCTTGATCTCTTTAAATACAATAATTTTAATGTAACATTGGGTAAACTAACATTAGGTGTACTGACATTGACAATTATCTTCTTGTTGAATTATTTCCGTGCCTATTTATATAGAGACCTTCTTTGGCTCCTTTTATATTCATTATTTTTCTAAGACTTATTTATTTATTTGAAACAGTTATAGAAACAGAGATAAGGAGAGGGGGAAAGAGAGAGAGAGGGAGAGAGAGAGGGAGAGAGAGAGGGAGAGAGAGAGGGAGAGAGAGAGGGAGAGAGAGAGAAAATCTTGCACCTGCTGGTTCATTCCCCAAATGGCTACAATAACCAGGACTGGTCCAGGCTGAAGCCAGGACCACATGGGTGGTAGTGGTTCAAGTACTTGGTTCGTCTGCTGTTTTCCCAGGTGCATTAGCAAGGAGCAGCTGGGACTCAGACTGGTGCTCATATGGAATGCTTGCCTTGCAAATGGCTTAATCCTCTGTGCCGCTGTGCCAGCTTCTAATACTTTTTCTTATGCCTGCTGTGTCTAATATCCGCATAGCTCCTAGTTTGGTTTTTTAGTTTGTTTCTGTTTGTATGTAATATGCCTTTCCATCCTATCACTTTGACTTTCTATGTGTCTTCACTGTGGAAGTGAATTTCTTGTTGGCATCATATTTTGGGTTCTTTCTTCAAAATCCATTCAGGTATGTTGTGCCTGTTAATTGAGAAATTTAGGCAATTTATATTTAATATTATTTGTAGTGAATGATTTAGTCCTGCTTAAATTTTTTTCTGTTTGTTTTGTAGTTCTTTTGTTTTCTTTCCTAGTAGGTTTTATAATTGCACGTGGTTTTATGATGGCACTTAATTTCTTTGCGTCTGTAAGTAGAGCTCATTTAACATCTTTTGTATCACTGATCTGGTGGTGAGGAATTCCCTCAATTTTAGCTTGACTTGGAGAGTCTTTATTTAACCTTCACGTATAAGAAGATAATTCCATTGGGTAACACATATTTTTATTCGGAAGTTATTTTCTTTCAGAACTTGGAATATATCATTTCATTCCTTCTTGACCTGTAAGGTTTCTGTTGAAAAATCTGTTGTCAGTTTAATGGAGCTTCCTTTAAACTTTTCTAATGTTTTCTCTTATAAAGTTTAGAATTGTCTCATTGTGTTATTTAGAAAGTTTGGTCATAATGTGTTGATGAGGATGTTTTGGGGTCATCTGTTTGGAGTCCTATGAGCTTCCCGTATCTGAATGTTCAAATTGATCTGCAAATTGGGAAATTTTCAACTATTTGCCATTTAATATATTTTTGTACATCTCTGCTCCTTCTCTGCCCTCAAGAAGCGCCACAATTCAAAGATCTGTTTCTTTACTGATGTCTCAAAGCTTTAGAAGGCTGTGTTCATTTTACAATACTTTTTTTTTTCTCTGAATGGGATATTTCTTTTAAAAAAAAAAGATTTTTTCTTTATTTATTTGAGAGGTAGGAGTATGCAGACAGTGAGAGGGAGAGACAGAGAGAAAGGTCTTCCTTCCATTTGTTCACTCCCCACTGGCCGCAACGGCTGGAGCTGCACCATTCCAAAGCCAGGAGCCAGGTGCTTCTTCCCAGTCTCCCATGTGGGGGCTCAAGGACTTGGGCCATCTTCTGCTTTCCCAGGCCACAGCAGAGAGCTGGATCAGAAGAGGAGCTTCCGGGACTAGAACCAGCGCCCCTGAATGGGGTATTTCAAACGACCTATCTTCAAGTTCAGATGCTCTTTCCTCTCTTTGACCCATTCTTTCTTTTGGATTTCAACTGAACCTTTTACTTTTTGAGATCTTCATTCCCCAAATTTTTTTTTCCCCCAAGATTTCTATCTCTTTACTGGATTTCTCATTCATATCATAGATTGTTTTCAGGATTTCTTTCAGTTGTCTGTAATTTTGTGTCTCCTTTTTAGCATCCTTTTACATTCTTTTTTGGGTATTTATAAATCTTTTCTTTGGAGTCTTAGTATAACATAATTGTGTTCCTTAGGGACCATCAAAATGCTTTACTATTTTATATTTCTTACCTCCCAGTTCTTCTGATGGATTAGTTGTTTCTATCATTTTTGTGATACATCAAAATGATTACATTAAAATTATTATTTTGTAATAAATGCTTTTATCCTAAAGATATGTCTTCAAGTATTGGTTTTGAGGTCTATTTGGCTTTATTTCTAGTTGAACGGTGCAGTGTAGTCTTTTTTATATCTTCTTCCATAGCAACTGATGGACATGGCAATGGTGGTGTGGGCTAGACTTCTCCATCCCAACAGGATTCATGGGTCTTGGTAGTTGCCTGTGATCAGGGTCCAGGGTCATGAAGACACTGTCCCTTCATCTACTGTGACTGGAGTTTTGTGAGTACTTTCCTGAACACCTAGAGGGGTCACTTGGTTATCTGCATTTATAGAGGCATGGTCAGGTTGCCATAGTACCAGCCCCAAATTTATTAGGGACACACTAATCCTTGTGGTTCCAACCTCAGGTTTCAATACAGTAATTTGATTTCCACCTATCTTCTGTTCCCCCAAGCAATTGCTTTCTTTGTGTTATATTGTTGAGGTTATGGGGAGCAATGGAGTGATCAGTACTGTGGCCACCTACACCAGAATGCTAGAGCACATTTGGAGCCCACAGCTCACCAGCACTGGAACACCATGGGATGAGCGCACTTGATCTTGAGATATATTATTAGATTTATTTTGGTTTTTTTAGTTGCTATTGAAGTGATATATTTTTGAAAATTTAAAATTCCAGTGGTTCATGGCTGATACATAGGAAACCATACAACATTCATATATGTACTATCCTTGTGTTATATATCCTTTATAGACTTGATCTCTAGTTCCAGGAGGCTCTTTTTGCCAATTCCATGGAATTCTATGTTATAGGCAGTTATATCATCTGTAAATATTTTATTTCTTCTTTCATAGTCTGCACATGTTTTATTACACTTCCTTTTAGTTTTATTTATTTATTCTTATTTTATTGTTTTATTTACTTGCAGCTCAAAACTTAATGGATGAAGAGAGAGGAAGTCCTTGTTTTTTCCTGATCTTAAGGGGTAAGTTTATACCTTCCCGGCTGCTCTCACTGTTTATTATGACATTAACAGGTAAGTTTCTAGTTTTTTTGTGATTTGTTGTATTTGTTATATGTTTGCACCCATCTTGTCCATCAAATTTAAAATGTACCATCAATTCTTAGTTTGATGTGAAGTGTTATCTTTTTTTAAATCCTGAATGGGTATTGGATTTTGTTAAATGTTTTTCATATTCAATTGTGTTTTTGTATCTATTTATATCAATTATATTCCATAATTCACAAATCTTGACCCAATCTTGCAAACCTGAAGTAAATCCATTTGGCCATAATATTCTTATTATAAATTATTAGATTTTGTTGATTTAAAAATGTTTTATGTTCACATTCATGAAATATATTGGTCTGCAGGTTTGTTTCCAGTAATATCTTTACTTGTTCAGATGTTGGTATAATGTTGCTCTAAGGGACTGTGTTAGGAAGTATTCCCTCCGCATCATTTCTGGAAGGAATTTTAGAGAATTGGCACCTGCTTTTCATTTACTGATAGGTAAAACCAAATGTGTCTGGTGATTTTTTCCCCAAAGGTTATTCATTATGATTCAGTATTTAAATAGATATAGTTGCTCAGATAATCTATTTTTTGTGCATTTATAAGTATGTGTCCTTCAAGGAATCAGTCCATTTTATCCAATTTATCAACTTTGTGGACACAGGGCTGTTTATATTCTACCACTGTCATCCCAATATCCATGGGATAAATGTGATAAATGTTCATTCATTTCTTATACTAGTAATTTATGTCTTCTCTTTGTTATAGTTTAGCCTGCCTAGATATTTATATGTATTTTGCATCTTTTCAATGAACTACCGTTTTTGCCTTTTACTTTTTGCTAATTTTCTCTATTTTTTTTTGCTTTTGGTTTTATTGCTAAGTGACTTTATTTTAATCATTTCTTTGTTTCAGTCTTTCATCTTTATATTTTTGAGACAAAATAATTTTAATTTACATTATAGTCAAAGCCTTAAGCCTCTCATAAATAAAAAAGTATAGTGTCATTTTCCTACAGTTGATTTAGAGTTAAACATATAATAATTGGTGGTCATTATCTAAATATTTGAGATGCTTAACATTGATTCTGAATCTTTATTTTCTGTTATGTGCATTAAATGGCATGCATTTCTCTTTAGACACTGCACTCTTTTAATAACGTGACAGTTACTCTTGCTGCTGTATTTTCATTTAGTTCAGAAATATGTTTAATTTCTCTTGAGACATCTTGTCTGGCCTGTTTGTTGTTTAGAAGTAGGATATTTAGTTTTAAATAATTGGTGGTTTTACAATTAAGCTTAGTGTTTTCTAGTTTAATTGCATTGCAGTCTGAGGACATATTTCTATTATTTTTATTATGTCAAACATTTTAAGATATATTTTATAGCCTAGAATGTGGTTTGTCTTTGTGAATGAGTGTTCTGTGTGAATTTGAGCATAGTATACTTTCCTTAAGAATTAGCTGTTATTGAAGAGGGTATACTGTGATTGTCAATAATACCAGGAAGATTTACTGTGCTGTGCAGGTCCACTTTATCTTTAACTGATATTCTGGGAGGGTGCTTAAATGAAATATGTTAAATTATAAGGGATTTAAAATACATTAAAATATAATGGATTTGCCTATAGTGGATTTCAGTTTGAGAGTCTTTGCTACAAATATTTTCATGTTTTGTTGTCTAGTGCCTTAGGGTTGCTGTGCCTTTGTGAAGAATTGACCTCATTGTCATTATTAAGCACCCCCCTCTTGCTGATAATCTTCATTATATTGAGGTCTCTTTTGTCCAAATGTAATGTTGTTCATTCAACTTCTTTTTATTAGTTTTAGCATCCTATGCCCTTCTCCTTCATGTTACATTTAGCCTATTGGAATTTTCATATTTGTTGGGATTTTATTTTAGATGGAAAGTATTTTTGTGTATCATTTTGTTACGCTTTTTTATTTTACTTTTCTTGAAAATAGGTATTACTATCACATATAAGGAATTCATGACAGCAAGCATAACATGGGTAAAGGAGGGTGTACTGCCATATACATGATATGATTCAATGAACCCATATTTTTACCTGTGTACTGATATGATACCCCCATAATTTTATACTCTATACTAACCTGCATATTACAAAGAGCTCTGTCTTTCAATTGGTGCATTTAATACGTTCTTCATTAAAGTCATTGATACATTTGAATTATCATCAACCATTTTGTAATTTTTAAAATTTGTCAGGTTCCATTTACTAACTCATTTGAACATAGTATTTTGTATGATTTTATTTTTCTTAGTATGACAAATATCTATCTTTTACAAATAATTCATTTGTTGTCTAGTAGTTTACAACATATATCTTTAACTGATGTAAATCTATCATCTTTAAAGAATACTATTGTTCTTCACCTGTACTACAGATAACTTGTAACTAGGCATTCCTGATTTCTTGTTTCCAACCCTTACTTTGTCTATCGAAGTGCTAGAAAGCCCAAATCTGCTATTACTTGAAACCGAGTTAACTTTTTGATAAATTAATAATAAGAAAAATAATTTATTTTCAGTTATTATTTCCTCATTGTTCTTCCTTTCTCACGTAGATCCAAGTTTCTAACCCACAATTTTCCTTTTTCCTAAAAAATAAATAGATAAGTCTTTGAAAAATTCTTGTGAGGGAGGTCTGCTGGTAATAAATCTCTCTCTCTCTCTCTGTCTCTCTCTCTCTCTTTCTCTCTCTCTCTCGTTTGTCTTGAAGAGTATTTCTGCTTGATACATTTTTGTAGAATCATTTTGCAGGATGTAGAACTCAGGGCTGTAGTTTTTCTTTCAACACTTTAAATCTTTCACTCTAGTCTCTTCCTGCTTGCACATTTTTTCAAAGAAGTCTGTTAGAACTTTTAAGCTTGTGACTCTATGGGAAATGCATTCTTTGACCCCCATTCCCTTTTTTCCGGATGATCTCTTGCTCTAGTATCCTGCTGTTGCAATGTAACCTGTTTCCATGTAGTTTTGGGTATTTCTCTACTTGGTGTCTCCTAAGCTGCCTGTGTCTGTAGTCTGGTGTTGATCATCAATTTTGGAAAGTTTGCAAAAGTTGCTATTTCAAATATTTCTTCTGCTCCATCTGTTGTGTCTTCTCCTTGCCGTTTTCCAAACAGCTGTGTATTATGCCTTGTGAAATTTCACCCACAGATCTTGGGTATTGTTTCTTCATTCCTTATGTCTCTCTTTGCATTTAAGCTTCAGAAGTTGCTATTGTTATTTCATCAAGGGACTGATTCTTTCCTCAGCCATTTCAAGCCTACTGATGAACTCATCAAATGCATCCTTCATTCTAACTTAAAATTTTATTGCTGTTGCTTGTATGATTCATCTCTTCTTGCTAATATTTCTTTAAAAAAAACCTAGAGTCTTTGATATACACCATTATTTAATGTAACTTGTCAGAATTTCAATATTTGTGTCACAACTAAATCTGGTTCCAGTGCTTGCTTTGTTTAACAAGTCCAGATTTTTCTTGCATTTTGGTGTGTCTTGTCACTTTTTACTGAAAGTAGCTATGTTGTTTCAGGTGCTAGGAAATGAGGGAAATAGGCTTCTAGTGTGAGGATTTATGTTAGCCTAGCTAGGAATCTGGCTGTGTTCAAAGTTGTTTCTCCCTTTTTAAAGACTTATTTATTTGAGAGGAAGAGTGACAAAGAGGGAGGGAGAGACAGAGAGTGCAGCTTCTGGTTCACTTCCCAAATGACAGCATCAGACTGGCTGGCTGAAGCCAAGAGCCTGGAAATCCATCTGAGTGTTCCACATGGGTGGCAGGGGCCAAAGTCCTCAAGTCATCATCCTTTGCTTTCCCAGGCATGTTAGCAGAGCGCTGGATCCAAAACAGAGCATCTGGGACTTGAACCGGTGCTCTGCCGATACGGGATGGTGATGTCGAAAGTGGCAGCTTAACCTGTTACACCCCAACACTGGCCCTAGTGCTCATGGTTTATTATTGCCATGTTTTCTAGAGGTTGTGTGAATCATAGTGAAAAGGTATGGCAGAATGGAAGCATTCAATGATCTTCATAAATCTTAATTCTTTAAAGGGCCTATGTCTTGTCCTATCTCTCTCTCTATGTATGTGTGTGTATTTGTATATAGATGAATAATTTCCAAGCAATGAAATCTGGTCTCAGCAAGTCTCCATCACACTTCCCATAAAATATCTGTAAAGGCATTTACACTGCCCCATTCTAGTCCGTATTACATATGCAATCAGTAGTGCTGGGTGGTACTTCTGTAACTATCACTGCATGTCAGGCACAGATCTCAGAATTTTGTATTTAATTATATGTTTGTTCTTAGTAACAATCTATGAAGAGGGACTATCGTCATCTCTATTTTATTGTTGAAGAATCCAAGAGACAGGATAAATAATTTGCCCAGAGCCAATAGCTAATGAGTGGCAGGTTAGGAGTTTGTGGTTTGGAAGGTTTCATTGCGAGTAATGAGAATTTGGGTTTGTAGAATGTTAGACAGTTGAGGCTGTGTTTTGGCAGATAAAGCGTGATTTTAGCTTGTTATTACTCTCTTACGTCTCCATAAAAGGGTAATAGCAGAGTATTTTTACAACTCCTTGGTATATTGTTTGTCAGTCATTCCAGATTGCTACCTGACAGCAAATAAATACTTGTTGCTTGTAAATGTTTTCATTTGTTCAGTGATTTCAAAATCTGCATTCTTCCAATGCCAGTTGTTGAGGTATAATCCAGTCTTCACTGCTAAATGAATTAGCTTGATGGATTTGTGAATGTTTTTGATGAAATTACGTTCCATTTTCTGTGGCGTCTGGTGGAGGAAATTATAGCATTTAATTCAATGAATGTGAGGACACAGACTGAGCCTCATTGATTTATTCACCATTTTCCCTTTAGTGTGAACTTTGAAAACGTAGTCATAACTGTTATATTTCCAATAAAAATGAAAACATAGAGTTTTCACTGCTGGAACAAATTTGGACTGGTTTATTTCTATTCATTTCCTATAATATTTCATATTTAAAATTGTGTATACAGAAAAAAAACTGTTTTGTATATTTAGTGACATAGTCTAATAGATCTTAGATTTTATGGTTAAAAGTTGGGGTATAAAGCTCCCAAACATTCATTCATATTGCTCATGCCATATTATATCAATTTTAACATTTTTATGCAATTTGGCAAGAAAAATAAAAGCAGTGTTTAAGAGTCATCCTCTGTAAACTAAGACTAGATTTACTAGTGTTTAGTTTATTTTCTATAAACATTAAATACAGGAATTTGATTTTCTTAAGGTATATTTTTATGAACATAATGATTCAAACTATTGCAATGCCCTGTTAATAATTTATTGCTGTATTCTCTCCTTGAAGATGTTGGTATGCAAAAATCTAACATTGTCTGCTAAAAAGGATGAACTAAACCTTTAGATAATAATGAAGACAGATGAGTCAAGAATGCTAATGTTCTTATTTTATGTTGGAGGGATGATAAAATTTATGAAAGCTTTTAGTTTGTTAAAAATATATAGTTGAAGGAAGTCTCACAACTATAATTCATGTATATATGTGTGCATAAATATATATTTTTCTCTGATTCCTAAACTAAACTGTTCAGTTAAGAAAAACAGAATTGCACATTAATTTATTGATAAAATATTGGTAGATTGAATATTTAAAACTTGATATTATGAACAAACTTATTATTTTGCCAAAAGACTATCCTAAGAAAACAAAAGACAGTTCAACTTAGAAAATATCATTGTGATTACATTAATGATTTGCTATAATGCCACATTACAGAAATGATAACATATGCTCACTTAACAACTACAGAAAAGTATTTGCTGAAATTCTGCACTCACCATTTCTTACAAAATAGAAGTAGATAGGCACTTCCTTGGTTTGATCTTGAACATTTTGCCAAAATACATAGCAAATATCCTTACTTGTGTATATAGCATGGGTTGATTACCATTGATTTGGAAGGGTTTGATGCTTATGTTCACTGCTGCAGATTTGTGTTGTTGAATGCATGGACCACCAATAAATGTTGTTCTAGAAGCACGAGTCTGTGTTTTTGTTTTCTAGCAGGAAATGGTTTATTATCAGCATTTACTTTGGGTAGAAAATGATCTGTATCCTTGGGGTGGAACATTAAACATTTGTGGCTAGAATATGCCCCCAAACCAGACCATTATAAGAGATCTCCACTACCCACATATTTTGGAGCCTCCTGGGTACCAATGTGGTTTGAATGTCTGTTGGCATTGGTATGAGACCGGAAGACAAAATGTACAGTGTGGTGATTGGTGGTAGGCCAGTGGAAGTGTATGCCTGGGATCTCAGGACGCCTTTTAATGCACAACCATTTTAAGCCTTTGCTGTGCTCTACAACTACAAACACACAACACAACACAAGAAAGGAACTTGTGATACAGCAATCATGAACAAGATGGTTAGTGATTATCGGCATATGGTACAAGTATAGACATGCTATTTTGATGATCAGAATTTTTTTGTTTTACTTAAGACTTCTTACTTGTAGAGGACAGCTCGTGGGGTTAGTGGGTGAAGTAAATAGCTACATTTCTCACATTAGGGAATCTAGCATGAAGGGCACCGGTTAGATGGCTGAAGAACATTGGTGATAAAAGCTCTGCAATTGACTTCCCTTTGCTGTCCTTTCTGTATTCCCCAACATTGTATCTAGTCTAGAGGGGGTACAATGGCAGCAAGACAAAGAGCCACAGCAACAGAAGTACAAGGACAGGATGGGGCAGCAAAGGACTGATCACAGCGAGGATACAAAGAACCCTGTAACACTCACCCAGGGATAAACTCAGTGCAATCAGCTCCATCAGAGACTCAGATAGGCCGACAGGTTAGCTTGGGGTTTCTGTCCTGCACAAGATCACCCCAAAAGTCCAGGCTGCCTGCGTTTACTACTTCAGGAGGAATTTACTTTATGGGGACTGAAAAACATTGTATGGACTAAGAGCTTTTGGTGTTAGATTTCTCCTCCATTCCACAATCTAAAAATTCTCTTCTTGACCCTCTTGTTCTCCGATGTCTCTGCAACAGTGGTATCTTCTCAGCGCTCAATAGCTGAAAAGATCATTTCCCAGTCTGAGTCGGATCCTATCACTTGTTTGCTTGAAATTCATCAGTGGTTTCCATCCCTCTGACCAAAACTCAAATGTCTTAGGCATTTATTTTTTTAAAGACTGCCACCTCTCTGTATTCCATCCTTCCCATGTCATTCTTGCAAACTCACGACATGTTTGAAAGTTGAGTAAGTGAAGCCGTCTCCTGTCTCACGGCCTGTATACCTGCTGTTCTGCTGCAGATAATCCTGCTTCAAAGAGCAGGCAGCTCATCAATTCCCTTTTGCCAGGCCAGTGTCCAGATACTGTCGCATTTAAAGACCTGTTCTAGCACTGTATGGGAAAGAGCATCGGCTTCCCTCTTCCAAGTGTGCTGCCTGTCCCTTTACCCTACTGTCAGTTTCATGGCAGGACTTTTTGCCATCTGAAAGATTTGGCATCCTTTCTGTTGTTTGTCATTAACACCTCTAGATTAAAGTTCCATGAAGGCAGGTTTATTTGATTGCTTAGTTCAAGGTCTGTCATCTGATATGGAAAAAATGCTCAGAGGCAATTGTCTTGAAAAGTGAGAGGAGGGGAAAAAGAAGGGAAAAAAGAAAATAAGGAACAATGAAAAGATAGAAGGAAGGAAAACACTCAAAACAGGTAAAGGTTTGCTTCTCTAAGAATAAACATAACAATTCTGGTTTTATATTCACTGAAGTAACAATTGCTTCTCTTTCAAAAAAAAAATGCTGCCACTATTAGCAAGTCAGTGGTGATATTATTTGGGGCAGGGATGTGCATTCTGTACTGCAAAGAACTTGTTGAATGTGTTTAAAAATGCCAGCTTAGTAATCGCCTGTTCCTTAAAATGTCGGAGCTGGGGTAGAGCAGAACCTGTTAATTACCACCAATATGTTCAGTGCTTCCAAAGTCCTGTGGGTTACAAATGTGTCTAGTGTCAAGTGCATTTTGAGTACTAAGAGAGCAGGTAAACAGGACCAAAAGGCCATGTCCCTGCAGCAGAGCTCGCCACGTTCTGTGGGACAAGCCTGAGGATTCTGAATCAGTTCATCTCTGGAAGTAGCCTTAGGTGAGTTTGACATGTAACTTTTACCAGAAATGTCTGCTTTCTAACTTTGATAAAGTAGAAATGCTCTAATTTTTCACAGTAAAGGTCTTAAAAAATGTAAAACAATATGCTTTATTTGCACTGAATCTGAGGAGGAAAACAAAAATCGTAACTTAATTACACTACCTTCTGCTTTTTAGTCAAGATCTATGAGAATTTTCCTTGGTCATGGATATTTGAAGTCAACAGGCAAACAAGAATGACAGTAAATATAAGACAGGGTCATAGTGGGCGATGCATTGTCAGACTGATGGAGAGGACGTTTTTGGAAAAGGCAAAAGGCAGGTTGTGGGAGAAATCTAAAAATGAAGACATTCTATAGTCTCAGTGTCATCTCGTGAATATTAGATTTGATTCTCCAAGGCAACCTCACTCATTGCTGTGATTTCGAAACCAGAGTGCTAGCTTAAGGGTATTGTGAAGCTCCTTGGGTTTCCTTTTCAGCTTTATATTGTCTCAACCAGGCATTCTTGCAGTGACCATTCAACTGTGCGTCATCATAGGCATAAATGTTTAAGTTGCAAGGGATATCTGTCCTATCTAGGAAATGGATTCACTATAAAACTGTTGTGATTCACAGGTGTAAGCTCGGCGTCTGTATTCGTGAGGGGCTGAGTGTCCCGATATGAAAGTGAAGATGTTGCTCTTCCTTTGCTCTTTAAGACAATTCACAGGGTCAGTAATGCGGTCGGCCCGGCCACTCCTCTGTGTGTGTGTGAACCGTCGGAAGGACAATGGGTGGTGGTGACTGTACTAGGTCCTCTCCTAGGCAGCCAACTGCGAGAGAGGCAGGCACCGGGCTGAAAGGCAGGCAGAGAGAAGCTCTATTTCTTTAACCTCCCAGAAGAGTTTTTGATCTGCTAAACACTCAGCTAATCAATTTGATATGATTATAATTCAAACCACTCCACATAACCATTTACATTTTAATGATGATAGAACACTGGAGTTATTATTATTTATAAAAGACATCATAACTATAATTAACTCATTTTAAACTACCTCTTTGTTAACAATGTAGCCAAAAGTCACAGTGAGATGTATTTGCATCCTTCTAATGAGCAGCCTGTGATGGAAGAAACCCTCTCAAAGATTGTTTCTGGGTTTAATTTAGCAGAGTTGGCTGTAAGTCATTAACAATGGTGATGTGATTATAGCATTTATTTTTATAGAGTTTTTATTTAAATTAAGGGGAGATGGTTTGTGTATACAGAAGAATAAAATCTTTGTGAATACATAATGGCGTTCTAGAGAGCAAGGAAGGTTGAAGAAAATAAAGATTATTTGTTTTTCAAATAAATCATGTTGTAGCTTCCATTATAAGGGACTGTGAATCACTGCAATAAGAGTAAAAACATCCCATAATTTAAAATCTATAGTTCTTTATCCATATTACACATATGCATACACAAATAAGCATACACAAGACTATTTTAAGAAGCTGGTAGAGAGACAGGATTTTGGCCTAGCTATTAAGGTACCACTTGGGATGTACAAACAAGGCCAGCAGTGTGCACTTGGAGGCAGCAAGTGATGACTCAAGAGGCTGAGTCCCTTCTTTGCCCCTGGGCGACCCGGGCTGAATACCCTGCTGCTGTTTTTGACTTAGCCCAGTGCCACCTGTTATGAATAGCTGAGCTCTGAACCAAGGAATAGGAAATCAGTTTCTCTGCCTTTCAAAGAGAAAAAAAGTAAAATTTTTAAAGTTTATAGAGCAACACTGTTAAAAATCTTATTAAGATACAAAAAGTTTGAAGAGTACGCAGTTTTTTCATGGTGTACATTTTCCAGAAACCCCTTTATTTGTATCATACTTGATGTTCAAAAATTTTTATCCAAATAAAGAGAACAGATTTCATGTATTTAATAAAACTTATGTAGAATATGGAATAAACCAAGGCATTCATCAGATGAATGCCTAAAGAAAATGTGATATCCATACACAATGGAATACTACTCAGCAATAAAAAAAATTAATTTCTAACATTTGCAACAAAATAGACACAACTGGAGGACATCTAATTGAAGGAAGTAAACCAGACACAGAAAGACAAACACCACATGTTCTCTCTTATATGTGGGAGCTAAAATTAAAAAAGAGAAAAAAAATCAAAAACAAAAATGAAAAACTTCCTGTATCAGTTTTGCTGCAAATACAGTTTTGTTAATCTTTGTTTTAACGATATGTGATTATTTTAAGATTTACTATATGTGGGTGAAATGGTCATCAATCCATTTGATTATTGTGTGTAGTGCTTGCCTATATTTCTACTAAACTAGATTCTTTTGGCTTTTTACTAACTAGTAGAGCATTAATCCCATGACTGTATTGTAAATTAAAAATACATTACAACAAAAAGTAAAGGAAAAAAAAGAGTAAAAAGGGGTAAGAAAGAAAGGAAGGGTGGGAGGAGGAAGGAAGGGAATATCATTATATTATTAGAATTGTTGGAACTGGTGTTGTGTATAGGTTGAATCCACTACCTGCAATGCAGACATCCCATATGGATATTGGTTTATGTCCTGGCTGCTCCACTTCTAATCCAGTTCCCTGCTAATGAGCCTGGGAAAGGAGCAAAAGACTTCCCAAATGCTGTGCTCCAACCACCCACTCTCCCATACAGAGTTCTTGACTCCTGGATTCAGGTTGACCTAGCCTTGGGTGTTGCAGCCATTTGGGGAGTAAACCAGCAGGTGGAAGAGCCTCTCTCACTGCTTTTTAAATAAGTAAACAAGTTTTTAAAAAATGCTGATCTTCTGTATATTAAGATAATCAAAAATGAATCTTGATGTGAATGGAAGGGGAGAGGGAGTGGGAAGGGGGAGGGTTGTGGGTGGGAGGGACGGTATGGGGGGGAAGCCATTGTAATCCATAAATCGTACTTTGGAAATTTATATTCATTAAATAAAAGTTAAAAAAAAATTGTTTATATATTTGAAAGGCAGAGTGACACACACACACACATACACAGGAGGGGAGAGAGAGAGAGAGAGAGATCTTCAGTCTACTGCTATACTCCCCAAATGGCTTCAAAGCCAAGGTGTGGACAACCTGAAGCAAGAGTCAGGAATTCTTCATGTATGTGGTTTCCACATGGGTGACAGGGGCTCAAGTTCTTGGGCTATCTTCTACTGCCTTCCCAGGCACATTATTAGGAAACTGGATCAGAAGTGGAGAAGATAGAAGTCAAACCAGCACTCTGGTATGGGATGCTGGCATTGCAAGCAGTGGCTTAACCTGCTGTGTCCCAACATTCACCCCATCCATGAACCATACTGCCAGGTAGATGTAACTAAAGGGTATGAAATCAGTATGCTGAAGATATATCTGAATTGACTATGTTAATTGCAACATTATTTACAATTAGCAAGGCATGAGGTTAATCATGATCGTCAATGGATGAAATGGTAATGAACAAATGGTAAGCATACAATTAAATAAGCTTAAAAAATAGGAAATACTGCCTTTTGCCACAAAACTGGCTAAACCTAGAGAACATTATATTAGTTAATATAAGCCAGATTCAAAAAGACAAATACTGGATAGTCTCATACAAGGTAGAATCTTAGAGTTGAGCTCATAGAAACAGAAAGTAGAATAATGGTTACTGGATGCTGTGGGGCAGAGGAGTATGGAGATTTTTGCAAAAGGATGCAGGGTTTTATTTAGACAGAGTGACTCTAGAGGTCAGTGACTACACAGCACCATGACTACGGGAACAATATGAGGGTGTTTGAAAATTGCTAAGAGAGTAGATAGCCACCATTCTTACCACAAATTGTGAGGTGATGGGTTGGTTAATGAGATTGATAGAATTATTTCACAATATATACACATAATATAATATTATACTCATCCACAGATAATATATATGATTCTTATTTGTCAACTACATACCAATATATTTAAAGAAAAAGAAAAAAATGCAGATATCTGATATTAATTAGAAATGAATAAAATGATTTCAGGTTCAAGTAGAGAAGACATTATTTTCTGGAATTCATACTGATTTTTTAAATATACATTTTTTCTAGATGTGGTGAAAAAATTGTTGAAAGCAAAAGTGATCCTTTAGACAGTATCCTTTTGTTCTTCAGAGGGATCAGGTGTCTCAATAAAATTACAGGAAATAAAAACTCTCATTCTCCTGTATTTAGACTGGAAGTCAGAAGATAGGAGAAGGCCTGGAATTCAGGGGTCACTCAGCGCAAAAGCACAATGCTGCTAGCTCAGGAAAACCAGACACCAGCTTCATTTCTGTTTGGCATACAGTAACATAGGCACTTTTCTCTCACAGACAGCCTCATCTTAAATTATCTTTGCTTCAAAGAGAGGAGATTGAGGTGATCTTTGGAACAGGCAGAAGAGAGGAATCCATTCCTGCCTGATGCTGAGATAGCTTTCTAGATGTCCAACTACTGAACAAGAGAAACATCTAGATACAGAAGTCAATTAAGTACAGTAAAATGTTTTAATTCTTCAACTCATGTCTTCCAGGAAGACACACAAAGAACTTGCCATGGGGATTAAAATATATCTTTTTTTTGTATCCTTGACCAGAAAGATAGTCACCGTGGTATAAATCTGAGTGACAGTTGATAAGGATCAACCCAGGTTACTCACACAGCAAGTATATTAGTCAGAAACTGCAGAAATATCAGTAATTGACTAATTTCTATTGGCCTATCTTTCTTTCACTCCTAAAGGTTTTCCATGCTCCAGTATAATATGTGACACTGCAGCAACCTTGTTTACTGTTTGGGTAGAAAATACGAAGATGAAAGGAGGGAAGGTCATATATTATAGGAAGTCAGTTCCCTTCAGGCAGCCCTGTCACATAGCAATGTATGTAAGAACTTCATGATAGGAACACATATAGTAAGGTGGTAAGAATACAGGCCTTGGCTTGGAACTTAGTATCTTGAGGAAAATGAGAGTAATTTATAAATGAAGAGGTAGTGATACATGGATATCAGGTACTTCACTAAAGACTATGTTTCAGACAATAAAATGAGGACAGTAGATAAAATGCATGCCGGCCTCAGGTTAACAAGAGGATGGAGATATCCAGTCTACAATCAAGGCCAAAATGATCCTGATTATATCATATCAGGAACCAGAAGTTCTTCGTGAGAAAGTTAAAACATTAATGCTTAAAAGAAAATATATCATTAAAACACAATTGGGGATTAAAATGCGATTTGTGTTTAAATTGTTTTATATTCTTCCTTCTCAAAAAAAAAATCCAATTTCTGCATGATTAAAACACTAAAGATTTTGAAAGTCTTGGCCAGAATAAAAGAATAAGAATAAAAGGCAGTTCAGATATGGAGACAAAAAAAAAGTCATCCATTACTTTCATTTATTAAAACAATGGTTCATGATATATACTGTCAAATCTAGTAATTTAGTCATTATGCCAATGGGTGTCTTCATACTATAAAGAGCAAAGGTTAAAAATGTAGCTAGTGTCGTCTGAAGAAATTAGTACTGAATTTCATGATAGAGATTCCGGAACTTCCGGAGCATCTGAGCCAGTATAGCCAGTATAGCCTCTCTATCAGCAGGACCTCTGAAGGTTCCTTGGACAGTCCAGAGAGTTTTCATGTCTTGGTTATTGGAATTTTGTGGAGAGAAGGAGAAGAGAACAGATCATTTTGGAAGAATAGAGCATTAAAAGGGTGAAGAGATAGGTTGAAAAACCACTTATCACAGAGATCATTGGTTTGACTTGAAGGAGCATGAATCCAACAATGGCCTGAGCAAATTTCAAACCACTTGCTTTATAACCACCTGGTTCTCAGCTATAATTTCCACTATACATACTTTCTTTCAACTTCTTTTCCTTCATTGAGAAGTTGGTGTGTTGTCTTTTAGTTTCATGAGCTTCTAAGTATTTTCTCATATTTTTTTTAAAAAAAAATTTATTCATTTAGGAAAAAAAAGTACCTTAGATTGTCCAACTTTTCTTTTCCTATATACTGTGTTCACTTTTCCTCGTTCTTTGCCAGCAAAATGTTTTTCATTCCTGGACAATCTAATCAAAGCCCACAATTCTCTGTAACTCATTGGTAGCCTATTCTAAATATTGGCACATTCAGCCACAAATAACAGTTTTGATTTAAATGTTATCATCCCCCCACATCCATTCTGTTCTACTGATTTATTAGCCTATTGTTTACCCAAACATGCCATATGGGCATATCCTTGGCAGGAGGTAAATAACTTGAAAGCTGAAATTTATATCCATGTGTGGCTAATATCTTACATATTGTAGTATCTTGTCATTTTAGAAAATGAGGTGAAAATGTATGTGAAATATAATTTTATTTTTGCAATAAGTTAAATATTCTAGTTTGTTTTCACAATGGTCTTACAAGGTTATCTGCTATTTATTTAAGTTAGCTGTCTTTCTCCAACAGTTGCTATTTCAAATTATAGGGCAGATGTCCAAGTTAAAATTGTGACTCATGAACAAAAGCGTAGGTTTTATCTGATTGTTTTGCTTTGGTAATTGTTGCAACGTTTTGTTGCATTTTCCTAGCTATCAAGTAAATACAGGTTGAACTTCCCTATTTATATTTACCATAAATCCAGAAGTATATGAACTTGAAAAACATGGACTGTTTTTCTGAGAATTCTACAATATACATTTTACTATTCCTAGAATAAAGAATCTTTAAAAAAAAAAAAAAGAGGACCCTAAAATAATTGTAAAATGAACTGTTGTTTAGGTTTCTATACCTACAGAAGTAAAAGCTATGCTAGTTATAGGTTAGGAAAGTGTGCTGTTTTTAATATAACTTCACTCTTAATTCATGAGAAGATGTATAATTACAAAAGTAATTATGTTTATAAAATGACTTACCTCAGCCTATTGACTTACATGATCATTTTAGATATATACTCACAAAAAAAGAATATTTTCCTTTCAAAATATATATTCGGGCCAGCGCCATGGCTCACTAGGCTAATCCTCCGCCTTGCGGTGCCGGCACACCGGGTTCTAGTCCTGCTTGGGGTGCCGGATTCTGTCCCGGTTGCCCCTCTTCCAGGCCAGCTCTCTGCTGCGGCCCGGGAGTGCAGTGGAGGATGGCCCAAGTACTTGGGCCCTGCACCCCATGGGAGACCAGGAAAAGCACCTGGCTCCTGGCTTCGGATTAGCGTGATGCGCCGGCCGCAGGGCGCCGGCCACAGCAGCCATTGGAGGGTGAATCAACGGCAAAAGGAAGACCTTTCTCTCTGTCTCTCTCACTGTCCACTCTGCCTGTCCAAAAAAAAAAAAAAATATATATATATATATATATGCCCTTCTCTCAAAATGATTCCTAACTCTTGTTGAATAGTATAGATAATATATATAATAAGAAATATGTTCTTATGTTTCATTTCTATGTCACACATTTAAGAGAAATCAATTAATTTACATGAGATTCTGTTGCTCAAGCTTAAAATTATTCCTTTTATTGACAGATATATATTCAATTCCAGTTCCAATTAGAACACCAGGCACAATGAAAGCAATTGGCATAAAGGTTTGCATTTAGATTCTGTAGCTGCCCAAATTATGTAGAAAATCCATAACCCCCACATGCTGTTATTGATGGTGAATGTGCAGCCCGAAGGTCATCCTGTAATCCATAAAACTGGTAAATGCAAGAGTTTCTGAATTCTCTGTGGGTTGAAGTTACCCAATTGCCCTTCAACTGGTGAATGAATAAAATTTGATACATCCATCAGCAACTATAGGTAATAGCATGATTCCATTTTTTATTTTGTTGGAATGTAAAAACCAGATCTGGAGGAAGGATTAGACCACATAGACACTTGAGAGAATTTTTCAAATGTCCTTTGCCTTCACTGTGGGTGTTGATTACATCAAAAGGGTGGGTTTCATATTATGTAAATTATACCTAAAAAAAAAGTGCTAGGACAAGCATTTAGTATAGCAGTTAAAATACCTCCCCCCGCCATAAGACTACCTGATACCAGCTTCCTGCTAATGCAGACCCTAATGCAGTGGGGATGCCTCAAGTAATTGAGAGTCACCCTAATGGGAGAACTTTATTGTGTTCCCAGATCCAAACTTTAGTCTCCTTTCAGTCCTGGCTGTAGCAGGCATTGATTTGGAGAGTGAACTGGTGGATGAGAGTGTGAGTGCTCTTTCTTTATCCCTGCCTCTTAAAAAAATTAATAAAAATTTTTATAAGTGTTAAAGTAGAAAACAATGAAGAAAACATTGATCTCATATTGTTAATATGAACAAAGTATAGTATTTGAAGAGCATGTAGCATAGTAGTAACTATATATAAATAACTGCAAATCAATGAGCAGAAATACAATTAAAATGGTATAAATGATGCTAATATAAAAATTTGCATAAAATCAGAATCTGGATAGTAAACAAGAAACCGCAAATGTGCTCAGCTTCACTTTGCAGTATAAAAAAAATCAAGGGACCGGCCCTGTGGCTCACTTGGTCAATCCTCCACCTGTGGCGCTGGGTTCTAGTCCTGATTGTTCCTCTTCCAGTCCAGCTTTCTGCTATGGCCCAGGAATACAGTGGAGGATGGCTCAAGTGCTTGGGCTCCTGCACCCGCATGGGAGACTAGAAGGAAGCACCTGGCTGCTGGCTTCGGATCAGCGTAGCTCTGGCCGTTGTGGCCACTTGGGGGGTGAACCAATGGAAGGAAGACTTTTCTCTCTGTCTCTCTCACTGTCTAACTCTATCTGTCAAATAAGTAAAAAAAAAAAAAAATCAAGCAACAGTGAGGTTATTTGCCTGCCAGAATCGCCAAAAAAAGACATAATAACATGTGTTTTTATGACTGTGGAAGAAAAGACATTATGGGAAAAAATGTGTGTTCACAATTTATGGTCCTTCTGGAAAAATATCTGTTAGTGTAAGGAAAACTAAAAATAAGTATCTCCATTACCCAGAAATTCTGATACGTATTCCACATAAATTCTTGCACTTGTACAAAAGAATTCATGTTCAGAGTATTCATTCGGTCCCCATTTAATATCAAGAAAAATTGGAAGCACCAAATCTGGTGCTATTAAATATTAAGCTGATTCTGGTAACCTAAATCAATTGGTTGAGTTTCCTCATCTCTGATAAGAAGTGTTCAATTTACTTATCGTATGGTATTATCTTGAATAAAAAAGCTAATCAGTACCTGGAATACAGTAGTTATGATGTAGAATTATTGATTACAGTCATTCACCCTCATCCTTAAAGGCCAGCTCAAATAAGAAAGTATATTACATAATCAAGAATGAGAAGAAATCTCTTTCCCTCCTCTGATATTATATTACTATAATTATTACCTCTTTTAAAATTGTATTAGTGTTTTACTTTAATAGATAAGCCAGTGGGGCCAGCACTGTGGCGTAGGGGGTAAAGCCACTATCTGCAGTGCCGGCATCCCATATGGGTACCAATTCCAGGTCCGTCTGCTCCTCTTCTGATCCAGCTCCCTGCTAATGCACCTGGGAAAGCAGCAGAAGATGGTCCAAGTCCTTCGGCCCCTACACCTACATGGGAGACTTGGAGGAAATTCCTGGTTCCTGGAATCAGATCAGCCTAGCTCTAGCTATTGTGGTCATTAGGGGAGTAGACCAGAGGATAGAGGATTTTTCTGTCTTTTTCTCTCTCTTTCTCTTTCTCCTTCTCTTTCTCTTTTCCTCTTTCTCTCTTTCTCTTTTTCTTTCTCTCCTTCTCTCTTTCTCTCTCTCCTCCCACTTCCCTCCCTCCCTCCCTCTCTGCTTCTCTGTAACTCTGCATTCAAATAAATAAATATTTAAAAAATAGATAAGCCAGCATTCTTCTAACCTATCTATGACTTTATATTTTTAGGTATCAGCAGGGCATATTTTTGTTTTGATCCCAACACTAGCTCACTAATAGAATCTCAATACTTGCATTGAAATGTTTTGCAATTCAATTATTTTTAAAAATGTAATACCAGAGAATTTTTATTATTTTAACTTAAATTTTGAATTATAATACAATCATTCCTGTATTACATTTTCATCAAGAAGAAGGCTGAGTGCTAAAACAGGCCACAGATAACATTTCTCCATTACTGCTATTGACATTGCTGGCAGCTTTATTTCATTTGAAGTGTAAATGCCGTGTTTCTTCTCTACCCCGCCAACCATATCATATTCAAATTTTAATAACCATCGTGCTTTAAATCCCATGGTTGAAGAATTTACAGAAATTATGTGTCCCATGAAGAGTTAATGGGATGATTGAAATATTAAGACTTTCTTTCTAAATTAACATGGGACTACATCTCATAGGGTCAGTACTACTTTGTACTGTGCTGCTCATCTTGCCAGTCATTGAAAACTATGGTCTATCAAAGTTTATGGTCCATAAAATATTTATTTTTACATATATATGAAAAAATCCATTTCTATAACACTTAAAACTGAATTGAAGTATTTTTTAAGAGCTGTGTAGATAATCAGAATCAGATAGTATATTTTCAGGCCTATCTGAATTTATTACTACAATTTTCACTTCACTGCATGTATATCCATATTGCAAATGTCAATCTTTTTGTATTTTCTATTTTTAAAAGTTTATTTATTTATATACGTGATATGTGGAGAGATAGAGATCTTTTCCATCTGCTGGTCTATTTCTCAAATACCCAGAACAGCCAGAGCTTAGGGTAGGCTGGAGCCAGGAGCCAGGAGCCAAGAACCCCAGCTGGGTCTCCGACAAGGGTGACAGGGATCCAAGTACTTGAATCATCATTGCTGCCTCCTAGGCGCAGTGGCATGAAGTTGGATGAGAAGCACCAGTTACCGAGGACTCAAACTACAGTCTCCAATCTTTGTGTTCACATTCACCAGTGGTAATAAATAAGAGGGAACTTCAAAATGTTTGTGGAAAAAAATGGATTTAAAAGATAAATTGTGAGGCCAGCATCCCATATCTGAGTGCCAGTTTTGAATACCAGCTGCTCCACTTCTTATCCAACTTCCTGCTAATGTGCCTAGGAAGGCAGAAGAACATGGCCCAGGAAGTCCCACTCATCTCACCCCTGTGGGAGACCAGGGTGGAGTTCTGGGGTCCTGGCTTTAGGCTTGGCCAAATCTGGCAGCAATTTAGGAAGTGAACCATTGCACGGAAGATACTCTCCCCTCTCTCTCCTTCCTCTTCCCCCTTCCCCTCCCTCTCCCTCTCTCCCCCCTTCCCCCTCTTCCCTTGTCTATGACACCCTGCCTTGCAAAAAAATACATAAATATTTAAAAGAATATATAATGTGTACTTCTCATGACCATGTTGAAAATCTATTGTATGTCAATTAAGATCATTTTTCCATATTTGACAGGAAGTGTGACTGTTTCCTCAGTAATAGAAATTACTTAACAGAACAACTTGGTTTTAAAAACTTTCTAGTTAACTGTGTAGAATCCATAGTGATACCATGTTTTAATGTGGAGACCTCACGTCTGGTCCTGATTATTTATCAAAATAGCTTTGTTCCCTCATGTTCATGAATTGACTAAAGTGAGCCTATAAAATGTATTCCCTGGGCTGGTGCTGTGGCGCAGCAGGTTAACACCCTGGCCTGAAGTGCCGGCATCCCATATGGGCTCTGGTTTGAGACTCGGATGCTGCACTTCCAATTCAGCTCTCTGCTATGGCCTGGGAAAGCAGTAGAAGATGGCCCATGTCCTTGGGCCCTTGTACCCACGTGGGAGACTGGAAGAAGCTCCTGGCTCCTGGCTTCAGATAGACGCAGCTCCAGCCATTGCGGCCAACTGGGGAGTGAACCATCGGATGGAAGACCTCTCTCTCTCTCTCTCTCTGCCTCTCTTCTCTCTGTGTAACTCTGACTTTCAAATAAGATAAATAAATCTTAAAAAATGTATTCTCAGTCAAACATTTAGTAAACAGTTTGCTTTAATATTGTAATAGAACCCCTCATCTTCCATATCTATGGTCATTTTCATGTCTTTACAAGATTCCCATCTCTGGTTTTCTAATTTTCTCTTTTCCTTTATGGGGAAGCTCCTGAAAGAAGAGACTTCATCTATTTTTCCACATCTAAAACTCCCATTCACTAATACCTCAGATCCCTAAAGTGGCTTCTTCTCACTTCACTTAACTGAAATTCATATTATTTGGGTTATTTAAGACATTTGTCTTACTAGCCCAAGATAAACTTAGGATTTCTTATCTCAAGTCCTCTGCAGGATATGATCTTCTGGAACATCTTGTTTATAACAAAATTCTCTCCATCCTGGTCTTACATGATTCTTTTAATTTTTTTCTACTTCTCCAGTCATTCTATGTGTTTTCTTCCCTACTCTTATTTTTTTTTTTTTTAAAGATTGATTTATTTTGTTTGAAAGGTAGAGTTACAGAGAGGCAGAGGCAGAGAGAGAGACAGGTAGTCCATTCACTGGTTCACTCCTCAGATGGCTGCAATTGCCAGAGCTGAGCTGATCCGAAGCCAGGAGCCAGGACTTTGTTCTGGGCCTCCCACAAGGGTGCAGGGCCTCAAGGACTTGGGCCACCTTCTACTGCTTTCCCAGGCTATAGTGGAGAGCTGGATCAGAAGTGGAGCAACTAGAACTCGAACTGGCACCCTATGGGATGCTGACACTGCAGGCATTGGCTTTACCCTCTAAGTTACAGTGCCCCCCCTTTCTTTAATGTTGGTGTTCCACCCTTCCATTTTAAACATTCTTTGAACTCTACTCAATCCTGTAGAATTTCATACATAGTAATTGGTTTATATCCATAAATTAAAGTTCCATTTAATCTTAAGTTCCTAAATATCTGCTACTGACTAAATCTTTCCTAAGTTCCATTTTACCACATATAAAATATTTATCTGAATGTCTAACAGATGACTCAGATCTAATAAATCCTGAAAAATGTTAACTTTAGCCTTCCACATCCAAATATATTCCTCCCATTGCTTCCTTTTCCCTTGCAAATGGTGCTTGAGACTCTAGGTCTGCAAATTTGCCTACTTCAATGTTCTTTGTGTCTGTAATAAAGACACTTAAAATTTGCTCTTACAAAATGTTAATGGGTAATGATGAGATATGTTAATTAATTTTAATGTGGTAATCATTACACAAGGTAGATATGCTGCAAATCGTCACATTGAACATCTTTCATATATAGAAATTTTGTCAATTATATCTTAAAGTCAGAAGAAGGATTCTCAATCTATTCAATGTATTCCCATTATAATGACTTTGGACAAGCTCTATTGATTTTTGTATGTATGTATTAATAATACAGAATCCTGCAGACTGCTCTTCCATTTTCCACCCCAACCACTGTTTAAAAAGTATCTACAAATCATATTGAATATTTCAAAAAACTAATTAAAAATTCAAATTAAAAATTCAAGGAAAAAAGACCCACAGAAACGGTTCCTGCCCTTCTGTCCTCACGATTCTACCACAAAGCTTGCTGTAGTTATTCATACGCTTCTTGCTTCCTTTGGACCATTAAGTACTGCGATGGTGAGGACTATGTCCTGAGCTCCAGTTCCTAGAAAAGTGAGCCACATCTAAAACATCATCAAAAGATGTGAAAACAAAAATTGTCCAGGCTAATCAAGGTAAACTAGGATTGATATCTTCTCAGTGGTGTATAGAAGGATGCCTCTGTCTAAGAATCAGAAACCTAAGTTCTGCCACTGAATCTCATTGCTGTGTAACTTTCACCAACAGGCATAACTTCACGCTACCTCCATGGTGTGTGATGATTCCTCCCGCTTCTACTTGTGACTTTCCAGGCAACCTGGTACTGTTCCATGGTAGTAATTTAATGAGACACATTCACTTTTCAGGCCTCTGAGGGACAATTTCCGTAGCACTCAAACATAGTGTTTCACCCCGGTGTCTCTCCTATATCTCACTATGTTTTGCCCTAGGGAAAACAGGTCCACTGCTGTGATGGCAGAGAACATTCCTCATTTATTTGGTCTTATATAAAGGGGAAAAAACAGTGTCATAAATCGAGTGGATTTATTTCTTGCTAACTTTAAAACCTCAGAAATGCTTGAAAATATATTTCCAATGTCACTGATTAGGACGCTCTGTGGAGACAAATTAATTTTCTCTAAATGACATTTGAAAACTTGCTAAGGGCAAAGAACAAGAGAATGCAGCCTTCCAATGAGTCATTTTAATCTCGGGATGAAATTGCCCACCTAGTATGATAAGTATTTGTGGAACACACAGGAAAAGGTGAGTTTACCTAGCTATGAGCAAAATACCCATTCCAAATTTTTAAAAAGGGAAGCATAGCACTCTTTGAAATTGTAGGTCCATTTAAATAACTAAATTGCTATAACGATATATGCCAAGATTTTGGTGACAAGACTAGAAAGAATTATGGGTAGGTTAATACACAGGGACCATGGTAGATTCATGAGGCATGGAACAATGACAGGCAGTTTGAAAATGAGTTTTATGTGGATGCAAATTGAATGTTTGCAAATTCTGTTAATATCCAGTCAGTGTATTTGAATGGAACAGAAATGACTCATGTGTGTAAATCATAGGAAGTGTTGTTTCTTTGAAGATGCTGCTCTAATTGTAGCAAAGTAGAATGCTCATAGTGCCGCAATATAGAGAACAGAAGAAAAATCGATGGAATAGTCTAGCTTATTAGGGGAGCACAGGCAACTGCTGGAGATAATTGCTTTGTTCTATTGTAAATTGGCTTCAAGTTGTGGATCACCGTTAGGCAGCTTGTATTTATTTATTTTATTTTTGAGAAGGTAAAATCACTTAACAATAGAGACAAGAGCTATAAACAATCATTGAATCTCCAAATGTCAGTTTCACTCATCTCACACACCAGAGACTTAAGTCCCTGCTGTGATGTGCTTTTCATAATACATTCTCAATCACAGAGATTTGAAGTTTAATTTAGAAATTGCAAATTAAATATGCTGATGGAAGTAAATTCTCATGAAGTTTAAAGACATTTTCAGTAAGATACATGTAATCTGTTTGAAGAAATTAGCACCTGAAATTTAACAGAATTTTAAAAATCTTAAAATTTCTGCTTCCAGCATGGTGGTGGGTTTGCACTGAAGACCAATGCCACCCCCCACCCTCACCCCCAAATAAATCTGTGGTAACAGTAAGCTACTGGATTTAAGAATAAGGAACATTTCAAAGGGCCCAAAGAAGTAAAGAGCAAAGCTATGACCTGAAATCTAAGCAGGAAACAGTGAAGAATACACTTCCCTGATACAAATGTCCACACCAGCCCTGGGGTCAGGTACTCTTATGGGAGTGTCACCATGTGCAGGAGCCACATCAGACTCCCTTAGAGTGAGGTTTAGCGTAGTTACCTGAATTTCTGGAATCATAGCAGAAGCAAACATAAGTCCTCTGTAGTTTAAGACGTTTTACATTTAGGCCTGTAGATTCTCCCAGAATAAGATCAAAGATACAGAACTGTTCAAAATCAGAGATCACAAAACACGAAGAAAAGACAAGCACAAAGATTGGACATCTGCCTGAAGAAAAATCACTTTGGGGATTTTAATGATTACTAAATAATTAAAACTAAAACTAGGTAAGAATGTAAGAAATAGAGACTTAAGCCACAAGAGTAATCTACCAACAAACATGGTTAGCAGACTTAAAAGAAGTCATTTTTATTTTTATTTATTTTGATTTTTATTTTATTTGAAAGAAAGATAAAGAGAGACAGAGACATGGGGCCGGCGCTGTGGCACAGTGGGTTAACGCCCTGGCCTGAAGCACAGGCATCCCATGTGGGCGCTGGTTCAAGACCCAGCTGCTCCACTTCCTGTCCAGCTCTCTGCTATGGCCTGAGAAAGCAGTAGAAGATGGCCCAAGTGCTTGGGCCCCTGCACCCACATGGGAGACTGGGAGGAAGCTCCTGGCTCCTGGCTCCTGGCTCCTGGCTTCGGATCAGCACAGCTCCGGCTGTTGGCAGCCATCTGGGGAGTGAACCATCAGATGGAAGACCTCTCTCTCTCTCTTTCTCTCTGCCTCTCCTCTCTGCAGCTCTGACTTTCAAATAAATAAATAAATCTTAAAAAAAAAAAAAAGAAAGAGAGACAGAGACAAAAGCAAAGATAGATGAAGAGAGGCCTTCTGTCCTCTCGATTACTCCCTTAATGGCTGAACCATTCAGGGCTGGATCAGGCTGAGGCCAGGAATCTGAAACTCAGTCTGAGTCTCCCGCTTGGGAGGCATGTGCCAGTATTTGATCCATAATTTCAAGCTGGAATCAGTGTGATGTGAGATGAAGACCAGTGGATGACTCAATCACTACACTAAATGCCTGCCCTAGACATACACAACTTACAAGTAGAAACTATATTTAAATACCTAATGGGCAATTAACGAAGTTTACTAAATACATTTGAAGAGTAAATTAGTAACCAGAATTCAGATCTAAAGAAATAGGTAAATATCAAAATATGTAAACTATAGTACAACACAAAAGGGATATTACATATACATACAGACAAGTTCTAATGTATATCTAATTGCAGTTCTATAATTTGAGATTAACAGAGAAAGGAAATTAGATACACGAAAAGAGACGTCTACAAATTGTCCCAAACTGACAAGATAGTGAATCCATAGTTACAGTAAACATCGAGTGCTTATACCAAAGACACACAAAGTTAGGTGCTTTGGTAGAACTCCACAACACCAAGACAGAGGAACTCTTACTAGCAGCTGACAAACAAACAAAAGGAGCCACACAAACTTAAAGAAAATTATAGTAATATGGATTTCTCATCACCAACCGTGAAATCATTCCCAGTGAAATAGTATGTCCAATACTGAAAGAAAAGCACTCAAGACTTCTATACAAGGTTCGGCACTGTGGCGCAGAGGGCTATGCCTCAGCCTGCAGCACTGGCATCCCCTGTGGGCACCGATTCAAGACCCGGGTGCTCCACTTCCCATGCAGCCTACCCTCCTGATGGCCTGAGAAAGCAGTAGAAGGTAACAAAGGTATCAAGACATAACAAATTCACACTTGTGTGTACTTGTTAGTTTCAAAATATGTAACAGAGACTGTGTTACTCATAGATGAACTAATTTCCCATTTTGTGAAGAATTCCAAAACACCTTTAACTTTTTGGTATAATAGGGGAAAAGAAATGAGGCAGAAATTGAATATTTAAAGAATATTAACAATATTGTTAATATAGTTTGCTATAATATTCGCCAAGAATTCAGTTTTGGAGGCAGGGATTGTAGTGTAGCAGGTTAAGCTGCTCCCATATTGGAGTTTTGGTTCAAGTGAGACAGACAGATGGAGATCTCATATCTGCCAGTTTAATCTACACATTTCTGCAACAGCTGGGGCTGGGGTAGGCCAAAGCCAGGAGCTGAGAATCAGTGCAGGTCTTCCAGGTGGTTGGAAGGGACTAAACCAACTGAACTATAACCTATTTCTTACCAGAGTTGTATTATTGAGAAACTGGAATTGGGAGCAAAGCCCGGACTCAAACCCATGCTGATACAGAATGCAAATATACCATGTAGTACCTTAACTGCTATGCCCAATGCCCAACCCACCAGTACAAATTTCTTTGGGCAAAAGTCTGCAAGTGAGCTCATGGACAAAAAAAAAAATGTGCAGGTAGGGCTTGAGTAGAGTGAATAAAGCGAAACAAGTAGGAATGTGATACGAAAAATTGGGATGTTTAAGGTCCTGTAGGCCAAGACCTTAGATGTATGTTAAATAAGAAAAGAACCATAATGCTACTTAAAATACTTTTCCTCAACCTTGGCCCCCACAGTCGTCTTTAAGAGCCAGTTAAGCCACCATCTACAAAGCTGACATAGCGTATGAGCACCTAATCGAATCCCGGATGCTCCTTTTCCCATCCAGCTCTGCTACAATGTGCCTGGAAAAGCAGTGGACGATAACCCAAGGGCCTGGCACCCTCCCTCCTTTGTGGGAGATTCAGATGGAGTTTCATGCTTCTGGCTTTGACCTGGCCCAGCCATGGCCATTGTGGTCATTGTGGGAGTGAAACAAAGGGTGAAAGATCTTTCTGTCTCTCCCTATGTTCCTCTAAAATCAATAAATCTTCAAAAACTAAAAAGATCACCCTGGCTGTTTTGAGTATGGGCTATGATGGCAAGGACAGAAATAAGGACACCAGTTCAAGGTTTGCTGTCCAATTCTGTCCAGAGGCCGGGCTTTGCCCATGGTTCTGCAATACTGCTTTACCATACATTCCAGAGAAGAGCATTGGCTTTTGAACTTTGCAGTAAGTTCTGTCGTTGAACTTATCTGACCTTGTATTAGTATCATGCTGTGTAAATGCCCATAGATATTTAGTTAAGAGTGCATGAGCCAACCCCTTATTTACATTTCTTCTTGAGTATCCTGTGTGTTTTGGAGTTTCCTTTCAGGCCAGTTCATTCTAAGGCAATACTCTGCTATTTAATCAGCTTGTTATCATCATTTGGTACCACATATGCAAGTTAACAGATAAGTAGTCTGCATCCACCACATACATGCATGACCATGAACTATGTTGGAGGCAGCAGCCCTGTGCCATGTTTTTGTGGGTCCCAACGTAAGAGAATTTGGAGACCAATTTTGTTACAAGCAATGGATGTTTAAAGTGTTGGAAAGGGCATGCATCCATAAAACTACTCCATGTTGCTAAAAGGGAAGTTTGTAACATCTGTTACAGCAAAATTAGTCTCAATTCCCAGAGCGAGTAGAAGAGATGCTTCCATTATGTGCGTATGGTCTTAAGAAGGTCTTTGTCTTGTAGCCATCATGAGGAATCCATATCTAAGTTACAATTGAAGCCAAGAATGCAGGCTTTTGTCAAGAGGGGGCCAAGGGGTATTGAGAATCGGAGAGAGTTTAGTAGCATGAGCTTGCTTTCCAGACGATGTTGTAGGGAAGCTTGTTTTGCAGCACCATAATCCAAGGAGGCCAGACAGACAGCAAGAAACTAGTGTGAACGGTCAACTTTTCAAACATCCAACCTATAAAGATGCGTATTTCAAGCAGGAAGAAGTGGTCCTGATCTGCCTTTTTGTACACCTCAGACACCATCCTAGCCCTTACTATAAAAGCCCTAGCAAACCACTTCTCGAGGTGGTAGTTTATTTAGGGAACCCTACCTTACCATTGTCTTCTCTAGTTGTTAAGTTAACAGAGCTTTCCTTAGAGCAGTTCCTGCTGGAGTGTGATTAGTTGGTGTCAGTCCAGGTGAACAGCTTATTTGAGTCCCTAACATAACCACTAAGGAATTAAATATTTAGGTAACAGTACTATCAACTAGGCAGCTCATACTTGTGGTGTTGAGGATACTTAGGAGTATTTTAATTAGGCAAAGTAAAATACTATGAGGATGAAGTCATTTATCAGTTACCTTCCAAAATAACTAGCTGAGAACCAAATGTTATGAAGAGGAAAGATAAAGATAATGTTTGGAAAATTCTTCCCTCTGGGCATCCCCCCAGGGAGGGAGAAGATTAATGACATCAGCGGTATCATCATTTCAACTAGCCTGTCCCATTCCTGGTGCTTGCACTTAGGCTGTGAATTTCTGAAGGGTTCTGTTTTCGAAGAACTTTGCCAAGCTGAATAACACTGGTGCTTTACAAGAATAATGAGAAGCAGAGAACACGGAAAATTGGAGGCATACAGGTGAGATAAGAGAGGCTTGTCAAGAGTTAGAAGCTCCTTTCCCCTAATGTTTCGTAGAAGTGGTAGGTTACTATAGTGCAACACTAAGAACTAATTGAGAGAAATATTAGAGACCAAGGAATGTCATGTAGTTCTATATTCAAAGCCGAAGCTAAGGAGAATGGAACCAAAGGGAAAATAAGAGAAAAGTTAAGGGAGTTAAGGTTGACTTGAAATGGGGTAAGTTGTATAATTAACTGAATGGCAGTTGTGCCTGTGCTAGAACAACTTCTTGAAAAATCAGGCTTATTTTGCACCTGCCAGCAGGCATAAGGCCATCAGCAGGCCTGATTCCCAAAGCTCATTACTTACCCAGAGCCTCTATTTGTATCTGAGGTATCATACTTTACAAGTGATTAGAGAAAAGACGTCTGGTTTGTTCTGGTTGAGAACAAGTTCTATTTTAATGTTAAGATTCATTTGATTTATGTAAATTAATCACTTAATAGATTTCTTTACTGGATACCACACTTCTAGGCTAGTTAAGTATATACAAAATGCCCCAGATAGAACAAGCATTTGTCTTTAGTTAGTAAAATTTGCTTTCCTGAAAAAATAGATATTTGTTCTTGCCTTCCTCCCCTTTTATCTTCTTTCTTGTCTTCTTTATCCATCAGACACATCAGGAGTCAGCATAATTAACAAAGGAAATCAAGGGACAAATAGGACAAAAAATGCCTTGTATAAGACAACAAGTTTGAGTCTGTGGATGTTTTTGTCCCCTCTTCTACATGTTAATTACTGCTCCAATCTGAAAAAAAAAAAAAATCCTTCAGTTTACATACCTGCTTTCTCATTATCCCCGACTGTTATTATTTTCAAAATGGGTTCATCTTTGTAATGATATTGAGCATTTAAATAGTGCATTTTGTTTATTTCTAGAAGAATCCATCATGGATGTTTCACATCGTAGCTGTTAGGAGTCTGACTTTAACTACTTTTACTATATTGTTAAAGTAACATTGAATTTCTGAACTAGGTACTGATTATTGTTTTCCATAATACTTGGGCAATTAAAAATCATTGCCACTGATTTTCAATTTGATTTATTGGCAAATAAAAGACATAAGTCCTACTCTTTGAACTCACTATAGATAGAATGGTAGTTAATGTACATGGAGTTTCCTCAAAACAATTGTTTACCAAGGAAAACTTAAAATATTCAGAACAATGACTTAATTTTACAACATTATCTGTTTCCATCAAATAAATTGTGTGCATAGGATTTCTAAAGTAATGCAAGTCGGAGCTGGCGCTGTGGCACAGCGTATTATCGCCTTGGCCTGAAGCACTGGCATCCCATATGGTTACCGGTTCTAATCCCGGCTGCTTGTCTTCTGATCCAGCTCTCTGCTGTGGCCTGGGAAAACAGTGGAAGGTGGCCCAAGGACTTGGGCCCCTGCACCCATGTGGGAGACCTGGAAGAGGCTCCTGGCTCCTGGCTTTGGATGGGTGCAGCTCTGGCCATTGCAGCCAATTGGGGAGTGAACCATCGGATAGAAGACCGCTTGCTCTTTCTGCCTCCCCTCTCTCTGTGTAACTCTGACTTTCAAATAAATAAATAAATCTTTAAAAAATAAACTAATGCAAGTATTGTTCTCCTTGTGCAAAAAATGATTTAGCATCATATGTTCATTCATACGATGGACTTAGATTTAAAATATACCACTGCTATTAAATATTTTTCTGCAAATATTAGCATAATTCCAATATTGACAAAAAGAGTTGACAAGTTCATATAACCTTTCAGTATATACTGAGGTGTGTATAGCTGCTTTGATTAAGCCTTGAAGATATTATGATTTTTCAATTAATCATTTGTTCTCATAGAAATTTACATTGAGTATATGACCCTGATAAACCTTGAAAATATGAAATTGCCACAAAATGGCAAATGTATTATAGCATGAAAGGTCACTTGTAAAATTTCTGACAGTTGGGAACATCAGAAGTTCAAAAATCAATGGCACATTGTCTATGCTGAAAAACATCTTGTTCTAATCAAGACGCTGTGTAGGTTTTTATGATCCAAAATAATTGTACTGTCTGTGAAATCAGACACTCAGAAGTACACGTACAATTTTAATAAGAGAGAACTTGAAGATCAGCGAAAGGCCTATGTCCTTGTTTCCCTAGAAACAAAGGTAACTTTTCAAAGCAAATGCTAGTTCCTTCTTTAATTTCTTTTTAATGCTGTATTTGTAAAATTGATTTATGACAGTATACAAGCCTCACGGGTGCCTAATCAAGGAGAACTTAGGAAATTCAAGTTGTACCCTTTCATTAAATGGAAATTTAAAATAGTCTCTGTTAGGAATTGTTTGTGTTAGTGTCACCACGTATTTTTCCATAAGTACACCTACTTTAGAATTATTGGTTGCCTTATTTAAAGTTAGAAAAATACATTTTTTCCTTTTTTGTTTGTAAATGAAACAAATTTTAGGGCTAAAATATCATTGGGTATGCAATTTAGCAATATTAACAGTGTATTCTAGTAAGCTATAGTTGTGATTGCTTTTTTTTTTTTTTTGGACAGGCAGAGTTAGACAGTGAGAGAGAGACAGAGAGAAAGGTCTTTTTTTTTCTGTTGGTTCACTCCCCAGTGGCTGCTACAGCTGGCACATTGTGGCCCTTGTGCTGTACAGATCTGAAGCCAGGAGCCAGGTGCTTCCTCCTGGTTTCCCATGCGGGTGCAGGGCCCAAGGACCTGGGCCATCCTCCACTGCACTCCCGGGCCACAGCAGAGAGCTGGCCTGGAAGAGGAGCAACTGGGACAGAATCCGGCGCCTCACCGGGACTAGAACCCTGGGTGCTGGCGCCGCAGGCAGAGGATTAGCCTAGTGAGCCCCGGCGCCGGCCTGTGTTTGCTTTTAACAGCTAGTAAAATTACAGTAAAAGACTTTAGAATCTGAGGCCAATACAAATGAGTTTGAAATGTAATTTTGGTACATTCCAGTATTGTGGGAACATCAAATCATTATTTTAAATGGAAATCTTAAAATCTCTCTCTCTCTCTCTCCATTTTTTTAATCTAAAAGAGGAAGGTAATTGTCTAGTTAAAAAATTCTTGCATTATCATATGACATAAAATTATGTACCTGAACATATTAATGAACAAGAAAGTTATACATATATCTATATTAATATGTGCAGTAAAAATAAAGTAGTCTAGATTATTTAGAACTTGGATGAATTAGGGGCAGGTGTTGTGCCTGGTGAATAAGACTTGCTTGTGATGCCCACATCCCATATCAGAGTGCCTGGGTTCGAGTCTGGCTCTTTCCATCATTCCAGCTTCCTGCTAATGCATAAGATAGCAGGTGATGGCTGAAGTACTTGGGTTCCTGACACCCGTGTGAGAGACCTGCATGGAATTCCTGGCTCTTGGGCCTTTCAAGAGTGAGCTGGCAGATGGGAGCCCTGTCTGTCTCTCACTCTGAGAGCTATGTCATCAAATCAATCTATCATAGTGGAACTAAACAAAATCTCCAGGATGACAGAATGATTGCCATTTATACAGTAGAGAAGGTAAAATAAAAAATAGTAACATGGAACAGAAAGGTAGTAAAGGCAATAAAGGAGTTCTATTATCAATTGTTAAAAAAAAAAAAAACATTTTAGTCCTGATGTATAGTTTAACATGACCTTCACATTCAATTAATACTTAACTAAAACTGATTCCACTTTCATTTTATATACCACGGGAGTCCAGGTTTTTCCAGTGCCTCCAGGGATTCTGGAGGAAAGTGGGCTACTTGAAGCATTTGCCTATAATGCCAAGATGTGACTTCTGCTCCGTCAGCCTCTTTGCCATCCTTCTTTATCCCTCCTTTCACAAGCTTTTGTGAAGTTCTACCTTCCCAAGGCCCCCAGAATGATGGTACAGAGCAATCATAGAACAGCGTGGAAGAGCATTCCTGTATTTTAGGTATGGTTTGAGTGTGCACCAACATCCAAGTGCTGGAAGCTTGGCCCCCAGTGCACTGGTATTGAGGGGTGGATAGCTTGAAGATGGGTCCAGTGGAAGGCGATTGGGGCACAGGGAATTTACCATCAGAGGGCTTAACGTAGTTCTTCCAGTATCAGGTTAGTTCTCAGGAAAACAACTGTTACAAGGCAAGGCTACCCCACTTATTTGGCCCTTTTTTATATGACAAATTCCTTTCTGCGTCTCTGCCATGCTGGGATTCAGCCCGGAGTCCTTCACCAGGACAGTGCTATGATGTTGGTACTTTCCATGAGCCAAATATTGTAACCCTCTTCAACTTACGAGTTTCCTGGACTTGGGTATTTCTCACGGCAATGAAGAATACACTAAGACAAGTACAAAACATGAAGAACAGGCAAGGGTCATACCCAATCACTGGATGATTTCACAATTGGTCTTTTCTTAGGGAGTCTTAGATTTGTAGTTGTTTTGTTGCACTTTTTTTTTTTTTTTGGTGTTCTTCCTAAAAACAAAACTTAAATACCTTGGGGAAAATTTACCCAAAATAATTTACAGATTCAGTATGACCCCAATCAAAATACCAAGGACATTCTTCTCACATCTAGAAAGAAAATCTAAATTTCATATGGAAACATAAGAGACCCAAACTAGTTAACACAATCTTTTTTATTTTATTTTATTTTTAAAGATTTTTTAAAATTTAGTTACTTGAAAGTCAGAGTTACACAGAGAAAGAAGGAGAGGCAGAGAGAGAGAGAGGTCTTCCATCTGCTAGTTCACTCCCCAGATGGCCACAACAGCTGGAGCTGTGCCAATCTGGAGCCAGGGGCCAGCAGCTTCTTTCAGGTCTCCCATGCTGGTTCAGGGGCCCAACACTTGGGCCATCTTCTACTACTAGCAGATAGCTTGATTAGAAGTGGAGTGGCCAGGTCTTGAACTGGCACCCATATGGAATGCCAGCACTGCAGGTGCTGGTTTTAACTGCTATGCCACAATGCCAGCCCCTAACACAATCTTAATACAAGATGAAGCCAGAGACATCACAACACCAGATTTCAAGTGATGCAACAGGGCAGTTATAATCAACAAAACCTTGTACTGGCACAAAATAGAAATGTAGACCAATGGAACAAAATAGAAACCCCAGAAATTAATCCACACATTTACAACTCAGTAATCTTTGACAAATGAGCTAGAATCACTTCCTGAAGAAAATATAGTATCTTCAACAAATGGTGTTGAGAAAATTGGGTCTCCACATTCAAAAGTAAGAAATAAGACCCCTACATTACACCCTGTACAAAACTCACGTTGGATTAAAGAGCTTAACCCAAGACCTGAAACCAGCAAATTACTAGAAGGAAATGTAGAGGAAACAGTGTAAGACTTTGCCACAGGAAAAATCTCTTGGATAAGACCTCAGAATCACAGGGATTCAAAGAAAAAAATATAGGCAAATATGATTTTATCAATCTAAGAAGCTTCTGCACAGTGAAGGAAACAAGGAAAATGAAGAAGCATCTGAAAGAATAGGAGAAAATATTTGCAAACTATGCATCTGATAAGTGATGAATACTCAGAAGACAGAAGGAGCTCAAGACACTCAGCAAAGTAACCATTCCAATTAAAAAGTGGACAAAGGACGTGAACAGGTATTTTTCAAAGGGTGAAAACAAATGGCTAACAGACACATGAAAAAATGTCCAGGATCACTAGCCAACAGGAAGTGGAAATAAAAACCATAATGAGGTTTTACCTCACCCCATTTGGGATGTTTATCCTCATGTTTGTAGCAGCTCAATTCACAGTAGCTAAGATATGGAATTGATCCAGATGTCTGTCAACTGATAACTGGATAAAGAAAATGTGGCATTTATACATGATGGAATACTATTTGACCATAAAAAATGAAATCCTGTCTTTTGCAACCTAATGGATTTAACTGATGATCATTATGCTTAGTGAAATAAGCCATACCCCAAAAGACAAGTATTATATATTTTATCTGATTTGTGGTAGTTAATATACATAGTACAAAAAATAAGTGCTAAGTGCTATATATATATATATGTGTGTGTGTGTGTGTGTGTTTGAAATTGACATCTTGTGATTTGATTATTATTTGTAACACATATCTATATCATTGCAGAACATTGATCTCTATTTTTTACTATATGATTATTTACTTAGTGAAGCATTAAGCCTGTGATTATAAAGTAATTTGAAAGTACATTATCACAAAAATTTTCTCTTTAGTAAATAAAATTATGTAAAAATCCATACAGTCTATATTCAGAGCAATTCAATACTGAGATTAACTGCATGTCTTCTTGAACAGGCAAATCTTATCAGCATGATTTATTAAATAATCATTTTGTCATTCCAAAACTCCACATGTGGGAAGTAGGTCAGTTTTCTAACAATGTCTTAACTGTAGTAAGAACTATGAGACTTAACAGAGATGCAGGAGAGTAAATCCAATTATCTGTCACTACCTCTTGTTTGAATTAGAAGGAATACATGTTACAAATGCTAACCCACACATTCCTGCACATGTTTATATATTTATGCATGTATGTGTGTATGAAGTCAGGAATGTATATGAATATCTTGGATTATACTACAGAATTTATAACTTTTTCTCTTGGTTTTCTCTTTTATATGCAATGTCTTTTATCCTGTATACACAACATATTTGTTTGTTTTTATCAGTTCTAGTTTTGGAACTACTGACACACAGCACCATAAGAAACTTGTCTACCAAGTAGATCAAAATATTTTTATAGTATAAAATATGTCTTTTTAATGTACTTTCATGTTTGTATACTTTCATCTTTAGTCATATGGTATCCAGCCAAAACATTTTTCATAATTGATTAGGTTAGCTCTAGCCACGTCCTTTGGGGTGGTCCTTGTACATATTTATGTAATTATTTATATAAAGGGAACACATTTCATGTATGCAATTTTAATAGCATACTGGTACTTCCCACCCTCCCTCCACCTTCCTTTCATAGTTTTAAAAAATTTATAATCACTAGCTTAATCCTTCACTAAATAAAGAATCAGAAAAGTAGTAAGTAGAAAGATCACTGTTCCTTAGGATTACATACAGGGGCTAGAAACAGTAATAAAACAGTAAATGTCAATTTCACTCATATATGCTACTTTTTTGGTACTCAGTTATTCCTTTGAATTCAATTGGGATCACTTGGAAGGATGATATTCTCATTTGGGTTCCCCTCACATCCTGCTTGGTTTTGATTACTTGTTTATATTTTGAGTTTGTGAAAGCTTTGTGAAAATATAACAAAGGTGAGAGAGCAGTCTGCTGGGAGTCAGAGCTGTGTGAAACCATATACTAGGCTAATCCTCCGCCTGCAGTGCCGGCACCCCGGGGTTCTAGTCCTGGTTGAAGTGCCAGTTCTGTCCCGGTTGCTCCTCTTCCAGTCCAGCTCTCTGCTGTGGCCCGGGAGTGCAGTGGAGGATGGCCCAAGTACTTGTGCTTGGGCCCTGCACCCGCATGGGAGACCAGGAGGAAGCACCTGGCTCCTGGCTTCGGAGGGGCCTGCTGTGCAGCCGTAGCGGCCATTTTGGGGGTGAACCAATGGAAGGAAGACCTTTCTCTCTGTCTCTCTCTCTCTCTCACTGTCTAACTCTGCCTCTCAAAAAAAAAAAAACAAACAAAAAAAAACACACACACAAAAACCAAAAAAACAAAAAACAAAAAAACAACATATACTCAAAGGGCTCTACTTGTTCATTTCTGTTGCCCAAATCACTTCCTCCCCTTCGTCCCAGGCTTTTCCCACACATACATAGTGGATCTGTTTAGCTTCTAGTTTGTTTCCTGAATTCTCATGGAAAAATGGAAGGAAAATTTGGCTGCATTTTTAAAGTCCATCAATGTTTTTTCATAAAACACATTTCCATGAACTTTTTGAAGAGCCTTGTATTTCCTTATTCTACTGTTAAACAGATGAACAGATATGTGAACATTTTCTGTCCCCTTCTTCCTTACATTAATAGTAGCATACTACAGTTTTCCTTTGGTGCATTGCTTATTTTACTAACAGTATGGCCTGCAAATCACTCCAGATCAGTTCACAGAGCAGCACAGGACTTCCTGGCACGGGGGTTAGGATACAAATCAAGTCATTCTCTCCGACCTTACATCTGTGTATGACCATTAGGTTGCTTCCAAGGTTTTACAACTGCAAACAGTACTGCAATACGTAACTGTGCATATGGATTCTCATGTTATTGTATGTGAATTTTTAGGGTCTAATTCCATATATTAAATTACTAGGCAAAAGAGTACCAAGCAGTCTGTTATATAGCACAAATATCTTTTTCTAGGAATTTTGTATAGATTTCCTTTCTCAGAAGCAAGAAATGAAGGTGCCCGTGTCTCTCATCCTCATGAACGATAGAAAATGCCAGTTTTAAATTATATTATAGGCAAGAAATGATAGTTTAGAATTGTTTTAATCCACATTCTCTAATTATGAATGCATTTGAACATCTTTTAAGAGCTATTTTAAAATCTTTTAAATGAAGCTACTATTTTTACCATTTTTTTAACTTTGTCTTTCCATTTTAGAGATGTTTCTAAATAAGAGAATTAGTTCTTTGTATTATAAGTTGCATAAATTGTTATAAGATTTGCAACTTCTTAAATGGTGTTCCATTTATGGTAGTTTTAAAATCTCAGTGCAATCAAATTTATTAATCTGTTGGCTTATTGCACCTGATAATTGTGCTGAAGCTAAAGAAACCATCCATGTTTTCTCCTTGGTTTTGAATGGCTTCCTTTTTTCCCATTTAACTTTGTGGTTAGATCTATTAATCATGCATGTTTGTGTGTGTGTGTGTATATGTGTGTATATATAACATGTAAACACATCATATGATATTTGTGAATGTATTAAATATTACTATCATCTTAAAATAGTCTCACCTTTTTTTCTGAGTGTTTTCATCATGAAAGTATGCAGTGAATTTTGTCAAAGCTTTCTCAGAATTAGTGGAGACAATCATTTAACAATATTCCTTATCTCATTGATTGGGGAATGATCTAAATGGATTTCCTAAAGTGGAATCAAATTTGAATTTTTAAAATAAATCTCACTTTGTCATAGAATGTTGTTTCTTAATGTGGTGTTGAATTCTCACAAAAGTTTTGTTTACAATTTGCATCCACATTGATGAGTAATATTATTCTGCATTACTGCATTTATGTAGTTTAGGTATTATTGTTACATTGAAATCATAAAAAGATTTAGAACATGTTCTTTATTTCACTTCTTTGAATTAATTCATAGAGCAATGGTACTATCTACTCTGAACACAGGCCAGCATATGCAGGGTTATTAGCATGTGTGCAAGTATTTTGTGGTAGATTGTGGGCCTGTTGCTTTGGTGGGTCTACTTCCTTTGTTACAGAATAAGATTTGTGTAGTTATATATGCTTTGGCATTATAGTTATTTCAATGGCGCCTAGTATGTAGTTATCTTTTATGTATGTTCTATGTGTATTTGAAGTAGATATGCAACCTTTCATTATAGAATTAATTGAATGATTAATAATATCCATGAATGGATATATGAGCAATTGTCACAGAACATTTTCAGAGTTAAAGTTTTCAGTGGTTAATAGTAATCATGTCCCTTTAATCAAAATCCTTATTGTTATGTTACATTTTATTTGTTTTGAATGTATTCTAACATGTCAACTTGATATTTAGGAAATAAGATGTTTATCAGATTTCCAAGTAGAGATATTATATGGGCAGGGCATCATTAGGTATGGAATTCAAAGAGGAAAAACTGGATTAAAAACTTGAAATTAATCCTCATTGCTTTATAAATAGCAAAACTCAATGAGCTGGTGTAACTTATAATAGGTCTTTCTTTAATCAACATAATTAAAATAATGTATTAATCGGTAGTAGGCAGTGTTCTAAGTAGTAAAAATGGAAAGGACTTGGACTAGACCCTGAAACTGTCCAAAGCTGAGTGGTCAGAAAGAGAAAAGGGCACTCTGCAAACGAAGGAGGAGAGGCTAACCACAAATGGGGAATGCCAGCCTGCAAAGAGAAGATGTTTCTTGTAAACTATTGAATTCTTTAAGACATCAAGTGAATAAAAAAGGCTGAAACCTTTTTTTATTAAAACACACAAACACACTTCCTTAATAAGCATTGATAGGTTCATCTGCCTGATCTACACACCAAAATCCCGTGTCTAAGAGTCAGTTCACTTCAAGTAGTTTAACTATGACTGTGTTTACCTACAGGAACTCTTACTAAGCATCTGTGGCCACAGATTACTTTTGTAATAGGAAAAGGCAGAGAAGTTGCCCCAAATTTTCAGCTGCAGCTTCACTAAACAAATTTCAGAGCAGCTACTTCAGGGCTACATGAAAATTACTATCCTGTGGAATAAATTGTTGAATTAAGAAATCTGGGCCAGTGCCGCAACTCACTAGGCTAATCCTCCGCCTGCAGCGCCGGCACACCAGGTTCTAGTCCTGGTCGGGGCGCCGAATTCTGTCCCGGTTGCCCCTCTTCCAGGCCAGCCCTCTGCTATGGCCCAGGAGTGCAGTGGAGGATGGCCGAAGTGCTTGGGCCCTGCACCCCATGGGAGACCAGGAGAAGCACCTGGCTCCTGCCTTTGGATCAGTGCGGTGCACCAGCCGCAGCACACCAGCTGCGGTGGGCATTGGAGGGTGAATCAACAGCAAAGGAAGACCTTTCTTTCTGTCTCTCTCTCTCTAACTCTGCCTGTCAAAAAAAAAAAAAAAAAAAAAAAAAAGAAAAGAAAAGAAAGAAAAAAAAGAAAGAAAAGAAATCTAGCAGTTTTATCATTTGCAAATAAAGGCATCTATACAATATATACGGGATGTATGTCACCTGTTTGGAACATGTACAATACATAATTAGACAAAATTAACTGCTGATGAAAATGTCATATTTGAAAATGCTTTTAAAGTTCTACAAAGACAAATTTAGGAGAAACAGTAAAAGTCATTTTAAATATTTCTGAAATGTATTAAATGATGTGTTCTCTGAGAATTCCTGTGTATGTATATATTCATATATATACATTTTATGCTTGAATATTTAATCATACTTTAGAGATGCAGCAGATTGGCAGAAATGATGGTTCTGATAGCAATAGGAATTTTAGAAAGTATATTCTAAAAAAAGTTCAGAAATAATTAATTTGGACAAGTTCCTGATAGTTTGGGAAGAATTGTAGATTCACCATTTCCTTTTTTTTTCTAACTTTTATTTAATGAATATAAATTTCCAAAGTATAGCTTATGGATTACAATGGCTTCCCCCCCATAACTTCCCTCCCACCCGTAACCCTCCCCTTTCCCGCTCCCTCTCCCCTTCCATTCACATCAACATTCATTTTCAATTCTCTTTATATACAGAAGATCAGTTTAGCATATATTAAGTAAAGGTTTCAACAGTTTGCACCCACATAGAAACACAGAGTGAAAAATACTGTTTGAGTACTAGTTATAGCATTAAATCACAATGTACAGCACATTAAGGACAGAGATCCTACATAAGGAGTAAGTGCACAGTGACTCCTGTTGTTGACTTAACAAATTGACACTCTTGTTTATGGCATCAGTAATCACCCTAGGCTCTTGTCATGAGCTGCCAAGGCTATGGAAGCCTTTTGAGTTCACTGACTCTGATCATATTTAGACAAGGTCCTAGTCAAAGTGGAAGTTGTCTCCTCCCTTCAGAGAAAGGTACCTCCTTCATTGACGGAGATCTTTCATTTAGGTCATTTTTTTTTTTTTGCCAGAATGTCTTGGCTTTCCATGCCTAAAATACTCTCATGGGATTTTCAGCCAGATCTGCATAACTTAAGGTTTGATTCTGAGGCCAGAGTGCTGTTTAGGACATCTGCCATTCTATGGGTCTGCTGTGTATCTTGCTTCCCATGTTGGATCGTTCTCTCCCTTTTTTATTCTATCAGTTAGTATTTGCAGACACTAGTCTTGTTTATGTGATTCCTTTGACTCTTAGTCCTATCATTATGATCAATTGTGAACTGAAATTGATCATTTGGACTATGAAATGGCATTGTATTGTGATCCCCTGGCATGATTCTAACTCCACCATTTGGGGCAAGCCAATTGAGCATGTCCCAAATTGTACATCTCCTCCCTCTCTTATTCCCACTCTTATATTTAACAGGGATCACTTTTCAGTTAAAATTTAAACACCTAAGAATAATTCTGTGTTAATCACAGGGTTCAACCAATAGTACTAGAACAAAACAAAGAAAAAATACTAAAATGGATAAAGTATTACATTGTACATCAACAGTCAGGACAAGAGCTGATCAAGTCACTGTTTCTCATAGTGTCCATTTCATTTCAACAAGTTTCCCCTTTGGTGCTCAGTTAGTTGTCCCCGATCAGGGAGAACATATGATATTTGTCCCTTTGGGACTGGCTTAATTCACTCAGCATAATGTTTTCCAGATTCTTCCATCTTGTTGCAAATGACCGGGTTTCGTTGTTTTTGACTGCTGTATAATATTCTATAGAGTACATATCCCATAATTTCTTTATCCAGTCTACTGTTGTTGGGCATTTGGGTTGGTTCCAGGACTTACCTTTTGTGAACTGAGCTGCAATAAACATTAATGTGCAGACAGCTTTTTTGTTTGCCAATTTAATTTCCTTTGGGTAAATTCCAAGGAGTGGGATGGCTGGGTTGAATGGTAGGGTTGTATTCAGGTTTCTGAGGAATCTCCAGACTGACTTCCATAGTGGCTTAACCAGTTTGCATTCCCACCAACAGTGGGTTAGTGTCCCTTTTTCCCCGCATCCTCTCTAGCATCTATTGTTGGTAGATTTCTGAATGTGAGCCATTCTAACTGGGGTGAGGTGGAACCTCATTGTGGTTTTGATTTGCATTTCCCTGATTGCTAGTGATCTTGAACATTTTTTCATGTGTCTGTTGGCCATTTGGATTCCCTCTTTTGAAAAATGTCTATTGAGGTCCTTGGCCCATCTCTTAAGTGGGTTGTTTGTTTTGATGTTGTAGAGTTTCTTGATCTCTTTGTAGATTCTGGTTATCAACCCTTTATCTGTAGCATAGTTTGCAAATATTTTTTCCCATTCTGTCGGTTGCCTCTTCACTTTCCTGACTGTATCTTTTGAAGTACAGAAACTTCTCAATGTGATGCAAACCTAAATGTTAATTTTGGCTTTGACTGCCTGTGCTTCTGGGGTCTTTTCCAAGAAGTCTTTGCCAGTACCTATATCTTGCAGGGTTTCTCCAGGATCTCTAATAATTTGATGGTGTCAGGTCGTAGATTTAAGTCTTTAATCCATGTTGAGTGAATTTTTGTGTAAGGTGAAAGGTAGGGGTCTTGCTTCATGATTCTGCACATGGAAATCCAATTTTCCCCCAGTACTGTTGTATTGGGGTCAAAGTCTCCTTTTAAGTCCCTTAATAAATCTTTTAAATAAACCAGTGCCCTGTAATTAGGTGCATATACATTGATAATCATTATATCTTCCTGTTGAATTGATCCCTTAATCATTATATAGTGCCCCCTCTTTGTCTCTCCTAACAGTTTTTGCGGTAAATTTTATGTTGTCTGATATTAGGATGGCTACGCCCGCTCTTTTTCATTTCTGTTGGCATGGTATATCTTTTTCCATCCTTTCACTTTCAGTCTGTGTGGATCTTTGTTGGAAAGATGTGTTTCTTGTAAGCAGCAAATAGATGGGTTTTGTTCCTTAACCCAATCAGCCAATCTGTGTCTTTTAACTGGACAGTTCAGGCCATTAACTTTCAATGTGACTATTGATAAGTAGCAACTTTGCCCTGCCATTTGCCAAAGATTTTTTCTAATATATGTTTTGAACTTCCTGTGTTCTTTTGCTGTGAGCTTTCCTTCCTTTACCTTCTTTCTTACTGAAGGCTGTGTTTCAGTGTTTCTGTGTGTAACACATCTTTAAGCATCTTTTGCAGGGCTGGACGAGTGGCAACAAATTCTTTCAATTTCTGTTTACTATGAAAGGTCTTTATTTCACCTTCATTCACAAATGATAGCTTTACAGGATATGATATTCTGGGCTGGCAGTTTTTCCCTCTTTGTCTGTGCTATATCTCGCCATTCCCTCCTAGCTTGTACGGTTTCTGGTGAGAAGTCAGCTGTGAGTCTAATTGGAGATCCTCTGAAAGTAATCTGACGTTTCTCTCTTGCACATTTCAGGATCTTTTCTTTATGTTTCACTGTGTGAGTTTAATTACAGCGTGTCATGGTGAGGATCTCTTTTGTCATGTTTATTAGGGGTTCTATGAGCTTCCTGTACTAGAATGTCTCTGTCCTTCTCCAAACCTGGGAAATTTTCTGCTAGTATCTCACTAAAAAGGCCTTCTAATCCTTTCTCCCTCTCCATGCCTTCAGGAATTCCTAGAAACTGAATGTTGGGGTTTTTAATAGTATCCTGTAGATTCTGACAATATTTGTTAGATTTCTATTTTCCTCTTCTTTTCTTTGGTTTGACTGTATATTTTCCTGTTCTCTGTCTTCTAAGTCCGATATTCTCTCTTCTGCTTCACCCATTCTGTTTGTAAGACTCTCTAATGTGTTTGTCATTTGATCTATTGAATTCTTCACTTCATTATGATTTCTCGTCACTATCACAGTTTCCTGTTGTACTAGTTGTTTCGTTTCATTTTGATTCCTCCTTAATATTTCATTTTCACAAGAGAGATTTTCTATCTTGTCCATTAAGGATTTCTGTAGTTCAAGAATTTGTTTTTGAGAACTTCTTAATGTTCTTATCAATTTTTTGAGATCTGCTTCTTGCATTTCTTCTATCTCATCATCTTCATAATCTTGAATTGGGGTGTCTTTTTCAATTGGGGGCACATAATGTCTTCCTTGTTCTTGTTACCTCGGTTTCTGCATTTCTTTGGCATTGTGGAGATACTCTTTGATTTCTTCGCTGTTGTGCTTTTCCTCGTTATACTCTGACTCTAGATTAAGAGGACTGTCTGCTTTTGATGGATCGTTAGAGGCTCTAATAGGTGTGGCCAGAGAGCTCTGGTTGGTTCTTCAGGGTTAAGGGTGTTCCAAAGGTGACTCACCCAGATTGTTCTCTCACTTGCTCTCTCTTTCTCTCTCTCTCTCTTTTTTTTTTTTTTTTTTTTTGGACTCAGTTGGGAAATAATTCCACACAGCTGAGTGGAATTGAGGGTAGTTGATGTATGAAATCTGGTCCCTGTGGGTATTAGTCTGCTCTACCCCTGGGACCACACAAAGAATTTATGCAGACCTCAGTGTGGTCTCAAATTTCTCCACAGTCTCTCACCATATTGCAAAGGTTACCGAGTTTGTGTACTCGGGGAGTTCTCTCGCACCCCCTCAGATTTTCAGTCTCAGTTCGTTAGCTCCACACTTTCACTGTGTCATAAACTCCTGTTATTTCTCCCCACCAGAGTCAGGTTTTTCTGCTTGGCTAATGTCAGGCGCTGCTTTACAAACATAAAATGGCGCCTGCTCTTTGTTTTGCTTGGCTTTGTAAGGTGAGTGTAGAGAGAGGCTACTGTCCATGCCGGTTCCCCTTATTTATTCGCTTTTTTCTCTCCTCCAGTCAGCCTGGTGAACTTTCCTCAGTGGGGCTTCAGGCCTCATTCCCTCCAGGCTCTTTCTGCCTTTACCCGCCAATGTCTCGGGTTACTGAGGTTTTTTGTCTCACCTCCCCTTCCAGCGCTGGCGCGCAGACTCTGAGGCTCAGCTTCTGCAGCTCGGCTCCTGCGCCTTGGCTTCCACGCGGTGGGCAACCTTGCTCGCCCCATAGGTCCTCCGTGTCACATCCACTAGATCCGGAAGAGTTTCCTCTGCAGTTTTTTCCTGAGCTTTTTCCTGAGGCTACAGTAACTCCACTTTTATTAAACTATCTTTTCCTGGACTATCAGTGTGCGCCCTCACTATCCGCCATCTTGGCTCCGCCTCAGCATTTCAAAAGTATAAATATTGCTTTTTCCATTGTTATATTTACATTTTATGTTTACTACTCAAAAAATTCAAAATTTAGTCTCTTACATGATCTTTTATTAATGAATTCACTATATTTTTCATAGCTTTGCACATATATTTATCAGTTTGAATTATCGATAAAAAGCTACATTTTTTTCTAGCAATTGAGGTGCAATGGGCCAGATTTCCAAATCACATTGATAGCTTCTTTTCTGGCTGTAGAAAGGATACATACAAAGAATTCAATTTCATGCTTATTCATTTTTTCCAAGAGTTCAGAAACAAATGATGACAATTTTGCTAATTTAATAAAATATGACAGGTAATTGGTGGTATAGCTTATTTCTTGTGGATGGTATAACTCAGATGATTATAGTAAACCTTTTAATCAGGTCATGAAGCAATTTTGTTTATTTTTATTAATATCAGTTTAATTAGTGACTATTGCTTTTGATATGTGTTTTCTCTACCTCCAACCATTTAGAACCCAATCATTGATATAAGAACAAATTACTTTATAAAAAGATAATCTTTTTCATTTTGTTTGCATATTATTAGATAATGACAGGTTGCTTTTCAACTGCATGTATATGTGTGAAACTGTTCATGTTATTAATAGTTGTGAAAATGAACTTTGCTCTATTTTCTCCAGAACTAGCATGGTGAGAAGCTAAAGCAATTTTTCTTGCTTATTTATTGATCATATAGTTTCCCCTTTTGGGATAGGTTATTCGTATTTTTTCACTTTTTTCCTTTTTATTTTGAAAAATACATACTTAAGAAACGGGCAAAGGGACTCAATAGACAATTCTTAAAAGAAGAAATACAAATGGCCAACAAATATATGAAGAAATACTCAATACCACTGACCTTCAGGGAAATGCAAATCGAAAACACAATGAGATATCTCCTCACCCCCCTCAGAATGCATATTAAATAAGTCATAAGTGCTGGAGAAGTTGTGCAGAAAGGGGAACACTTACTCACTGTTGGTGGGAATATAAATTAGTGCAGTCACTGTGGAAAACAGTGTGGAGATTTCTTTAAAAACTAGGAATAGACTTGCCATATGGTCCAACAATCCCAGTATGAGATATATACCCAAAAGTCATGAATATGCTGTATCAAAGAAATAGTTGCACCACCATTATTATAGCAGCATTGTTAACAATAGCCAAAATATGAAATCAACCAAGGTATGTATCATCAGATGAATGAGTAAAGAAAATATGATATACATATATGTAATAGAATAGTATTCATCTATAAAAAACACTGAAATTATATTATTTGCATCAAAATTCTCGCAACAGGAGGGCCTCAGATTGAGTGAAATAAGCCAGACATAGAGAGACAAATACCATATGTTATTCCTTATGTGTGGGAACTACAATTAAAAAAGAAAACAAAGTCAACAAACAAAATCAAAAAAAGAAAATGCCTGTGTGTGTCAGTATTTCTGCAAATATGGTTTGTTAAATTTTATTTTATATCTTTGTCAAGCCAATGGTTAACAGTGTTCTATTACTATAGTTTTAATGATCTGTGATTATTTTAAAATTTAATATATATGGGCTGGATGATTATCAATCTATTGGATTATCATTGGTAGCTCTTGTATATATTCCCACTAAAATGGGGTCTTTTTTTTATTGTTGCACTCTTTATTTACTGGAACTTTAAGCCATTGACTGTAATGTTAATTAAAAATGTTATCTCAAAACATAAAGAAGAAGGAAGGAAGGAAGGAGGATGGGAATGTTGTTATATTCTTAGAATTGTATCTCTAAACTACTTTCAATTTGTTCTCTTTCTTTTCACATTAACATGAAAAAGTATTAGATTAAAAAAATCTTCAAATACAAATACATATTTTAAATTTTAGATTAATAAGTGATACTTTTCCATTTGTATGGGATATAAGGCAATATTTCAATGCATGTACCCAGAATTAACTGATAATACCAGAGAAGTAGCTTTAGACTTGCCTGGCACCAATGAAAACTTGCACTTTGCAGGTAGGATGCATTTTGCCCTCTGTCACTGTTGGCATCTGGTGAACTTGGTAGGTGCCCACAAGACTTTGTGGGGACCTGTAACTATGGGATCCAGTTGTGGCTGGACCTTGAACCCATCTGGGTGGCACAAGGGTGCCTGTGACACTCTTCTCCAATCTTAAGCAGACAGTAGGAGGCCAGAGTCTTGTGTCTGAGACAGAATGCCATTTTGGGAAACAAACAAACAAACAAAAAACAATGTTGAACAACCCTGATCAATGCTGCTGCCAGGCCCTCAGATAGAGCCTCTAGATCTGTTGCAGTGGGTAATGGACAAACCATAGCAGGGTGAGTGTTAGTTCTGCCCCAGGCTCTACTGGTTTTGGTGGGCTAAGGCTCCAGAGGTGATCTGGGAGCATGGCATTTGTGGACACAGGACAAAGAGGCAGAGCACACCACAGTCCCAGGAAGACCCTTGTAGGGACAGACTACTGCTTTTTAAGAAACCTCTCCAGTGCATACTGAACCATATCAATTGCAGGTATGGAGAAAAATTGGAGTTTAGGGAGTATTGTTAGACTGAATCAGTGAAAACATATTAGCTGCATACCTCAGTGAAACGGTGATTTAGGATGCTACCTAGAAATAAAATAGTGGACATATCCACAGGCTCGGAGCAAACAAAGACTTGCGTAGAATTTCTCAAAGGACAGCTGCAAATGAAGCCAGATTACTACAGATGTCTGTAAATAATCATTCAGTGTACAGACAAGAGTGTACACCAATAAGGACTAGGAACTTCCAGGAAACCATGGCTTCACTAAAGAGCAAAGTCAAGTGCCAGTAACCACCCTACAGAGAAGTCAAATTTCCAAATGCCTGGATGATTTCAGATTCACTGCTCTAAATAACTTCATGGAAATTCAAGAGGACCATGAGAAACAATTCAATATTCTGGCAGAAAGATTTGATAGAGATACAACTAATTAAATATAATCAAGCAAATATTTTCTAAATGAAAAGTATACTAGGTGAAATTAGGAACACAATAGAAGGCATAAGTAGCAGAATAGATTAAATAGAAGAATTAGTGAGCTGGAAGACAGTCTGTTTAAAGTATGCAGTTGAGGAACAAAAGAACAAAATGAAGAAAGTTCATGGAAAATATAGAATAGCATGTAAAGTGAAAATATTTGACTTACTGGGATTCAAGAGGGAACTGATAATGCCAAAGAGGTAGAAGGCATTTTCAAAGAGATAATGACAGAGAATTCCCCAAACATGGAGAAAGATTCACCTCTGCAGGTACAGGAAGATTGAAGGTAAACCAGAAGATTCAGCCTGAACAAGTTCACTGCAAGATATATTATAATCAACTCCCCAAGTTTAAAGAAAGAATCCTCCAAGTTATGAGAGAAAAGAAATGAAATCAGACAAGAAGGGGTCCCAATTTGCCTGATTGCTGGCTTAGCAGCAGCTTTACTGGCTGGGAGGGAGTGGGCTGAGCCTTTACAGTACTGAAGGAAAAAAAATGCCAGCCAATAATACTGTAGCCAGCACAGCTATCCTTCAGATGTGAGGGTGAGAAAAAGACATTCCCGGACAAACAAACACTAAGGGAATTTATCACCATCGGTACTGGATTACAAGAATTGCTGAGGGGAGTTCTTCAAACTGAAATAGAGAGATGCTAACAACAACAAAAAAAATCAGAAGGTTAGAAAAGTCACTGGTAAGAGTAACTATACAAAAAATTGAGACTGCTGTAATATTTTAAATGTGGTGTGTGAGTCTTATCTTTACGGTGAAGACTAAAAAAACCATTATCTACACTGCAATGTTAAGAGATAGGCAAAATTTAAAGAGATCAACGGTAACATAAAAAATTCAAAATACATGGAGGAATGGAACACAAATGCAGAGTTCTTTATTAGGATTTTTTTTATCTTTTTGGTATTTTGTTTGTCTCTTTTCCTGTCTTTATAATCAACATTAAGTTGTTACCATTTCAAGATAGCTTGAACAGTTAAATAGTTGAATAGTTAAAACAAGTTTCTTATAAACATTATGATAATCACAGAGCAGGATCCTTATAACAGACTTAGCTAAAATAATGAACAAGGAACCAAAATACACCCACTAGAGAAAATAACTTATTTACAAATGAAGATAGTAAGAGGCAGAGGGAGGAAAGATAGGAGTTCCAATAAAAAACAAGTATCAAAATGGCATTATTGAGACCTCACCTATCAGTAATTATTGTAAATGTGAATGAACTAAATTCTCCAATTAAATGACATAGAGTGACCAAATGGATTACAACACATGACTGAACTATATACTGCTTACAAGAAATTCAGTTCTCCTCTAATTATATGCATTGACTATAAGTGAAAGGATGGAGCAAGATATTCCATGCAAATGGAAAACCCTCAAACACTAGGAGTAGCCATTCTTCTACCAGATAAAATATGATTTAATTCAAAAGCAGTAAAAAGAGATAGGAAAGTCATTATAAAATGACGAAGGGTTCTTTCCAGCAAGAGGAAATAATGTTTATAAACATATATGTACCTAATGTTGGAGCACCCAAGTACACAAAATAGATATTAATACAACTGTAGGGAAAAATAAATCTCATACAATAACAGTAGGGGACTTCAACAACCGACTTTCAGACAGGCACAGATCATCTAGGCAGAAATAAACAAACAGCAGAGGTAAATTTCACTCTGCATTAATTGGACCTAACAGTGATATAAAGAATTTCCCATGTGACACCTGCAAAACACACATTCTTCTCAACAGCACATGTGAAATTTTCCAGTATAGATAACGTGGTAAGTTACAAAACAAATCTCAACAAATATAAGAATTATATGGGGTATGGCCGGCACTGTGGCTCAATAATCCTCCGCATTGCGGCGCCGGCACACCAGGTTCTAGTCCCGGTCGGGGTGCCGGATTCTGTCCCGGTTGCCCCTCTTCCAGGCCAGCTCTCTGCTGTGGCCCGGGAGTGCAGTGGAGGATGGCCCAAGTGTTTGGGCCCTGCACTCCATGGGAGACCAGGAAAAGCACCTGGCTCCTGCCTTCGGATCAGCGCATGCGCCAGCCGCTGAGCGCCGGCCGTGGTGGGCATTGGAGGGTGAACCAACGGCAAAAGGAAGACCCTTCTCTCTGTCTCTCTCTCTCTCACTGTCCACTCTGCCTGTCAAAAAAAAAAAAAAAAGAATTATATGGGGTATCTTTTCTGACCATAATGCAATGAAACTGGAAACTGATAACAAGAATAACTTTGGAAACTATCCCGAAATATGAAAATTAAATGGATTACTCCTGAATGATGATGGATCAAGAAGGAAATAAAGGAAAAATCTTAATTGAATAAATGTAAAATAAAAACCCAACATATCAAAACTAGTGGGATATAACAGAAGTAGTACTAAAATGCCTGCACCAAAGGAAAAAAAATGAAAACTTAAATAAAAACTTGTCACTAGAAAAGCAAGAACAAATCAAATACAAAGCTCGGAGAAGTTTAAGAAATGATAAAACTTAGAACACTAATAAAAAGAGAGCGACTAAAACCCCCACCCAATACCCAAATGTTTGAGAATATTAGAAAAAACCATAGGGAAAGCACTTTAACACACTGTGCTGGCCCTGAAATATGTTACTTTTACACCTCGTGTCTTCTAGTTTGTTATCAAACAATTTAGAATTTTATTGCTGCTTCGTCTGTTATCATTGAGATAATCATACAAGTTTTGCCATTCATTCTCTTTATTAATTTGCATATGTTGTATCATCTCTGCTTCCCTAGAATAAATCTCATTTGTTCAGGATAAATGACATTTGGCTGTGTTGTAGATTTACTTTGCTAGCATTTTGTTGATAATTATTTGGATCTTTATTAATCAGCAATATTTATCCATAATTTTCTTTTTATCTTGTGTCTTTGTCTGCACTCGAACTTGAGGTAATACTGGTCTTATAGAACGAATTTGGAAGAGTTCTCTCTGTGTAAATTTTTGGAATAATTTGAGAGTGATTGGTATTTTTTTCTTAAAAGTTGGTAAAATTCACCAGTGAAGCCATGTATCCTGAGCTTTTCTTTCTTGGAAGACTATTTATTACTGATTCAATCTCATTACTTGTTTCTGGTCTGTTCAGTTTATTTATTTGTTCAATTTTGATGAGTTATGTGTTTCCAGGAATTTGTCTTTTTCTTGTGTTTTCCAATGTGTTGTTTTGTGGTTACAAATAATGATTCCTATGATCATTTGTGTCTCTGTGGTATCACTTATAATATCTCTTTTCATTTCTGCTTTAATGAAAAATTGCTAATCCAGAATACTTAACCATTGGAGCTGTCTTTGATAAATGAACGAAAAGTAAAGACTTTCTAAGACAAGCAAAAAATGGAAGGAATTCATCACTACCCCATCAGCCTGGCACAAGATGCTTAAGGGTGTCAAACATACAGAAAAAGATAACTTCCATCATGAAAATACAAGGAAGTATAAAACCAACCATAAAAAATAACAAATGACATTCAAAACAAACAGAAGAAATTTTAAAGAATAAATGCCATGACTAAATCATTAGTCATGATTAATAACTTTGAATGTAAATGGGATAAATTTCCCAATTAAAAGACACAGACTGGCTGAATATATTTCACTTTGTGTTTCTATGGGGGTGCAAACTGTTGAAATCTTTACTTAATGTATACTAAACTGATCCTCTGTAAAAAAAAAAAAAAAAAAGAAATTATCAACTCCCAACTTGACTCTCACTGGGATTAAACATGACAATAGGTCTGATCTGATTTCATCATCATTTAAAAAAAATCATCTATTATTTTTCACTTTATGTTTCTGTGTGGGAGCAAACTGTTGAAATCCTTGCTTAATGTATACTAAGCTGATCTTCTGTATATTAAGATAATCGAAAATGAATCTTGATGTGAATGGAAGGGGAGAGGGAGTGGGAAAGGGGAGGGTTGTGGGTGGGAGGGACGGTATGTGGGGGAAGCCATTGTAATCCATAAATCATACTTTGGAAATTTATATTCATTAAATAAAAGTTAAAAAAAAATAAAATAAAAGTGGAGCCAATGATATGCTTTCTACATGACCTCACTTTATGAAGAAAGATATGCACACCTGCACACATACACACAAATACACAGGCTGAAAGTTATTAATAGTGAATGGATGGGGGCTAGCATTGTGGCGTAGTAGGCTGGGCCTCCAACTGCAGTGCCAGCAACCCATGTGGGCAAAAGTTTGTGTCCCAGCTGCTCCTCTTCCAATTCAGCTCTCTGCTTATGGCCTGGGAAAGCAGTAGAACATGGTAAAAATGTAAAAAGAGACAAAGTCACTATGTAATAATCCGAGGATCAAATCAATAAGATAGTATGACAATTGTAAGTGTCTCTGCATCAAATGTCAAAGAACCCAGTTTCATAAAACAAACAGGGATGGAAATGGAAACAGAGATTGGAAATAGAGGCAGATCGACAGAGAGAGATTAGCTCCAATAAATGGAGGACTTAAACCCTGCTCTCCTCTATGGACATATCTTTTATATAAAAAATCAACAAATAAACCTCAGAGTTAAACTACAAGAGACCAAATTGGCATAACAGATATCTACAGAACATTCTATCCAGCAGCTGTGCAGTTCACAATATTTTCTTCCATGCATGGAAAATTCTCTGGGCTAGATCACATTTAAGGCAACAAAACAAGTCTCAACAAATTCAGAAAAATTTAAATCCTATTTTTTTTCTGACGACAATGAAATAAAACTGGAAATCAACAGCAAAAGAAGCTCTAGAAATTATGTAAACACATGGAGACTGAACAACATGTTCCTTCATGAATAACTGGCTTTTGAAGAAACCAAAAGTGAAATCAAGAATTCCTTGAAACTAGTGCAAATGGATACAAAAATATTAAAACATATTAAACACACAAACAGATGTAAGGGAAAAATCTTCTAACTCTAAATATATACTTAAAAAAAAAAAAACAGGAAAATACGAGGCTGGCACTGTGGCATAGTGGGCTAGGCCTCCACCTGCAGCACCAGAGTCCCATGTGGGCCCTGGTTCTTGTCCTGGCTGCTCCTGTTCTGGTCCAGCTGTCTGTTGCTGGCCTGGAAGGGCAGTGGAAGGTGGCGTGGGCTCTTGGGCCCCTGTACCCAGTGGGAGACTGGAGGAAGGGCCCAGTTCCTGGCTTCTGATTGGCCCAGCTCAGGCCATTGCGACCATTTGAGGAGTAAGCCAACAGATGGAAGAGCTCTGTGTCTCTCCCTTGCTCTGTCTGTGACTCTAGCTCTTGAATAGATAAATGAATCTTAAAGAAAAGCAAATATCAAATAAACAACCTAATAACACATCCCAAGGTCCCAGGAAACCAAAAACAAAGCAAACCCAAAGGTAGTAGAAGAAAATAATATTAAAAATTAGAGAACAAAGAAATGACATAAAAACATAACAAAAGATTGACAAAATGAAAAGTTGATTTATTTTTGAGATTTATTTGTTTGTTTGAGAGGTAGAGTGACAGAGAGGGAGAAATTGTTCTCTTCACAAACACCCACAATAGGGCTGGGCCTGGCCAAAGCCAGGAGCCAGAAATTCCATCTGTGTCTCCAACATGTGAAGCAGAGGCCGTTGCACTTGGGCTATCACCTTCTGCTGTCAACAAGAAGCTGGAACAGAAGCAGGGGAGCTAGCACTTGAACTGGCACTCTGATATAGGATGCTGGCAGCACTGGTGGCAGCTTAGCCTGCTGTGCCATAAAACAAGCCCGGAGCTGAGTTTTTGAAAAGATAGAGTTGATAAGCTTTTACCTAGAGTAAGAAAAATAAGTATAATTATTTCTGTGATGGTATGTATATTTTTTCTATATTATTGGTAAAAGTTCATTGTAATTTTAAATATAAACTAATTTTGCTCATTTTTGTTGGGAATATTTTCCTCATGCTTTTAGTCTTTTACATGATGTTATGTTCGATAACCATTTCTCAATTTTAATGTAATCAAGATTTTCAACATTTTAATTTACACATTTTTGTACCTAAGAAATGCTGATATATTTATAAATAAATAGTATTCTCTGATATTTATTTATAATCTTCTAAGAAGACTTCAATGCATTTGGTATGAATTTTGTTTATGTAAAGAATTAGTTTTAGTAATTGCTTTCTAAGTTAATTATGTGGTGTTCAGAAGTTGTATAATCTATAAATATTCATTTTTGGAACTTTGTGAAATCAGATCCTGCTCTCTACAACGTCTTCCTTTAGCCGCCTAAATTAATAGAACTTCTTAGTTGCCAGTACTCTTTTTGACTCTTGTATTACATGAATGTTGCAGTGTGTAGTTTAAAAAATCATCTTTCCCAACCTTACATTTGATTTCTCTGCATACATTAATGTCCATTTGAAAATATTGGAAGCTAAATTAAATAGAAACTAGAACGCAGGTCAGGATTTGGGTGCCAAAATCTTACTTTATTGGTACCTACTGAAAATTGCTGGGTATCAACAGTCACTTTCCAGTGCCTGATACGAAACAAGATTGCCTGTGATACCTCACTTTTTGATCAATATTAATTTTTTTCTTCTTTCATATTTTATCATTAATTACTGGTTTCCATTTAGTATTTCCCCTTGTATTATGTTTGAAATTGCTAATTTTATTTGTATTCTTTCATTAGCATTATTTTAAATTCAACTATGAATATTAAATATTACTGTTTTATAGATTTGACCAGTGTCTGAGTGATTGAAAATTCCATGTTTTATTGACTTATCTCTCTCTCTATCTCTCTCTTTCTCTCTCTCTCCCCCTAATAATGGAATTAATATCTGGTAGTTTAGCTCTTTTAAACTCAAGTCAAAAGATTGGACTCTTTTAGTGTAGTGACTTAAGATCCCCATCATCAATGAGTAATATATATCTAATCCAGTATTTGCTTTGCTTTTTCCACCTAGTGTTGCAACAGAGCTACTCACGTTTCTATGTTAGTTCCACTTAATATGAGAAGACCTCCTTCTTATAACCCTATCTTTTATTATGTTGAGACCCTTAACTGTGCTGCCCAATACGATACTAGCCTTGTGTGCCTTCTAAATTTACTAAATTTAAATTAATATAAATTGCTTTAAAAATTATTTATGTATTTGAAAGAGAGAGAGAGAGAGAGAGAGAGAGAACACAGAAATCATCTTGTTCATTCCCCAAATACAGTACCAAGGATTGGGCCAGACTGAAGTCAGAAACCTAGAATTCAACACAGATCTATTATATAGGTGGCAGGGACCAAGCTACTAGAGCCATTACCTGCCATACATCAGCAGGAAGCTGGAGTCTGGAATGGAACAGGGGATTGAAACTAGGCACTGTGATATGAGCTATCAACATCCAAGTGACATCTTAACTACTACATCAAATGCCTGATCCAAATTAAATAAAATTAAACTTTTAAATCCAAAGTCGCATCAGGCATATTTCAAATGCTCAATGGGTTCATGTCACTAGTGACCAGTATTTGGAAGTGAATAGATCAAGAACATCTACACAAAGTCCTCTTGGGCACTACTGCTGGAAGGTTTTGATTCCCTTACCTCCCATTATCAAACATTTGTTTCTTTTGTTTCAGGTGACCCCTTCATTAGTGCTTTAATAACTATTAAGATTATTAATTAATTTTATTTTACTGATTACATATTTTCCCTATATAATATTTGTTTATTTCTTCCACTTATTATTTCTATTCTTTTAAATAGTTTCTTTGGGATTTTCCACTAATTTCTTAGAAACTTAGAAATAGATTTCAAAATGTACATATTTCAAAGGATCCTAGACTACTTTTATGTGGAAAGAAAGGGAAAGATTAGCTTCTTTTATTTTTATTATTAATATACGTACTTTTTCTCTGAATTACCACTTTACTGCCATTTACAAATTACCAGTTAAGTCCTGACAATTTTGGTATGAACTAAGAACTCTTAAGGAAATTATCCCTTTGTGTGGTTTTTATTTATTTATTTATTTTGCTTGTTTTACTTTGATGTTTGCTTTTGATTCTGTAAAGGAATGTTTTCAAAGAGACTACTTTATTCTCATTTACACTTTTTTTGGTGGGTTTTCACATTCAGCATTAAACTTAATAAAATATTTCTGAATCTGAAATTGTATGTTCCTCTTGAACTGCTATAGTTATTTTCATATTTAAATCCTGGAGCTGTCTGGAGTTAATGCTAAGAGAAGGTATGACAGAGTAACTACATTTTTTCAAGATGTTGCATGAATTTTTCTAACACCATTGAACAATCATCAATTCCACTGCTTAAAGGAAGTGATTTGTGTCTTATGCTAAAATCTGTACCCATGATGACCCCTATTTTCCCCTCTATGATTATTCTGTCTAATGTTGTACCAGTATCTAACTGGTAGGATTTTTAGGAATTTGCTCATCTTTCTTCCTTCTTTTTCCTCCTGATTTGCCTCCCCTTCCTCTTCCATTTCTTTCTTTGATTTTTCTTTATTTTTTTAAATTCTAATTGTAAAGCTGTATAGTTCTGCGTATATTCCTACAGACTTACTTCTAAGGGTACAGTTTAAAAACTTAAGGGACTGCAAATCCCATTAAGTTTGGTGGTAAAAACACCATATTAATTGTTAAAGTGATCATATTAAGTGTTAAAGTGAGCATATAGATAAGATTAAGTGTTAAAGTGATCATATAAATAGGATCAAGTGGGGGTAATTATAGTAGATAGAATTACAAAGGAGAGAATGTTCCAACATGGGAAGCAGTCCACACAGCAGACTCATAGAATAGCAATTGCTTTAAGTAACACTCTGACATCAGAATAAGCCCTTAAGTCTTCCTGGTCTGGCTGAAAAGCCTAGAGCATTTCAGGAGTGGAAAGCCAAGCCACTGTGGCGAAAAAAAAAAAATCTAGAGGAAGGATCTCTGTGAGTGAGACCCTAGTCGAAATTAGTGGCCATCAAAGTAGGATGTACTTTTCTTTAAAGGGAGGAGAGAACTTCTACTTTGCTTATGGCCTTGTCCAGATACTGACAGAGTTTGTGAACTCAGAAGGCTTCCATAGCCTATGCAGCTCAAGAGCCTCAGGTGGTTACTGATGTCACACATAAGAGTGTTAATTGTTAAATTGACAACAGGAGTCACTGTGCACTAACTCCCCATGCAGGACCTCTGCCCTCAATGAGTTGTATTATGAGAGTTAACTATAAAACTAGTTTTCAAACAGAATGTGTCTGTGTGTATGTATGTGTGTACAAGTTGTTGAAATCTTTACTTAGTATACAAAGTTAATTAAAAATGAATCTCAATGGAGAATGGGACTGGGAATGGGAGAGGGAGGAGGAGGGGTGGGAGTGTGGGTAGGAGAGCAGATATGGTGGGAAGAATAACTGTATTCCTAAAGTTGTACTTTTGAAATTTGTATTTCTTAAAAAATAAATTTAAAACAGTAAATAAAAAGTAAGTCTATCAGCATTGTAAATCATAACATTTTAAATAACAATTTTAAAGATTATATTTCAAATTAGTTGATACAAAATTAGATTTCAAATAGTAATTGAGGGAAAATTAAAATTTTTTCTTGTTGGGACTTTGTTAACAGGAACAACACATTGCCCTTTTTTTGAAAGATTAATTTTTAATTATTTGAAAGAGTCACAGAGAGAGATGGAGAGGCAGAAAGTAAGATAGATCTTGGATCTGCTGCTTCACTCCCCAAATGGCTACAATGGCCAGGGCTGGGCCAAGCTGAAGTCAGGAGCCAGACACTTCTTCCAGGTATCCCATGTGTGGGCAGGGGCCCAAGGACTTGGGCTATCCTCTGCTGCTTTCTCAGGCAAATGGGCACATAGCTGTATTGGAAGTGGAGCAGCTGGCACTTGAACCAGTACTCCTATGGGGCTGCCAGCGTCACAGATGGTGGCTTATTTGTTATACCACAACGCTGGTCCTAGTATGTTGCCTTTTAAATTATTCAAATTTTATATTCCATAAGGCGGTTTTAAAATGTAGTTCTACGAATTTTGTGCATCTCTTCTTCAATTTATATTTTTTATTCTTAATTCTTTCCTAGTGCTACTATAAATGCAGTTTTCAAACACATTTAATTTTTGGTAGAGGATGACAATATAAATTGCAACCTCTAAGAGACTGCACTTTGGTAAAAAGAAGTGTTCAGTTAATTCAATTTAATTTTCTCGTCACATACTATTTGATAAGCAATGATAGTTTTACCTATTATCTCAGTTATCTCTAATTGGGTCTTACTTACAAAGCAGTGTTAAACAAGAGTGGTGATAGTGAATATCATTGCAGCATTTCTAAATCTACAATCCATATCTATATATAACTGTGTCTCAATTTATATCAATATAGCAGAGCCAAGAATAAATGACTTGAAATTTGAGATTGGCTATTTAAGTCAAACTTGAATGTCCAATTTTTATCAAATACTTTTATAATGTTGAAGAAGTATCAAAAGCATTTTGAATTGATGTTATTGTGACAAATTACATTGAAATACTTCCTAAATATTGCATTGTATTCAAATCCAATCAGAATATAATTTATTATGGATTATTATTTGATTAGCCTCCTGTACTATATTTGCAAATATTTAGAGTTTCTGTCCAAAAATAGAAATTGCCTTATAATTTTATCTTTTAGCTATGTTTAGATTTATTAAAGATGATTTTACATAATCCAAATAGCATAGGACATCTATATTACTTAAATAAATGGTTGCATTGTTGAACTTCCAGAAGAATATGTTTTGGTGAGCATGTTATTTTATAGGGGATTGATGTGTCTGAGGAAGTGTGATAGATGAATTGCTCTTTGACAACTTTCTCTAGTTCTTCTATGATCTGTAAATTTCAAATGTTTTCACTTACATTTTCAAGTTTTCATAAAGCTGAGAAAATGAATCGATAACTATAGTCCATTCTGTAAAAAATGTTCATTTCAATTTATTTGCATATTTTCCCCTTTTAAGTTAAATGATAATTTATTGAATAAATTTTCATTATGGACTCATTTATAAGGACCTTCAACAAAATTCTATTTCTCATGTTATTTTTGGTAGTTTTTATTATATTCTCAAAATATTTATTTTCCTTATTCTCTTAACTTCTTAGGTTACATATCTATTATTAATATATTTATTATTAATATAATCAATATTTTTCTAAGCACTGTATTAGTTGTACCATATAGGCAATTAGGTGTAATGATTTCACTGCTGATTTTTACATCTATATTGATTTTACCCCCAAAACTGAAGTTTCTTATATTTTAATGTTTTACTGAACATTAAGGATTCCTCTCCATTATTTAGATATTCATATCATTTGAAGCACTCTATTAATATAGCCTGATGTCTCATTTAATCCTTATAGTAACACTGAGCATTAGATGCCCTTATCCATTTTAGTGAAAGCTAAAATGTAAGCCTAGGTACATCTTACAAGGATTACTGAATTTACCAGTGAGCAGAGAAATGCCAATAAAGGAGCTACAAGGACCCGAGGCACCACTACACCTGTGCTAGAATGGGCTCATTGAAATGAGTAAGGCTGTTTAAGGAGGTAGAAAAAAAAAAAAAAAAAAAAGAAATGAGTAAGGGATGGCAGTACAAATGGTGGAAATCCTGGAGGCCTCCACTGCATTGGATGCTCTAGTGCTTGATTCCAGCTTTCTTGCCCAGAATTACAAACAATGCATCTTGTCATAAAACCAAGATGCTTGTCAACTAATTAGCATTTGCATTTTTATTTCCCCAAAGGTCTCAATGATTAGATGAAAACTGAAAGTTGGATAGTAAGGAATCCTGTCTCAGTACAACATTGCAGTAACCTACTAAAGAGAAAGCATCACCTAGGAGTCTCTGATTTAGATGATGAATATTTAACAATTTGATATGACGAAAATAATATTATTTGTAACTAAGGAATGCACACTCCTTTTTTTGTAATTTTCTTTATTGTAGTAAAATACATTTAGACATTTCTGCTAAACCATTTTTAAATGTACAGTTGAGTAGTACTAAATATTTGTCATAGTTTTTAAACTTGCATTTAAAGTATACAAATATGTATTTCACATATGCAGATTTAGGAACACAGTGATACTTCCCACCCCACACTCCCTCCTGCCAATGCTCCCACCCTTCCCCCTCCCTCTCCTATTCCCACTCTTAATTTTTCCAAAGATCCAAATATTTTCATAGTGATACACAACCATCACCACAATTCACCTCCATAAGTTCTCACTTTGTCAAAGTGAAACTCTTTACCCATTAAAGCTGTAACTCGTCATATTTCCCCTCCCCCAGTCACTAGCTATCCACCCTCCGCACCTTTACACATGGTTTATTTATTGAAGTGCCAAGAATTTACAGATATTCTACCATGATGCTTTCCTTATAATGCAGAATCTGAAGCATCCTGCAGTAGTATAGTTTCACTGCTGTGACTGGAAGATTTTATAGCATCGAATTCATACTTCCCTGTCCTGGAGAAAAAGTAGAATTGAAAGTCAGCCTGTCTTTTGTGGCCCAACATGTGAAAAAAAACAGAAGCAAAAACAAACTAGCCAGTACTGACTTTCCAGTATCATTCATATTCACACAGAAATCTACTGCATTGCTCTTTTTTTAAAAAAAATTGTTTATCTGAAAGGCAGAGAGAGAGAGATGGAGAGAGAAATCTTCAATCTGCTGGTTCACTCCCACAAATGGCAAAGATAGCTGTAGCTGGACCAATCCAAAGCCAGGAGCCAGAAGATTTCTCTGGGTTTCCCATAGAAGTGCAGGGCCCAAGAACTTGGGCCATCCTGCATTGCTTTCTCAGGTACATTAGCAGGGAGCTGGATCAGAAGTGGAGCAGCCTGGAATCAAATTGTCGCCTATATGGGATGCCAGCATTGCAGGCAGAGGTTTATTGTTCTATGCCATAGCACCGGCTCCTGAATTGTTTTTTTTCTTTTTTGGATTTATTTATTTATTTTGAAAGAGTTACACAGAGAGAGGAGAGGCAGATAGGGAAAGAGAGAGAGAGAGGTCTTCCATCCGATGGTTCACTCCCCAATTGGATGCAATGGCCGGAACTGCGCTGATCCGAAGCCAGGAGCCAGCCACTTTTTCCAGGTCTACCACGTGGGTACAGGGGCCCAAGGACTTGGGCCATCTCCACTGTCTTCCCAGGCTACATCAGAGAGCGGATTAGAAGTGGAGCCGCTAGGTCCCAAACCAGCACCCATATGGGATGCCAGCACCTCAGACCAGGGTGTTAACCTGCTGCGCCATTGTGCTAGTTCCTGTGTTGCTTTTTAAACAATGTAAAGGACCCTGGCCTAAGAATGAAAAATTATATTTGAAGCTTTCAGCAATACTGATAACCTGCATCATGAATAAGTCTACTTCAGCAGGACATCCCAGCGATAACAACACAAATTGTGCCAAGAGAATTGTTCCAGTGATTTTATTTTGTTTAAGTAAACAAATGACTTGTGTTGTTTTAATATGTATTTATTTGAAACGCACAGTGACAGAGGGGGCATGGAAAAAGACAAAGGTCTTCTATGCATTGATTTACTCCCCAGATGGCCTCAACAGCCAGGGTTGGGTCAGGCAAAAATCAGAAGCCGGGACCCCCATTGAGGTCTCCCAGGTGCATGGCAGAAACTCAAGTACTTCAGTCCCCAAGCACTGCTTTCCAGGATGTCAATAGGGAGCCGGATCAGAGCAGTGTTGCCAGGACTTAAACTGGCATTCTGACATGGTATATGGGCATCCAAAAGGGATGCTATGGAACAACACCCGCCCATGACTCGTCTTCTAAATTGCCACCAGCCAAGAGTTAATGTGTCCTACTTGTAAAAATTTGATTGATAGAATTATCAGTATTTATGATTCCCTTATTTTACATACACGTGAGAAAGATGGAGAAACTCTTTACATTGGAAAATAGAAAGTGTGCTTCATTGAAAGCAGAGAAAGAATGTTTTTTTTAAGGTTTTATTTATTTATTTGAGAGGTAGAGTTATAGGCCGTGAGAGGGAGAAACAGAGAGGTCTTCCATCCACTGGTTCACTCTCCAATGCCTGCAATGGCTGCAGCTGCGCCAATCTGAAGCCAGGAGCCTCCTTCGAGTCTCCCATGTGGGTGCAGGGACCCAAGCACTTGGGCCATCTTCTACTACTTTCCCAGGCCACAGCAGAGAGCTGGATCAGAAGAGGAGCAGCTGGGATTAGAACCAGCGCCCACATGGGATGCCAGCACCACAGGCGAAGGATTAACCTACTGTGCCATAGTGCTGGCCCCAGAACATTTGATTTTTATAGTGGGTTTGTCTTCACAAGGCAGAAAAATTACTCAGGTTGTTTCTACCACAATGTGTAAATGTCAAGTCTTCTCAGTGAAATTCCTAAATAAGTAATTTAACCATCATATCTATGCTCATAAAGGCACATCACACATTTGCGGAGATGAGATTTACCTTGGATTACGATACTGTGAAGTGAGGAATATATATGGGATATGTAATATTGTATGGGTGGAATGTTGATATTCAGTTATTTGCTAATTGTTAGCATATTTGTAAGAGAATTACACATGCTGACCATTCTCTAGTACAAGGCATCTTTAATATTTTGAACTATATTACATGTATTTGTATGGATTTATGATATTCCTTATAGGGCTACCATCAAGCTTTATTCAGAGTTTTTGTTGACATTGAGTATAACCAACAGCTTAATATTACATGCCATCCTCTGAGAGCTGTGAGGTTGAGTTAGTATAAAATGCTAACAGAAATTTAGCCAGTAAAGACATTGTCAGGGGTTTAGGGATGGACATTGGCTTATTTACTCTACAAGCATTTGAATTTCACAAATAAATGATAAGTTTCTACTGTGGCCATTCCTGTCTGTTCATAACTTGCCAAGAAAAAAAATGGATAGCTCTTATATATTTGTTCTTTGATGTTGGTCAAGGAAAATATATCTAATGTGTATTAAGAATTTGCCAGTACTTATAGAAATGTCTCAACCTTTTCCTCCTTCAAAATGTCAGAAGAGGTTTCCGAAGATGATTTAAGTTGCTGATATTATATGATTCTGTGAAATGGATCGAATCACTCATCTATTATAGAATAATAGCATAATGTGGAGAGGAAATTAAGTGAATCTAAGCTTTATATTTTCCTAATAGAAGAATATTTATATAGGAAACCATGACCCTCTAGCCATCAGAGTAGTAACTGTTTGCAAATATGAGTCAAATAGCCCAAGTACAAAGCTACTGCCTACACTATTTTCTTGTTTAAAAATTCTGATTCTCAACCTAACAATTCCCATGCCCTACAATTTGGATCCCACACTAGAAATCTGGTAGTCATCCCGAACACCTCCCTGTCCTGCATTCTCTCATGTGTGATCTCTTGGCAGTGATGCTGACTTCATTTTCCGGTATTTCCAGATTCCATCATTTTAATCTAACACTGTTCTACCCCTTTTGTGAGCTGACATCTCAGACCTCTGTATATTCAATGGAAAAGTTGAGTTCCTCTTCAAGGCCAATGCATGTCCACTTGTTCCCTTGCAATTTCACTCTGTATCACTACCATGCAGCTTCTCTGATTTCTCTCCCCAGTCACATTATGAATCTCAAGTGAAGGCCTCTGAATCTGCATGGTCCCATCCATCCCTGAAGTCCCAACCTTCATCCTGCACTGTGCTTTTTTCTCTGCTAGCCTTCTTACAACTCATTGTTCCTGTCATGTTGTTTTCCCCACCACCGGGCCTTTGCACATTCTCACTTTCTGGAGCATTATTTCCTCTGTCTTCAACTAGTTATTATCTGAAGGAGTCTAGGACAGTCTTGAGACTATAGATCAAGGGGTACATGTTTCCCTGACAAATATCCAGTCTTGTAATTTTCTTTCCCAGCTCTAATAATTTAACATTGGGGTGATTATTTGGTTAATAGCAATCTCAATCACTAAACCATGGTTCTATTTGGCCAGGTTTGTGTTACTTTGCTCATTATGTTATGCTTGTTTAGCAAAGTGTCTGCCACCCAACTGAATATTTGAATAAATTAACCATATGGATAAGTCGAAGAGGAAATGACAATTCAGCTGAAGAGATTTGAAAGTCGGAGAAGAAGATGATTTCAGAGGTAGAGCACCTTGGGAAATAAACAGAAGCCGAATTTAAAGTTGGGTTGCATTCCCTTGGTGGCAGAGCCTACTCAAAATAATTGTAAACCCAGTTTTAAAACCATAATAAAGCAGAATGTGCTTCACTTATTGAGCATTTACCATGTCTCCAAAACAATGCTGTGGACTTCACATCATGTTTTTTTTTTTTTTTTTTTTTTAAAAAAAAACTCTAGACAATTTTAAAAGCACCTACAATATAAGTAGATGTCAACAGCCCCAAATTCTATGACATCTTTTTTCTCTGGAAGGCAAAAATATCGGCAGAAAAAGCTATCTTTGCTGCAGCAGAAAAGACTTCAATTTGAATAATCATGTGAGGATAATATTTTGAGATGTAGACAGATGGAAACTTCTTTTCTTTGTATTTCTGACAATTCCATATGGCAGAAGGATGGGAGTTTTTTGGGTTTTTGGATTTTTTTTTTTTTTTGAGCCTTAGTTTAAAATTCCTGCACTGCCTGGGATGAAAGAGAGAAGAATTAAAAGGAAGTGCAAGGATTCAAAGCTACTGGGACTTGGAGTTTGCAAGAGAGAAATAGCTGAATTCCTGTGGTAGCTGGAGCAGGAGAGGATTCCTGCCACAGTTCCATAACAGGCCCAACAATGCTGCCTGATCCCAATGCTCCCTTCATTTTTCCTGATTGTGTGGAAGCAGAAACCATGCCTTTGCCAGCCATGTAGTCCTGTAACTTTCAGTATAGTCAGTAGACTGTTCATTGTAGACCTTCTCACAATTGAGGTATTTGAAAATTTCACTTATTCACTTGGCCATTTTTCTTCTGCAAATAGACGACATTTGTAACTAACTTCCTTCTTGGAGTGAGTAGCTTATTTTTTGTAATCACTCCGTGATCTTGTTTAAATAAGTACTCTAGTTCTCAATGTCCAAGCTTCAGGTGCAGTAAAACTGATCATGTGGTCTTTAAGGGAATGCCTCCCCTTATTTATTCAGTGAACTGATACAGAAATGTTCTGTGGGTTGTTTCCAGTGAGGGACTCTGAAAATTGTGTGGAGCATGCCTCGTAATTGTCATGCCAGCAGATGGGGTTTCTGGGACACAGTCTCCTCATTCTTATCTGCCGGAAGTTTGTGGCTGCCCCCAATACTAAATTCCTCCTACAACCAGGTAGTGCTTGTCCATTGTGTAGCAAGCTCCTCTATGCCAGAGAAAGCAAACCTGCACATAGAGTGGCAGGAAGCTGCAGTTGCTTGAGTTGTAAAGCTGTCCTCTTGTGGAAACCATCAAGTTGCTACCTCTCATGTTTCTAGCGGATGGTCCACAGATGTGTGCCAGGGGAACCCAGGGGAGAGTGATAGCAATGTCCATGAGGCTGCCTCACTTCCCTTCCCCTGTATTAGGTTCAGAGCTTAAGATACCCACCCTTAGTTACCTCTCCATCTCTAAGGTCATCTCGCATCAGCTCGTGTGGAGAAATTAGGCCACATCTGACCTGGAAAATGAGATAAATTCTGCCTCCCTCAGGCTAGTTCAGGTTGTCAGTCAGATGAATATATTAAACATATCACACATTAGGAGTGGGTGGTTGGCAGGGTAACTAAGACACAGCTTGGGATACCCACATCCCATATCAGAGTGACTAGATTCAGGTCCAGATCTGTTATCAATTACAACTTCCTGCTAATATGTACCTGGGAGGTAGCAGGTGAATGTTCAGTAGGTTGGATTCCTGCCACCCATGTGGGAGACCTGGATGGAGTTCTAGCCTCCTGCTTTGGCCTGGCCCAGCCCCAGCTATTGTGAGCATTTACGGATGAAACAGCAAATATATGGAAGATATGTCTCTTTCTCCCTCTTTGCTTTTCAAGTAAATAAAATAAATGAAAATTTTTTAAATCATATTGGTTAAGATGAAAGATAGTAGTGATATTGTTTATATGCAGGATAGACTAGGGAAAAACTGTTTAAGTTGTTTTCCCTTGTATGATATTATGAATACCTAGTCAGTAAGTATAAAAAATGTATATATTATAACTCATTTATCTTTATTTCCAAAATATTAGAGGGGCCAGCCATTGTGGCACCAGGGGTTAAGCTGCCATTTGCGACACCAGCATCCCACACAAGCACCAGTTCTAGTCCCTCCAGTTCTGACCCAGCTCCTTGCTAATGCACCTGGGAAAGCAGCAGAAGATGCACCTGGTACTTGGGCCCCTGCTAGCTATGTGCATGTCCCTGAAAGAATTCCAGGCTCTGGCTTCTACTTGGCCCAGCTCTGGCCATGGTGGTTATTGGGGAAGTGAACCAGCACATGGAAGGTCATTCTCTTTGTCTCTCTCTCTCTCTCTCTCTCTCTCTTTCCCCTGTATGTGTTCCAACTCCTATAACTCTGCCTTTCAAATAGATAATAAAATTTAATAAAGGAAAAATTAGAAAAGAACAAAAAATAGTGAAGGAAAAAAAGCTTGCAAACTGATTACTCAATGTAGCTACTACTAAAAATGTGTTCTATATTGCTTCTAAGTTACTCATCTATTTTCCTAAACAATTCCTTGCTGGATTTTATTTCAGTATGCAAACAGGAATGAAGCAGGAGTATATGATAAATCTAAGTTGTGGCTGCTGTTTGTGGATTCCCTTTGTTTTATTACGTGTTTTACTGTTGCTATGAGATAAATCACATAGACCTAAAAGGAATTATCCTTGCATTTATGCTACCATTGCCACTGCAATTTCTGTACAATTAATATTCAACATATTAAGATGACATTAAACAAATCGTGCAAATTATGACATTAAATGAGTCACTAATGGAATTCATTTTAAAAGAATAAGATCAATAGGCAGTATGAGAACACAAGAGATGAAAAATACAAAAAGGAGAGACGAGGAGGGGAGTATGGGAGAGAAGAGAGAGCAGGAGCTGAGAAGATACAGAGAATGGAATAGATTAATAACAGTATTCGCCAGAGGCATCGTTCAAAGAGATAAGAGCTTGGGTCTGGAGTGACTAAATGCTTTTAAGCATCATAGACGTAAGGTATCTTGTACAAATGCAGGTAGCAGATGAAGCTACATTACCCATTAGCCAAAACCTTTTAAACAGAATTCCATAAGCTGAGAAGGCAGTGTTTCTAACAAAGAACTAGATTTTCTGCAGCCACTGGGAAAAACAGGAAAGCTCTTGGACTATGTAAGATCAAGCATATCCTGTAGTGTATGGAATTTATGGATTTTCTGTCAGGTGTCAAAAATATAAAAATACATACACATTTTCAAAAAGAGCAGTAAAATATAACATTTCTAGAAGTACTTGTTTAAAGGTAATGCACCTCCCAAGCAAGCATCTTGGGGGTGAGGGGTTTTTTGAAACCTTCATGCTCATAAATATATGCTATAGGAGTGGGCATTAGCTTAGCAGTTAAGACCTGCATCCCAAGCTGGGGGTCCTTGGATTTGATTGCATGGCTCCAGCTAAATGCCTTTGCAGATTGTGGCATGCACAGCGGTGACTCAAGTCATGTTCCTGCTGTGAAGTGGGAGACCTGGATTGTGTTCTTGGTTTCGGGCTTCTGCCCTGCTTACGCCTAATCTTGGTGGGCATCTAGGGAGTGAACCAGTTGGTGGAAGCACATGCGCTCACTTGTGTTTTCTCTCTAAAATAAACAAATTAAGCTTTTAAGAACTACACACTATAGTCAATAGTTTTTATGATTTTTCCCAAATAGCTAAATTTCAAAATCTGTATCACTAAAAACAGAATAGGGTATGCTTCAGAAATAGACCATTTGTTTATACTCTTAAATTATTTTTACTTTATAGCTACCATCTCTGTTGGCTACTGTAGAATAAAAACTCAATTGTAATAAAGGGAATCCATAGATTCACCTCACTAAGCAAAGCTAAGAGTTTATTGTTTTATAACTGTTTAGTGAATTCTACTGAGAAGGCCTCTGTAATATTCAGCATGTTCTGACCTGAGATAAATTTGTCTAAATTCTTCTTGGATTCAATGGATGCTGTATGAAAGAACTTTGAATGTTTCATCGAAAATGTGCATTGTATATATATATATAAGCTATGCATAAACTTAAAAAGTTTTTCTGCATCAAAACAAATTTAGCTTTTGATTCTGTTTTCCATGAAACTTATGTAAGTAGTCTCTTATATAATTTTCTACAAGATACTAATTCATAATTTCTTTTTAAAAATAACAAAATGAGGCTGGAGCCGTGGCTCAATAGGCTAATCCTCCACCTGTGGCACTGGCACACCGGGTTCTAGTCCTGGTCAGGGCGCTGGATTCTGTCCCGGTCTCTCCTCTTCCTCTCCAGATCTCTGCTGTGGCCCAGGAGTGCAGTGAAGGATGGCCCAGGGCCTTGGGCCCTGCACCTGCATGGGAGACCAGGAGAAGCACCTGGCTCCTGCCTTCGGATCCGTGCGGTGTGCCGGCTGCAGCGCGCTGGCCGCAGCAGCCATTGGAGGGTGAACCAACGGTAAAGGAAGACCTTTCTCTCTGTCTCTCTCTCTCACTGTCCACTCTGCCTGTCAAAAAAATTTTAAAAAAATAAAAAAATGCTATATGCATCATGCTAATTTATAGTGGATTTATCTGTGGTGTACACTGTCGCTCCCCCTCTTCATGGAGGAACGACACTAAACCCTGCCTAGGCTTCATATCCGAGTCACGGCACCATTATGTCGCTCCCCGTCTTCGTGGAGGAATGACACAGGACCCTGCGCTGTTCTTTTGTCTGCCCGGGCCTTCTCGGGTTTGCTGCTGGTTCTTCCCGGGTTGGCAACCGTCCCTTCCACCTCCGTGGAAGGGCGGTTCCCCCTGCCACTTTCCCCACTTCCGCGGGGGAGCGGCACACCGCCGGCCGGCTCTCTCGGGGGCTGCACAGGTATTCCCTCAGATGTTCCCCCTAGATGTTCCTGGTGCATGTTGTCTCTCTCCTCCTTTATAGTCCTCTTCCACCAATCCCAACTCTGCTACCCACACGCCGAGTACGCTGCTCTCCTCCAATCAGGAGCAGGTCCTGCAGTTTATTGGTTGAACTGGAGGCAGCTGTGTAGAAGCTGTTTCTCCCTTCTCAGCGCCATATTGTGGGAGAGCAGATGCATAGAATAAGTCTTAATTCCAGTAACTTAGTCTAGTCCGAGTTGCTCCCAGTTGCTCCCCACAGTACACTATCAATCTTTGTTCTCCTCCAGCCAGGAGGGCAGCAGGAAAAGGCAGCATGAGTTCATTTAAGAGGTAACATGAGGCAGGAAACCAGGGACAAGGGTCTCTTGGTTCTATTCCTAATGATTTTTTTTCTCTCTTGAGTAACTCTACATTTTATTGTTATTTATTCTTTAAGATTTTTTTTATTTGAAAAGAAGAATGACAGTGAGAGAAGGAGGGAAGTGGAAGTGGGGGGAGAGAGAGAGACAGACAGAGATCAAGATCTTTTATATTCTGGATCACTCACCAATTGGCCACATTAGCCGGACTGGTTCAAACTGAAGCCAGGAGCCAGGAATCTATCAAATGGGTGGCAGGGGCCCAAGTCCTTGAGACATCATCTGCTGCCTTCCCAGGTGCATTAGCAGGGAGCTGGGTCAGGAGTGGAGCAGTCAGACTTGAACCAGCACTCCCATATGGGTTGCTGGCATCACAATCAGTGGCTTAACTGTACATACCATAACACTTGTCACTGCATACACCTAACTTTTAAATCTCCATTATTTCTGAGACACAATAAAAAGTTATTTCCTTTATCCTCAACAACACAGAAAAAGTTTTGTGTCACCCTTCCACAAATAAGAGAAATATTTTTCAACTTTAATATATTCCAAGTTAGCAAAAAGGAGAGATTGCTGCATATGCATAGGACTAATCAGCATGAGATTTGATCCATAACCATTAATTAGTTCCATAATAATTACTGTGAAAGGCAGTGTGGTATTATTGAAGAAATCACTCAATTTCATAATGGATTAAACCTTGGTTGATATTGTAATTTTCACTTTATAGTTGTGTGACCTTTTGTAAGTTCTTTAAATTTCCGGGCCCCATTTGTACCAGGGAGCTAGCAACATCTGCTTATCTCTACTGCTATCCTGATTAACATACATCTATTGCTATACTGATTAACATATGTAAGATGTATGATATATTTCACACATAGTAGGGCTGCAAAAATGATTAATTTTGTACCAGAATATCCTGATAGAGTACAGCGACTGATTGCATTACCCCCCTTCAGATAAACCCAAGTCCTGCTGTTTATTTTGTCCTCTTGAAATTTGCTAATGACGGCCGGTGCCGTGGCTCCCTAGGCCAATCATCCGCCTGCAGCACCAGCACCCAGGGTTCTAGTCCCAGTTGGGGCGACAGATTCTGTCCCGGTTGCTCCTCTTCAGTCCAGCTCTCTGCTGTGGTCCAAGAGGGCAGTGGAGGATGGCCCAAGTGCTTGGGCCCTACACCTGCATGGGAAACCAGGAGGAAGCACCTGGCTCCTGGCTTCAGATCAGCAGAGGGTGCTGGCCGTAGCGGCCTTTTGGGGGGTGAACCAACGGAAGGAAGACCTTTCTCTCTTTCTCTCTCTCTCACTGTCTAACTCTGCCTGTCAAAAAAAAAAAAAAAAAAAGAAAGAAAGAAAGAAATTTGCTAATGACTTACTTGATGGTTATTCATCCTTCCTCTGAGGATAGAAAGCTGAAGCACAACTCTTATACAAATGTTGCCACAGCCTGTGCCATGTGAATTCGTTCTGGCCAGCGTTTAAACCATTTGACCATGCCAAGAGCTAATAGCCTATGACCTTGGTAGGGATAGACCAAAGGTTAATTATATCTCTTCTTTGGGGAATCTTAAATGTGATGCTAACAAACATATTTTCTTTTCTACCTACTTCCCAGTATATCTTCATAATAATTATTTATTATTTGCATTACCCGAATGTGTCTCTGTTCAATGAGACCAGAAAGATAATGCAGGTCTCCCTTGCATTTTACCAGTGATGTGGCATCTAAATGATAACGTCAATAATGAACATTTTTTCTCTGGAAAGAGCAGGTATAAATGGCCCTTGTCCATTTAATTCCAAAAAATGAATTGCACCATTGGGAAACTTCCCAGAAAATCAAGAACTACAAAATGAAGCATGATACTGACCTGTGCCCAATTCTTCAATAAAATTAGTTACATATTTATTATTTATTCTGTTTAGTAGCAGGCTAAATTGTACTTGGGGAGAAAGTGATGGATCAGTTTAGTTGTAAAGAATTATGGTTGCAAAATTAACTATGATGCCACTAAGTAAAAATTTTAGGCACTTTCACTTTCACAATCACTTTCAAGGGAAATAAAATTTTCAAACAGCCACTTTAGTAGATTACTGAATTCATATTTATAAATTATATTGAAGATGGAGTGCTGTATTTAAATGTTAGAGTATCCTCTAATGGGCCTCAAAGAATTTAATTTATGTGTAAAATGACAATTACCATATTCTAATTAAATAGTAAGAGAAAGTAATGGTCTCATGCTTTGATGACAGGCTTCCTTAATAACTGGCACTTAGTTCTAAATTGGTTAGTCCTAGGAAAACTCTTGTTTTTCTCCTCATTAGACTGTAACTTTATTTCCATGTAAATGGAAATTTTCTTTTAGGATATAGTTGCTTTTCATGTAAATGAAAATTTTCTTTTAAAATATTTCAAATAATACAAAAAGTTGTAAGATGACTTCAAAGTCCAGCCCTCTCCTGAGAACTGTCTTCAAGGGTAAGCACCCAGTGATCCCAAGGCTTCTTAGCAGCCCCTCTCCTACATCCCATAATTGCATGAAGTCCTCACCCTTAATCCATTAACACTGACCCATGAACCATTGATACAAAACCTTATGGACCAGGCCTTCAATATATTCACCCTTGGGGGACTCTAAAACTATTATGCAACCACAACAGTTAAACATTCTTGTGTTGCTCAGCTTTTTAGGCATAAAAGCTCTCTCTCTTAAACACACACACACATACACACACACATATGAATGATCACTATTTAATTCTCATAGTAAAATTATTGTAATAATTCATCTTTATACACATACATATATACACTGAGGGGCACATGGATATAAATAGGCAAAACAATAATTTAAAATAGTTGTAAAAAGCTGTGTATGCTATAAATTCTTATTAGTGGAGATGTAAAAAACTGTACATGAATTTCAAGGACTCACTTAGCTGTGGCAGTGATATAGTGTATTATGAATCTCTAAGCTACTAATTACCTACATTACTGCCTTATTTAAGGATCAACTTAGATTGAAATAGATCTGTATTTAAACTGAAGCCTTAATTTTTTTTCTTTTATCTAACAATATTTTTTTCTTTCTTAGCTCATTTTCTCTAAACTGCAGAGGTGAGCCAAGGTCTTTGCCACTAATTCATTCATTCCATACATTATTACAGAAACTTTCCTCTGTGTTCTGGATAATCTGCTAACTTTAGAGAATATAAATAAATAATGTTTCATCTTCTGTCTGAGAAGTTCCTCTCCAGGGAATGAGATACAAAACTAGGATAAGTGAATCAGTACATGAAGTTATCAATATAGCTTAAACACTGGGCTTTAAGGATAAATGGATTAAATGTACCTTTCCAAGACTGGGAAAAAACAGAGAAGTCTCCCTGGAGTGTGTTCATTGAATACAGAATTAAAGCCTAAGCAGTTATTGGCCAAGCGAGGTAAGAAAGGTTTATAGTGATAATATTCGAGTGAGACGGGGCAGTTTCTATTTAAGATAAATGGGAAACAGGACATTATGTTCAGAGTTGCTGTAGTGGAGCTTTCTTAAATAGAGACTCCTGGGGATGAGGATATGGAGGAAATAGGGGTTACATCAAGATGGACCTGGCAGGTTGAGCTAAGAGGTGACCATATAAGTTACGAGAGACCAAGCTTTTCCTTTTCTTCTCTCCTTTTTCCTGCTTTAGGAACATTTTGCCCCATTTTTCCCTGTATAAGACCATTTAATTCTCTGCAATGACTCACATGCATTTTTTCCTATGACTGTGAAGACTGGAAGATTTATAGACTGTGACTCACCTTGATGTCTACAACCCAGTTAGGGTGATGGACATAAAGCTACTTCTCATTATTACTGAAATTAAGGTTCATCATCATGGGGTATATTGTACTTATAAGAATGTCTGGGGGCCAGTGCTATGGCACAGTGGGTTAAAGCCCTGGCCTGAAGTGCCAGCATCTCATATGGGCGCTGGTTCTAGTTCCAGCTGCTCCTCTTCTGATCCTGCTCTCTGATAGTAGTAGAAAATGGCCCAAGTCCTTGGGTTCCTGAACCCACGTGGGAGAACCGGAAGAAGCTCCTGGCTTCTGCCTTCAGATCTGTGCAGCTCCTGCTGTTGTGGCCCTCTGGAGAGTGAACCAGCAGATGGAAGACCTCTCTCTCTGTCTCTACTTCTCTGTAACTTTCAAATAAATAAAATCTTTAAAAAATCTTTTTAAAAAAATCTTCTTAAAATTTTTTTAAAAAATCTCTTTTTTTTTAATTGAGATCAGGAGGAGGAGTTTTTAACTGTAAAGCTGTATTGTTCTACATACATTCCTATGGACTTACTTTCAAGGGTATAGTTTTAAAATTTGCCATGGGACTCTAAATCCCATTAAACTAGGTAGTAAAAATACCATCTTATGTGTTAAAATGGTGATATTAAGTGTGAAAGGGAGCATAGAGACAGAATTAAGCATTAAAGGGATCATATAAATAAGATCAAGTTTCTAGTAATAAAATAGATTGAATTAAAAGGAGAGAATGTTCCAACTTGGAAAGCAGTCCACACAGCAGACTCATAGAATGACAATCACATTAAATATCACTCTGACCTCAGAATCAACCCTTAAGGCATTCTGGTCTGGCTGAAAAGCTCTGAGAGCGTTTAAGTCATGGAAAGCCAAGACACTGTGGAAAAAAAAAATCCTGCATGAAAGAACTCTGTTAATGAGACTCCAGCGGAAAGAAGTGGCTATCACAGAAGGATGTACTTTTCTCTGAAGGGAAGAGAGAACTCCCACTTCGCTCATGGCCTTGTCTAAATACTGATGGGGACTATGGATTCAAAAGGTTTCCATAGCCTTGGCAGCGCATGTCAAGAGCCTCTGGTAATCACTGATATCATACCTAAAACTGTTAATTGTTAAGTTAACAATAGGAGTCACTGTGCACTTACTTCTCATGCAGGGCCTCTGTGCTATGAGAATTAACTGTAAAACTAGTTCTCAGTTTTGTGTGTGTGTGTGTGTGTGTGTGTGCAAATTGTTGAAATGTTTACTTAGTATAGTCTTCTATGTATAAAGTTAATTGAAAATTAATCTTAATGGAGAATGGGACTGGGAATGGGAGAGGGAGGAGCAGGTGGTGTGGGAGTAGGATGGGAGGGTGGGTATGGTGAGAAGAATCACTATATTCCTAAAGTTATACTTATGAAATTTGTACTCATTAGATAAAAGGTTTCTTTGGGAAGAAAAAAGAAGAATGTCTTCAATTTGTCAACTGATATCCTGGCCTTTTAACTATTTCATGTACTATAACATAATACATACATATGTGTACTGAGAAAGCCATCAAACTCATTGGCGTTTAACTTCAGTGATAGAATATAGACTAAATTATAATAACTAGGGTAATGAGGTTTCTACCTTGATGAATGAGCATCTACGTGTTATAGGAATACCTTTTTAGGACTTGGAAACAACTTTTAATTATGCTTTTTCCTTGGTCATTCCCAAGAGTCTCAAAACTGTAGTTAATTTCTAGAATAATTTACTTTAAAAGTCCTTAGGGTGAGAGGAAAATCCCAATAGTAATTAGTATACTAATTATCTAAGATGTCTATACATTGAGTTCAGAATATGGAATTAGAAGAAGAACCTAAAAGGAAACAGAAGCATACTCCAAGTTTCTGTCATATCCTGAGTTTTCTCGCTCTTAATTGTAAAAACCATTGCCTTCTGTGCCACATGAAATTCCAATTACTCTTTTGTTCACGCATTAAGTAATGTGCCTGTTTGATCTATTTATAGCAAAAATTGTCTGGAAATGAAGCAAGTAGTCTTGTTACATGGCCTTTTCATTTCTGTCAATTAAAAGTAGCCTACAAGGAATAAATTGATTTCCATAATCTAGAAAATGCAGAGTATATATGGACCAGTTAATTCTTGTGGTAGGAAATGTACTGGGATGTAAAATTGTGGGTGGGTGAGAGTATATGCTGTTTTTTATGATGTCTCAAAGAACCCCTTTCCTTCCAGTTTCAGAAAATCTTTGCTTCTTCTTTTCTCAGGAGCTCTATGAAGCCCAAAGCATAGCCTGGTTTCTATTGTTAACACAATTTCACATCTCACTTTCCTTAAGACATCCGAGTGTAAGAACTGTGACTATGATAAAACGGGAAATGTAAACTAGTGTGTGAGTGGGAGGATGTGTACTCAGAATGGGTGCCAAAGAATTTTTAGTGTTAGTTTGAAACTTGTGAAGTGAATCTAACACCTGGACTTAAAATCTAAATAATAGACTCAATCACTTCGGTATTAGCTTCCAGTGATCTCAAAATACTATCCATTAGAGAGAGCCAAGTATTTCAGGGCAGAAATGTACAACAGCATGTGCCTGGATTCTGCCATATTTCAAATGAAGTTTTATTGTTATAGTCACTGTTATCAAGTATTAATAAATCAAGAAATCACATATAAAGCTAAAGCCAAACATCAGATTTGTCTTTATTTAATGGAAATATAAATTGTATGAACAGGGTGATGCTTAACATATAAAACCAGAGAGTATATTTTCTATTGCTTTAAAAAATGACCTGTACTGAAGAATTTTCTTGGTTAAATTTGCATAACATGACTCCAGCTTTTAAATGTGCTTAAGTTTCTATCTTCAGTACTTCCCAGATGAAGGAACAACATTGAAAAATTAGAAGACATGATGAATAGTCCTTATTCTAAGGTCAGACATAAGACACTCAAAGCTAATGGAAACCATCATTCGAAGCCATAGAAACGAGCTCTACCCATATAACAGCCCGCTGATACCAGCCTGGAAACCATCTTGAATGTCAAGGGATATGCTCTTCATTTGCAGTGTTTGATTGTTCATATAAATATTTAATGAAAATATTATTAGACTATTCAGCTGAGTGAAATAAACTGATGGCACAAGTAGCTAAAGAAGCTTACTTAATATTCACTAAATGAAGTGGCATAATAATTTATTTTGCATACTAAATAAGCCTTTTGAGAGGTTTTGTACTTTAAACTTTTTAGCACTATTTGAAAGGCATCATTACTGACACCATGATGAGATTTTAATGCATTTTTATGGATAACGAAAGTATAGCACACATTTTATAGGGAGAAAGAAGACCATCATCCTCATTATACATGATGGAATTAAGGTACCTCTGATTCTGAAGGTTGACTTACCTTTAGTATAGCTTCACTGAATCTTACCATAAATGTTAACTTTATACTACATCAGATTACACAGTGGGACTCTCAAGAGTAGACTATAAATGATTAAACAGATGAAGTAGAAAGCTTTTTAAAGTATCAGGTAAGCTTTGAATTTTCAGAAAGTTGGAGTCACCTGTTATGAATCATGTGTGCATTTAAACTGTATTTTAGCAATAGTGTTTAATCTGAAAGAACATTTGGAAGCACAGGTTTTAGAGAACTGTTACAGGTTTATATATTTATCTAGAGAATTTATTTCAATACTATGTATGTTGTTTTAAAAAAAAGTATTATTTAAGGTTCAGGCCCATGTACACAGGATAAAGAATCCCACAAAAAAGGAAAAATATGTTAAAAAATAAGCTCTTTGGAAAGTCAGGAGCACAGAATTGGTAGCAACTTAAAAAAAAAAAGTAGTAGAAAAATAAGATGAGACTGTAGAATGTGTGTGTGTGTGTGTGCTTATGCTGAAGCCATTGTAGAGCTATCAACGCAGTGAAAGAATCATGGGGTGAAAAATCTGTGTGCCTGTATGTGTTTGTGGACAGTCACATGCTTATAGTGTCTTCAGGTTACCCCCAAATACGACATAAATCGCTCACATTATTTCTTTCTGGTGAAGCATAACAAGCATTTGCCCGAACTTTCTTCCTTTCTTGGAGTTTATTAGAGAAAGAAGTTCAGGAACACTGCTGAATCTACAGAAAATGGTGAAAAAAGTAACATTTGTTTCTCAGATGTCATCAGTTTACGGTACATCATTCACATTGATGAGTGTGGACATTCAGGGGCACATTAAAAAGAGTCTACTGAATGTATCAGTTGGAATATTTCCAGGAGGAACAGACAGTAAATCTGGCAAATGTACTAAGTGGATATGGATTTTGTAAACTCCAATATGAACTTCTTGTGCCATGAAGAGATCATTGCATAATGCAAATTGGGAAACATAGTTCTAGAAAGTTGCTGCAATTAGCAACTTTTAAGGTTAATTTTAGGATGAGAACACACTGAGAAAGTGCTTTGGTTCAAAGGAAAATCAATCATACAGTAAGGAAAATTATATCCTACATTTTAGGGGTATGACCTTATAAATATCTTTGTTGTTCTTTTGCTTTATTTTACCCACCGTTCTTAATTTTACCTAAGTGTAATGGCAATCAGAGCAATTAATCTAAAACATTCAGACTTAGTGGCAAATTTTATTAAAACTCAGCTTGATATAAACTATCAAGGCAGTGAAGTATCATGGGGCCAAAATCATACAGTACAGAAATATGTGGCCTCGTATTTGGCCATACTAATTTCTATAGCTAAATCTCAAAAGCTGAGAACATGAGCAGAGTTTGATAAACTTGTAAGATTTGGAGGCAAAAATTGGTGTACAGGGAACATCAAGGGAGACTGGTAATTCCCGTATCCTTTGGGTAATGGTAAATGTGGAAAACTGACATCTGAAGTATTTCAGCTTTATTTCCAGTGTTAGAACAAAGTAATTTGATTTGGTTGTGCCTCACCCCATGTATTAATATCAAGCGTAGCCCCACTTTGTAACACTATAATGGCATGACCTCAGCTTCAGCATATTTATTTGTGAAATCAAGAAAGCAGGCATATAAGTAGATAAATTTTGAAAAGTAAAAACAAAATTAGTATAGAAGAAGACAGATGGGATATAGAAAGAGACCCATGGGGTGTTTATTTAATGAAGTTGCCAGACACAAAATATACAATCACTATTAATAAATTCAATAAAATAAAGAAGAAAGTTAGCACTGTAGGATATGAAAATTATATATAGTTACTTTAAAAAGTTCATTAAACATTAAGTTAAAAGATAAGTAGTTTTTATCCAAACTTTGAAAGCCATGCGCATGCAGGGTTTTTGAAAATTCATAGAAATGTGTATTATAAAATACATGGATTAGCACCAAATTAAATTTATCTTTAACTGTGTATGTGTGTTTGACAAGCAGAGAGACAAGCAGATATAGCATCCACTGGTTTATTTCCCGAATTTTCAAACCAGCCTTGGCTGGGCCAGCCCGAAGCCAGGAAATAGGAACTCAAATCAGGCTTTCATATGAGTGACACAGACCCAAGTATGTGAGGATCATCTGCTGCCTCCCAGGGTGTGTGTCTAATCAGGAAACTGGAAAGGGGAACAGAACCAGCACTGTGATCCAGACACTGCAACATGGGATGCAGTTGTCCAAACAGCAACTTAATGATTAGGCCAAATGCCTACTCCTAATCATACCTTTGCACTTTGTATTTCTATGAATATTGAAGTAGCCTCATGTGTGCGTGTGCATGTGTGTGTGTGTGTATGTGTGTTAATAAAGGGTATTTTAAAGGTAAACTGAAACTACAGAACTAAAAATTAAAAGAACAAAATTTAAATTCCATGCAAATTGATACAGTTTCATATTATATACAATTGAAGTGAGGATGAAGTTAAACTGGAAAACAAATCAGAAGCATATGGTCAGAAGAAAGCCCAGAAAGGGGGGTAAGGAATGATGGACTACAGACAACAGAAAGTGATAAACTTACGAGCAGTAGTGGAGTATTGAACAACATATGCAAATAGAAACACAAAAAGGGAGGAGAGGGGTGGATTTTTTCAGAAACAGTTAAGATACCACTTGGGCCATGCACACTGGAGTACCTAGGAAGGCCCAGCTCTGCTCTTGATTCCAGCTTCCTGCTACTGTGCAATCTGGGAGCAGCAGGTGATGGCTCAAATACCTGGGTCCCTGTCGCTTCAGTGAGAGACCGAGATTGAGTTCCAGCTCCTGGCTTCCACCTAGCCCCAGAGGTCCTGGACATTTGGGGAATAAGCCAGCAGAGGGAGATCTCTCTATCTGAATGCATCATTTTTCAAGTAGAATAAAATAAAAAGGGAGGAGCTGTTAAACAATATTACACTGTGTATAAACCTGACATTAGAAGAAAAAATAATTGTATATAATTTAATGTTTTGAAATGTTTAAATATATAACTTTGTCAATATGTAAAGCAGTAGTTCCTAGCTGGTTTACCCATTGCCATTAAAGATTAAGAAAGAAATAACACTCCCATGATATAGATAAAGAGAAATTTCTTATATCATTACATGAAGCAAGGGTATACTTTGAGCATAAACTCAATAAAGATATTTAAATAAGTGTACACTGCAGACCAATTTTACTTTAAACATAAACAAAAAAATTCTAAGCAAATCAAAAACATGTACAATTTAGCCGTAAATGAAAACAATGTTGTATTATGATCAAGTTGAGTTTATTCCAGGAATGCAAAGTTGACATTACTTTCATTAGTCAAATTAACTCTCCATATTAAATACATAAGACAAAAGTCATCTACTAAATTAATATAGAAAAAGCATTTGATAAAATTAAACATTGATTAGGCCGGCGCCGCAGCTCAATAGGCTAATCCTCCACCTAGCGGTGCCAGCACACCAGGTTCTAGTCCCGGTCGGAGCGCTGGATTCTGTCCGGTTGCCCCTCTTCCAGGCCAGCTCTCTGCTGTGGCCCGGAAGTGCAGTGGAGGATGGCCCAAGTACTTGAGCCCTGCACCCCATGGGAGACCAGGAGAAGCACCTGGCTCCTGCCTTTGGATCAGCGCGGTGCGCCAGCCGCAACGCGCAGGCTGCGGCAGCCATTGGAGGGTGAACCAACGGCAAAAGGAAGACCTTTCTCTCTGTCTCTCTCTCTCACTGTCCACTCTGCCTGTCAAAAAAAAATTAAACATTAATTCATAATCTTTAAAAGGTAAACTCTGGTAAATTATAGATAAAAGAACTTTTATTTGATAATGAGTGCAGCATAAAACAAAGATTCTTGAATTTTATAATGAAAGCATTGAGCACTTTCTCTCAGAAATCAAAAGCCAAACAACGATGCCCTCAATTTACACGTGTATAATAAGCATAATAAAAATCTTAGCTGTGGTAAAGAAAAACAAGATTAAATAATGAAGAATGATTGTAATACTCATGTATTACATGTGTTATTAGTATTTATGTGAATTTGACGCTACTGGAACAGTGTCAAAATGTATGAAGGGAATCATATTCATGCATATATAACCTTAGCAACAACATTTAGATATTTCAAATGCACTAGAATAAATTCTATGAAAGACTGCCACGGAAGGCAATAGAAAATATGAAGACAGGTTAAAGAAGATCCAAATAAGTGGAAGCATGTACCTCTTAAGAATTTAATAAACAATTATTTAAAATGCTATTGCTCTCTAAATTGACTTGTGTATTTAGTGTAATGCCAATGAAAATACCAGCAGATTTATTCACAAACTTCGGTGAACTAATACAGTTTTGAAAATGCAAAGAGTGTATTTCTAAGCCAATATTGCCTTAAAGAATGTAATAAGGTGATAGACTTCATATTAATCAATAATAATTAATAGAGGATATTGACTAAGAACAATAAATACATTAATACATTAATAGAATAATCAAAACACATCACAAATATGTAAGATATAGCTATGATAAAGGTGACACTGAAATTTAGTGGGGAAAGATGATTTCAAAGAGGGGCAGTACTAACAGGATGCTCATATTAAAAAAGAGCTTGACCCATTGTAATATCATATACAAAGTCACAATCACTAGTGCATTGCAGCTTTAAATGTATAAGGAAAAACATGAAAAATTTTAGAGAATATGGAGGAACATTTAATGAGTGACATGAAGAAACATTTAAAAACTCTCAAAGTATTAAAAATAAAAATATTGATGACTCCGACTACATAATCATGTATCAAAAGTCATCATTCAAAAAGAGAAGATGATATATGGGAAAATATTTGCAACCTATTTAATCTAGAAAAGGTTTATAATCAGAATATTTAAAAAATCACAAATCAATAGGAAGAAGACAGAATCCAAAAGAAAACATGCAAGAAACTTGAACAGGCACCTCAAGAAACACAATTTTGGGGTTGGCGTATTGGCCTCGTGGGTTAATACTAAAATTCCATGTGAGTCCTGGCTGCTCCATTTCCACTTCAGCTCTCTGCTAATGTGTCTGGGAAATTAGAAGAAGATGGCCCAAGTATACGGACCCCCTCCAGATGAAGCTTCAGGTCCCTGGCTTTGGCCTGGTCCAGCTCCAGGTGATACAATCATTTGAGGAGTACGAACAGCAGATGGAAGATTATCTCTCTGATGTCTCTCTCCCTCTAACTGTGCTTTTCAAATACAAAATTATTTTTTAAAGACATAGAATTTCGAATTAACCAACAAAAATATGAAAAAATGTGCCTCCTCATTAATCTTTGGGAGAGAATCAAAACAATACAGCAATATATGACACTCTACAGTGTAACCACACAGAGTGACAATTCCAACTTGCTCTAAGAATCTGGAACAAAAGGATCTCTCATACAATGCTGGTCAAACTAAAATTTGGTATACTGGAACACCATTTGTTATTGATTTTGGAAAGTAAATATTTTTGTGATTTTGAAGTTCCATTTCACTTGCAACATATATGATGTTCATATGCAGCAAGGCATGCCCAAAATGTTGACAGTGTAGCTAAAAGCTGAGTGTGATGCAAACAACCTTCTAGAATAGAGTGGATAAAATTTTGTGATATAATTATTCAGTGAAATGTTGGAACGAAAAGCATCGAACTACAGCTACACAAACAACATGGATATTTTCTGAAAGCATAATGCTGATTAAAAGATCCAAACACAAAATAAACACTTTAAAGAATGCATTAACTCAAAGGAACAAATGCACATTTATGTTTCAGGTAAAACTGTATTCCAATATGTGTGTACATAGAACAGAATTTACCGGGGCTGGTGTTGTAGTATAGCAGATAAAGCCATAGCCAGCAATGCCAGCATCCTATATGGGTGCCAGTTTGTATCCCGGCTGCTGCACTTTTTTTTTTTTTTTTTTTTTTTTGGACAGGCAGAGTGGACAGTGAGAGAGAGAGACAGAGAGAAAGGTCTTCCTTTTCCATTGGTTCACCCCCCCAAATGGCAGCTGCGGCAGGCACATCACACTGATCTGAAGGCAGGAGTCAGCTGCTTCTCCTGGTCTCCCATGCGCGTGCAGGGCCCAAGCACTTGGGCCATCCTCCACTGCACTCCCGGGTCACAGCAGAGAGCTGGTCTGGAAAAGGAGCGACAGGGACAGAATCCGGCACCCCGACTGGGATGCGCCGGTGTGCCGGCGCCACAAGGCGAAGGATTAGTCTATTGAGCCACGGCGCCAGCCTCCGGCTGCTGCACTTCTGATCCAACTCCCTGCTAATAGCCTGGGAAATGTAGTGAAAGTGTTTGGCCCCTGCCAGCTATGTTTTAGACCCAGATGAAGCTCCTGGCTCTGGCCTGGCCTGGCCCAGTGCTGGCCATTGTGGCCATGTGGGGAGCAAAACAGGAGATGGAAGATCTCCATTTCTCCATCTTTCTCTGTAACCCTGACTTTCAAAATAAATTTTCAAAGAATTTATCTGCAAAGTTGTTATACATATCAAAATGTCCTACATATAACATGCCATAGAAAACCTTGCTATTGCTTGGACAAATGTTTTAGGGAGTGATTTCTATTATGATAGTTGGTCCAGATTTGGTATATAAATGCACCTACGCATTTTTGCATTTGCGGTAGATAGAGTCAAATAAAAAGGAATAGAAGGGGAGGGAATAAAAAGCAATACCCTGCTACAAAGTGTGTGGCATTATTGCTCTTGAAAAAAGGATTATCATTTGGAAAGAGTTTCTGTATGCTAGCCAGCTCAAAAACAATGATGTGGTTAGGAAAACTGCATTGTTTCTCTTAGAAATTAAAGCATTAGACCATTAAAAGAAAACTATGAAAAGCTTGTGTGAATACATAAATCAGTGAAAGAATGGCTGGATAAACCTAGAAACTATTGTTCCAAATTCTGATCATTCACTTCCGTTGAAGCATGTCATTAAGCTCACCTCTCCCAAATAAAACATAGGCATTACTCTTAAATATCAGGTCTGTATGGCTGGTTGGTGCTCCATATCACTGAGAAACACTTGAAAGACACTGTCACTTCCTTTCTTTATGACTTCAGGCAAGTTGAGTAGAACCTTTAGAAAAGCATCCCAGCCTTTCTCTCTCCTACTCAGACTTTTTAGGGGGATATCACTCTCTGGAGTGTTTTGCTATAACACTAACCAACATGTGGTTAAGGGCAAATCTACCCAGGTAATGAGTGTACAATTCTCTTGCTACAGAGAAAATTGAATTCAAAATGCTAAAAAAATCAATATACTGAAATCCAGGTAAAGAACTCATAATTTGTTCCTTGGAATATGAAAGCAGAAACAACACCGAAACTCTGCTTAAACTTGAAAACAAGCTTAATCCTACAATACAGAATAGGATCAATCTGGATAAATGAACAAGTTTATTCTTTATAAGAAAAAATTATGACTCACATACAGTGTGAACTAATATTTGAACATTAATTTTAACATCACAGGGACTTTTAGAGTGAATTCTTGTGATTAGGTATCATGGAATATTAGGTAAAATCCTAAATGTATTCTCATGTTGTACTCTATTCCCCCTGAGGAGACAAATTTATGATATAGCAGCATAAACTCAGCCACATATATTGAAGAGTGTTGTGATGGCAAAGGTCAACAAATTCAAAAATTGACTTATTTGGAAAAGAATGTGTGGATTCTGCTTCTGTGTAGGTATTGAATAATAAGACTCACCTCTCTGGTATGACTTTTATGCATTTCCAGCTGAAGCCAACAGGATGAATCAGCTACACTTTCAAGGATCTTTGCCGTCATATAATCCTTCAAGATTGATTCAATATATTTTAGGAAACATAATTCAAGGTTCAGAAGGCAGAAGGATAGGGAGCATTGCTATGAATACAGATCACTCCTGCAATATTTACAAATGTGGATAGATGGAGGATATTGAGATCTTGCTTTCTTAACATTTGTCAGTCTCTGATGAAGAAGAACATAAAATCCCAAATATATTAAACTCACTGATGATTATATTATATGAAACAAAGTCTAGCGTAATAATGAAATAATTTTGATACATCTAATTTGGTACCAGTGTAATTTTGTAAAAACAAGAATCCTACTCCTTTTATAGACAAATGCATATCATTGTTGGTATCCCCCAAATATTATTTAATTTGATTTCTTTAATTTCCAGATACTGAAGTTCTTATCAGGAGAAAATTTGATGAAAGGAGAAGATTTTTTGTGGTTGAGATTAAATTATAGCATACATTTTTCTAGGTTTAACATTCTCATCCTGAAGGTTACCCACAAACATTTGTGGTTTTATCTTTATATTGTTCTAGTTCTAAATTATTAATAATAAAATGACAGAAATTTTGAAGTCTACATTTTGATATGTTTTCCATGATTTTCAATTATCTATGTTATTTATCTTAAATCATACTTTTTATGATACATAGCATTTCTTTTTTATTTCACTTATGTAAACATCATGAAAAGAATGATGAGAGTACATAACATCAGAATATTAACATTTCAAATGAACCATGAATTTTGGAGGTACTGATAATTTTACATATGGAATAAATTCAAGCTGGCTTTGCTTTTATTAATAAAAGTTAAAGAACCTCGATGTGTCAAAAATAAAATATTTAGAACAATCAGGTGCTGAGGTGTTGATTGCCCCAGCAGAATCACATCAGACACATCGGAGGAAGAAATTCACACGGGCTGTTTGTACTCATTTGGAAATGAAAGCAGCTATCACACTGTGCTTATTTTTACCAGTTTTGTTCACCAGATGTTTCAACATTATGTCGTTGTGCACAGAATTGAATTCTTTTAGCAGTATCCTCTGTAATCTGGGTATGCTTGTAATTTGAAGTAGTGTCCAGTAGGTGGTGAAATAGTTACCCCTCTCTCCAAAACTGATAGCCCCATCTTCAAATCTGACTACTATGATAATAGATATTGTGGAAAACTATGGAAAGCAGCATTCCTTTAGGAAATATTAAAGAATACTGTTTGTTGTTAAATTTTTAAAAATGAACCTCTCTACTAGCTAAAGAAGACTGATATATAATTAAAACAGTTTAGCAAATAAGAACATTAACATTAACAGATGCTCCAAAATCTATTTACGTAGTAGAACAAGAAAAAATTTAACTTTCTCACTAGGCTGCTTAATGTGTCATAGTTGAAGATTTGTTAGATTATTCAATCTCTAGATTTCACACTTGCCTTTTACCTGTGTATGTCAACTTGATACCTTCAATCCGATCTGACTCTTTGCAACTTGGTGCCTGTCTCAGCTGCCAAGAAGAGTAACTCAGGGCAGTCCAACCACACTGGCAGGAGCGTCACATCCATCTCACTACCCTTCTCCCATTGCAGGGGTCCCCCCTCCACATTGCCTGCATTTTTCTGACCCTCTCCAAGCCTTTGGATTTACACTCTGATTTTGTTTTTTTTCTAGACTTGAAACCAATGTTCTCTCAGGATGGAGACTGAGTGCCATCCCTGTTTCTTCTCTCCTAGCTCCTTAGGTGAGATACTCGGTTCCAACTCATTGTTTGACCTGTCACTGGCCCCATGTCAGGATCTATCTGGAATCCCTGTATGATGACAAAGTCCTTAGTTGTTAGATGCTTAAACATCACAGCTAACAAATAGTGCCTTTTCAAATTTCTGCCAGAATTCTTAGAAAGACCCTCTAGCTCCTTAATTAAATGGTAGACTAAGCACTTAGGAACACTCTCAAATTTAAATGACCCTCCACATTTCAAAGGGCTGGGGAAATTTGCCAAGGGATTGACCCTACCACTTTAACATTTCTGATTTTGAATTCAGGGAAGTAATTGCAGACTAGAAACCTGGGAAAAGAGATAGCTTTGTTTTTCCAATGAAGCATTTCTTTTCCAGCTTTAATTAAAACAGATGCCTTATGTGAAGATTCTTTTATTTACATGGAACACATTATGAAAATGAAGGCTTAGCTCCCTGAAAAGCCTTTCCTGACCAGGAAAAGGAGGCCAGGCTAACCCAACTTCATTTAAGTCCTTTGAAATTTTCAAACATTTCAATTTCAAGTGCTCTTCAGAATGCCTTTCATGCCAAGCTCTAGGTACAGGTCTGCACAAAGCCAAATGAGCTGCGGGGGAAGCCTAGCCAATGATCATTGACCAATCCTTGATTTTCATTCTTGAGTCTGTCCAGATTCCCCTTTGGGAAATGGATTAATGTTTGCAGAAGCCTCTCAAGAAAAGTCTCAGAAGCCATGGGGCTGACTTGTGAGTGTTCCTTTCGTAGATCCTCTTAGAGGGCTTGCAGCATTGTGCCCCATGCAATGTTTAACTCTGGAAACTCATACAGTTCCATTTTCAAGACAGGCTAGGGTGTGTGAAGATTTACTTATTTTGTGAAATGGATTTTGAGGTTTTTATTGTCTCTTACAAGTTGATAGATGGATGAGTTTTTTATTTTAGGAAGTATCTCTTTACTTCAGTCTTAAGTAGATGATAGGAAAGGCACCTGTTCTCCTTTCTAGGCTTTCTTTTACTCCGGTTCTCTCCAGTTTCTCTTTCTGTCAAGCCTATTTCTTCCAACTCAAGTCTCCAAATGAAGCGTTGTTATTTTTCTTGTTTTTACTCCAATCATGTTAGGATACCACTAATTACAATGCAAGAACTTTGAAAAGTAGGTTCTCTCTTTCACTTTACACATACATTATAAAGTTTTACATAGAATGAACACCAGCATTTTTGCTCAAAGATTTATAGATCTACCTTTTCAATCTGAAGTGATGTAGCAGTCTCAGGAAATGTTAGTGTTCATTTCCCATATTGCTTTTCTGACAGAACATGCATTAAACAGGGTGTTCTCTGCACTTTAATTGAAAGCGGGTATTACAGATCACCCTCAGAAGACTCTAAGTATGCGTAAGTGCATACACAGTTGGGAAGAATTCTCCCTTTCTTACTGAACTTCAAAGAATGATTTCAGTTTCTTTTGGGTAGGAAAAAAAAAAAAAAACAGACAATAGCCCTGAATGCAGCATGGCAAATGCGCCATAAATGGTAAATATCAGTCATAATCAGCCTGATTTTAAAAATATTTTTAACTTTTATGATATTAAACATAAAAATGCCCTTGGGGTTTTCCAAAATATTCAGTGTGTTTAAAAAGAAGACTGACAGTCATAAGCATTTTAAATACATGAGAAATAAGTAGTTTGATGATGGCAACTATCACCAACACTGGTGCAAATTATAATGCCAAAGCTAGGTAAGAAGGGAGTTACCTACAACTTGTGGGAAGACAGCGACTCAAGAATTCTCTGGAAATCATTTATTTATGGAGGCAATGTATGTTGATAGATAAAGAAAATTGATGGTTCTGCTAGCCTTGTAAAAATCTGAATTGTTAATTTTAAGTAGTGGATGTTATCCGGTTTCTGAGACATTTTTACTTCTGAATTGGAAATTATTAAATTCTGAATTGGAAATTACTTGTGAATTAGAAATTATTAAAATTCAAAACTTTATTCAATTGAAACAGAAATATAAAACTTTCTGTGGTGTTTAACAAAGATAACTGACATTCTGTATTAGGTACTTCAGATATTCCAAGATAAAATATTCAGGTTTGACTTGAATAATTCAGAAGCACTCTGACTAACTAGAAATGTGGCTTATAGTGACATCTATAAAAATATTTGCACAAGATATATATGATAACATTGCACTTTCCCCACAAACTCATAGAATTAGCCTAGAATTGCAATGACTGCTTCTTATATATATAAAAAAGCCTAATGCTAAGTCCTAGTACCCTGGTACTGCCTTTAATTAGAATCCATTTATGTCTATACACTCCAAATTTTCCTTATTTGACTTCCAAGACAGGATTAGGTGCCTTTTGGTTATGTTTCTACTCAAGATCCTTTTATTTGCAAGATGAAAATTGGCCACAAAAAGCAAGCCAAGTCCCCCCTTTCCATCAAGCAAACCTGCTGGGAGGCTTTTCACACCCCCACTTTTCACACTCCCACTTTTGTTGCTCAGGACAACCATCAGCCAACGACTTCCTGGCAGGAGAGTAGCTCATCCTTATGCCCTTGTCTCCAGCCAGAGAACAGCTAGGTTCTTGCTGGTTCAGTTTGCATTCCAGGATGAAGCCAGCCTCCAGCTGGAACCACATCCATGCCTGCTTGTCTTGCTTCCTTCCCTGTCGCAGCTTCATTCTTGCTCTTCTGCTTGGGAACCTTCCCTTGATAGGTCGCTCTCACAGACTTCTCAGATCAAGCTCTCCTTCTAGATGGCCCAAATACTTGGGCCCTGCACCCCATGGGAGACCAGGATAAGTACCTGGCTCCTGCCATTGGATCAGCGCGGTGCGGCAGCCATTGGAGGTTGAACCAACGGCAAAGGAAGACCTTTCTCTCTGTCTCTCTCACTGTCCACTCTGCCTGTCAAAAAACAAAAACAAAAACAAAAACAAACAAAAAAAACAAGCTCTCCTTCTAGAGAATCATATCACGAAAAAGTATCATGACTGTAAAATAGTTCAGAATTAGCAAATTAGCATTTTGTGGGTTGTTAGGTAAGGTTAAAATTCAAAGCAAAACCATAGCTTGGAAACAAACAATTCCAAACAATATTCAGTTGTTCACTCTCGGGCTCTGTGGGGTAACTGGTATCTGACTTTGGTCCTTTGACCACAGACAGTGGAGCACAGTGATCCTTGAGGGAAGGGAAACCTGCAAATTACCTCTCCTGTTTGTCCTGGCTTTTTCCCTGGGGATCCCTCTGACAGTACAGGTAAAACCTGAAAGGAAAGTGATAGTTCTACCGAGCAGAAGAGACACAGATCCAAACGTGAAGCCAGTGAGGAGACTGTGGCTCAGGGTAGGAGAGGAAAGGCCACTGAGCAGAGGAGGGCGTTGGATGTCTGTGAGAGGTTTCCCTTCAGGTGTTGGGCCACGGGCTGGCCTGTGAACACACAGAGAACAACTCAGCAAGAACTAGTAGAGCTTGCCTGCTGCGGACGGAAGCGGCTTGAAGATACAAGAAACTCTGCAGTGCAAGACTGGTCAAGCTCCCATGCAGCCATAGGGAAAAAAATTTCTAAGGACCTAAACCATCCAGCTGAGAAGCCATAACAATCAGACCTTGGGAATCAGGATTATGCCCTAGAGGCATGATCTAAAGACTAAGGATAAGACAAAATCCAACCTGCCCTCCAGCGTAAAGCTAAGCCTTTGACAAAATCAAGAGGATCCTCAGTAATCAAATGGCTTCCTGTAACTAAACATGGCGACCTTTGAAGAGAGTGTGATTCAGACTGTACAATACGCACCACCCACATTATCCAGCATACCACTAGAAACTACTAGACAGAAAAACAGGAGAAACATGGCCTATAGACAACGCAGTGAGTAAAAGCCAACCACAAATTATCCAGATTACAGAATTAGCACAAAGACTTTAAAACAACTGTTCTAAATCTGTAATGTACATGAAGGAGATATAGAAATGGCATGTGAAAAGCTGAGGGGCCTCAGTAGAGGGATGGAAGTTATAAAGCTAAACATGTCTTCCCATAATGGAAAAAAAAATATGAACAGTAAATTGAACATGCCACAGAAATAGTGAAATTGAAGACACATCTATAGAAATAATCCAAGGTGAAGAACAGACTGGAAGAAAAAAGGATGTGTCATCATCTCCCTTTGAGACCAGAGCAAACGGTCTAAACCCAGAAATAAGAAAAGAGATGAGAGGTCAGAAAATCATAAAAACAATAAGTGAAAAGATTCCCACATTTGATTAAAAGTATTAATCAAATGAGGATTTGAGGAGGCTTAGAAAAATACATATGAGGTAGAGACGTCCTGGAAAACAAAGGTAGGCGACAAGAGCAGTTAGCAGAAGGAAGGATACACTAATTATACATATCTGTAAAACAAAATAAATGATCAGTCTCTCAAGAAATGATGAATGTCATATTTAAAATACTGAAAGAAAACCCAAAAACTTAGTTCAAAATTCTGTAATTCTGTATCCAGTAAAACTCCATTACAGAATCTATATAAAATAAAGAAATTGAATTGATAAACTGAAGCCGAAAGAACTTCTTGTTGAGAACTGCACAGCATGAAATGTTAAATGAGGTTAAGTTGTAGGGAAATCATAGCAGGTGGAAATTCAAATCTACAGGTAAAAATAAAAAGAGATAATATAAATATACTAGCAAACAGCAGAGACTCACTTTTACTCCTCTTCTCAAGTTATTCAAATAGCCGTTGACTAATTGAATGGAAACAGAGCTGGATTGCATTGTTGCTGTCGGCTGACTTGTGCTCCTTCTACCACCATGTCCCAATTTGTGTGTTGACCCTCTACTCCCAATATGATGGTATTCAGAGATGGGATCTTTGTGATGTAATTTGGGTTAGATGAGATCCTGAGGGCAGGGTCTTCATGATGGAATTAGAATCCTTATAACAGGAAGAAGCCTCAGAGAGCCTGCTCCCTTCTCCTTTCTCCCTCCTCCCTCTCCCTCTGAGCAATCTGGCCCAAATGTGAGGGACAGCAAGAAGGTGGCCTTCTGTGAGCTGGGAAGACAGCCCTAACCAAAATGCAGCCATGATGACACTCAGATACCCTCCAGAACTGGGAGAACCAATTTCTTTTTTTTTTTTTTTGATTTAACTTTTATTTAATGAATATAAATTTCCAAAGTACAGCTTATGGATTACAATGGCTTCCCCCCCATAACGTCCCTCCCACCCGCAACCCTCCCCTCTCCCACTCCCTCTCCCCTTCCATTCACATCAAGATTCATTTTCGATTCTCTTTACAGAAGATCAGTTTAGCATACATTAAGTAAAGATTTCAACAGTTTGCTCCCACACAGAAACATAAAGTGAAAAATAATAGATGATTTTTTAAATGATGATGAAGTCAGATCAGACCTATTGTCATGTTTAATCCCAGTGAGAGTCAAGTTGGGAATTGATAATTTCTTCTTCTTCTTTTTTTTTTTTTTACAGAAGATCAGTTTAGTATACATTAAGTAAAGATTTCAACAGTTTGCACCCCATAGAAACACAAAGTGAAATATAATGTTTGAGTACTCGTTATAGCATTAAGTCTCAATGTACAGCACGCTAAGGACAGAGATCCTACATGAGGAGTAAGTGCACAGTGACTCCTGTTGTTGACTTTACAAATTGACACTCTTGTTTATGGCCTCAGTAATCTCCCCATGCTCGAGTCATGAGTTGCCAAGGCTATGGAAGCCCCTTGAGTTCTCCAACTCTTATCTTGTTTAGACAAGGTCATAGTCAAAGTGGAGGTTCTCTTCTCCCTTCAGAGAAAGGTACCTCCTTCTTTGAAGACCTGGGGAGAACCAATTTCTATTGTTCAAGCTACCAAGTCTATGGTAGTCATGGCAACCTGAGCAGATGAATGCACTATATAATTAATATTCATATATAAATGTGTATATAATATATAATACTTAATTATATATAATCTATAAATATATAATTATATATATTATTTATATGTAATACATTATAAATGTATATACTTATATACATAAATAAATATATAGATATTGTATATAGTTATTAATAATTAATATATTATACAATTGATATGTAAAGATAGTCTGATGACTTTATCACAAAATGTATGGAGGTTTTTATGTTTTATGTAAAATACTGTGTGAGAATTATATTGTGATAGGCAATTAATAGAGCTAGCACTAAAGTCAACAATGGAAAAATAGAAAAAAATCAAATAATAACAAAAAAAAATCCAGGAGCAAAAGACTAAGGCAGAGGTGGGACAAATAAAGTAGGATAGTAGATTACAACCACATAGTGTCAATTCTTACATTAAGTGTAAATAAATTAATACTTGAAATGATTGAAGCAACATTTCAACTTACAAGCATATTAAAATTATAAAAGCATGGACTTGTAAAGCCACAGCTTTTAACATGTCAAGTAAAAAACATCATAAAAAACATCAAATCATCTATAGCTATTCTGGGAGATGTCTGTTTATTGTCATCAATAGCTGAATCAAACAAATAGAAAATATTAATGGGTGCATCTAGGAACACAACTAAGAAAGGTATGTAGTTGCTATGCAGAAAACTGTCCAACAGCCTCAGCATGCTAACTTACTTTATTTTCTTGCTAAACTTGATTGAACATAGGGAGCACATTACTTTAAATCTGAAGAGACAGGAAAAGGGACCTGTTTAGATTACAGATTAGATTAGGTTAGATTAAATTAGATTGTAGAAACTGATCCTTTGTCTGACAGTGTTATGGCCACTTGAGTTTATAGTAGCTCAATAACCTCAGATGTCAATTAGTTTAATGCTAGTGTTTGAGCATATCTAAAGATGTCAGGATTTAGAGAGAAGAATATATCCTATTTTGCAGAATTTAAGATGTATCAATTGATGTGCCCTTAAAGAAAGAAAAATGTGATAATTCATATATTTTTTTAATTGATGAAGTTCAGTATGAGGAAATCTGAAAGAATCAACAATATGGATAGGGACATCTTATTTAGGACACTGGTGACAAGATGCAATAATCAGAAAAGAGACATTACAGGAAAGTAATCAGTTAATATTAGACTTAGTTTCATCAACAATGAAAGTTCATCGGTTTCCAATTTGAGAGTAGGGGTAGATTTTAAGGAGCTTAGATGCCAAAGTTTAGACTTTGGATCTGTAAAGCTTGAGTTCTACCATGTGTTAGCTATGCGACTTTGAACAAGCCATTTCATTCTGTGTTTCCATTTTCTCTTCTATGGAACTGCAGTTAGAAACACATACTTAGGCTTCTCATGAGGATAAGGAGAATCTATGGTTCTTATGTAACACATCAAAAATTTGTGTCTAGTAAATCATCAATAAAAGCAGTGGGGACTGCTGTTTCTCCAGTAAGTAGGAGAGGGCAGACAAGAAGGACCTGTTAGGTGACTATTGCAGAAAAACACATATCCTAATAACTTTGTTTTCCAGGATTTCTCATTTCATCAAATCATTCCACTGTCATCCAAGATTGAGGTAGAAGTCGGAGAACTCCCTTTGGTACCTCTACCTCAAACCTCTGTATAAACAAGGGCCTCATGTATTTTCCTTCATAAGCAACTCACCTTTATCTCCTGAATTGAAGCTTTACCTTCTAAACCCCAGACAAAGCTGCCATTATTATAATCTCTCATCTAACTCATTCAAAGGCTTCAGTTTTATTTCCATGCTAGTAGTTCTTGCCCCTTAACCCAAGGACAGCCTCAAAATCCTCAACTCTGACCATAGTGCCTAAGATAAAATATTATTATGCCTTCAAGGTTCTGAGCAATCTGGCCCAAAATAACCTTTTTGGTGCAAGAATTAGTTTAGGAAGGAGAAAAAAGAAAGTTAATTAGATCAAAGGGCAGTGCCCCTATTTAGACCAAATCTCTGTTATCAGACTAGCACATGAAGACCAGTTGTGTTTTGCGGAGGCGAGTGTCACATGGGAAGGAGATGAACTGTGCATGTAAAGCACAGAAAAAGTTTGGGGGGAGGCAGATTCAAATCTAGCCAAGGTGTGCAGGCACCCAGCAATGAACAAGCTGTGTGACTGGAGGAATAGTATGGGGTTGCAACAAACTGGGTTAAAGGACATATTGAATATCAAATCTGGAAATTAGACATGTGTGGAGCAGCATAATCAGAACTCTATTTTAATTTCGTTATTTTTATTTTAAAAAACTAATTTTATTTGAAAGGCCAAAGAGACAGGCAGATGAAGAGAGATCCTTTATCTGCTTTTTTACTTCCTAAATGCCCACAATAGCCAGGGCTTGGCCAGGTCAAAGTGAGAAGTCCAGAACTCACTCTGGGTCTTTTATTTGGGTGAGAGGAACCCAAGTACTGAAGCCTCCAGGGTGTGCATTAATAGGGAGATGTATTAGAAATAGAATAAGTGGGACTTGAACCAGGCACTTTGATACCAAGCTAACTTAACCACAGTGCCACACACCCACACCACAATTGTAATTTTCAATGTTTGGGTTTATTATGGTTCTCCAGAGAGACAGAACTAGTAGATTATGTACAGGTGCATAAAAGGGGCTTTACTGGGGAACTGGCTCGCAAACCATGGCAGCTATGATGTCCCATCACAGATTGTTTGTAGCCTGGAGACCTTGGGATGTGAAAAGCATGGTTTCAAGGGGTATGTGGTGTAATTCCTGGAGTCCACGGGCAGGCAAGCCTGGAATGGTGATGTCTAAGGAAGGAAAAAAAGTGTCTCAGTTCTATTGGGGATAGGAATACTCATTTGCAATTCGCATTTGTTCTCTGGGCCCTCAGCCAATGAGATGTTGCCTGTCCACACTGAGGGCAGGTCTGATCCACTCAGTCCACTCAGATTTCACAGCTTCATATTCTTTGGAAACACCCTCACAGATGCATACAGAATAATGCATCTCCAAATTTACAAATATCCTTTAACCCGTCAAGTTGACATCGAAAATTAAAATTCGCCATGAGATCACAGCAGGTATCTCCCCACTGCCCTATCTCTGTTTCCACCTCTATTCTTACCATGGCCTGATCACAAATTAATGAACTCATACATCTTTTATCTCTGTGGCTGCAGGCTAAATTCAGTCTTTCTTCACTTTTGTGTGCATCAGGATTGCTAGAGAAACTTCCAAAATTTCAGTTTCAGTAGGCATGGATTAGTGTCATAGGTGATGCTGATACCAACAGCATGGTTATATTATAGTGGCAGAAGCATATAGAAAAATCCTAATTCACCTAAATGTCCTTTGGGGAGAGTATACAGTGTTTAATAAGATGCTATCTAATTCATGACAGTCTTGTTCATTAAAAGCCCTCTTGTTTTGCATGCATTAGGATATGCAGGTCTACAGAACAAAACTGGGGCTGAAATTAATCTCTCAGCATGAAAAGGGGATGAAGAATGGAAAGATTTTGGGAATAAATTGAATTAAGAGAGACCAGGAAACACTGACACAGATACAGGAAAAGAACCCAAAATAAATCTCTAGCAGTGGTATTCCTAAGTTGGATTTTAGGAAAAGAACAATGTATAAGGGATGTTTAAGTTGTTAGCTATGGGTATTGGAGAGAATGAGTGGTCAAAAATGCTTCCAGGGGCTGGCACTATGGTGTAGCAGGTAAAGCCACTGCCTGCAGCGCTGGTATCCTATAAGGGCACTGCTTTAAGTCCAGGCTACTCCACTTCCAATGCAGCTCCCTGCTAATGGCCTGGGAGAGCAGCAGCAGATGTTGCAAGTGCTTGGGTCCCTGAATGCATGTGAGAGACCCAGAAGAAGCTTCTGGCTCCTGGCATCAGATTGACTCAGCTCCAGTTGTTGTGGCCATTTGGGGAGTGAATCAGCAGATGGAAGACCTTTCTCTCTCTATCTGCCTCTACCTCTCTTTAATATGACTTTTAAATGAATAAATACATCTTTTTAAAAAAATGCTTCTGGCCAACAGAGTCCTTCGCTGCCCAATGGAGAACAAAACTGCGTGGCCACAGGAATGAGAATATGTGAGGGAGCTCAAACCTAGCCACAGTGATCTTGAAAATATGATTCAAATACCAATTGTAAAATTCAAGTTTAGATTCAAGATGGAATCATTTTTCTCTGTCGTATTAAAACCTGTGATGGAGTTTCATGAAACAAACACTTCAAAGCTGATAGCTAATCAGAAAGTAGAACAGTGCATCTCAACAGCTCTGGGGACAAGTAATCAGGTAAGAATAAACATTCTTTCAGATGATGAAAAATAAACAAGTTCCAGTTAATTTGATATCCGATATTGCCAGAGACACAATAAAATCAGGTCATGATAACTAAAAATACTCCTGTTCATAATCATGAATTCCCACATCTATTCATCTTTGCTAACCCGACTGGTTAATTAGGTGAGGAAGAAGAGAAATAGTATACAAAAAAATAGTAAGCAATGCAGAAATCTTTGTTTTCAAAAATGAAATCTTGTCTTTCTCCTAAACAAAGTCTATGCATTTTAAGGAAAAACTGAAAATTACACATCACAAAATAAAAATCAGCTATAATCTTAACTGGTACAGATATAGGGGGGTATTTATCTACATCTATTCTTATAAATTCACCATATTTAAACATGTGTCTGTCTTTAAAACTGTGTTAATATCTCATTTTTTTTGCATTTGTGCTTTAGATACTTCTCATATAAGCAGTACATTTCTGAAGTTTATTGTTTCTGTGCAAGTCAGATAGTTATTGCTCCTTAATGGAGATTTAATTCTTTTTATATGTTGGTATTATGAATTTTTTTAATGTACTGGTGTTTATACAATATAACATTATTTTGTTATGGCATTATAAGAGTAGTATTTAATTTCAGATTTGTTTCAGATTATTTATATTTTATACAATAGAAGAATAACACATGTGATTTATTTGCAGAATAATTCTGTTCAGGATCAATTTTATGTCTATGCCCCCAACAATAAAGAATTAAACATAATATTTTCTTATGCCTGCATTTCTCCCTATGCAGTCCAAACTGAGTATTGACACCCAAATGATCAGAATTAATTTTTGTCATCACCATTTATTTTGGAGGGGGGAACATGATGAGAATAGTACATTTTATTTATTTTTTTACATACAGTTATGGTTTTTATTTATGAGAAGACGCAGAAAGTCTCTAGAAAATGAAAACCTTCAGGCATCTCAGATGGTAGACCTCCTTTCTGGACATGCCCAGTGTAGGCTCCTGGGGAACCACTTTTCAGCTGCGGGTGCCAGGGCATTTGGCTGGGACCTGCAGGCAGCGGGCACACAGGAGGCATCTGAGAATCCTCCTGCCCATCCTCCTGCCAAACCCTTGCTGGCCCTTGCTCTGGACAGAGGCAGCTGCTGAGGCCTCATCCTCCTTAGGCTCAGGCTCAGGCTCAGCTGCTGGGACCTCTGCACCTCTGGGTCCCCTCTGCCTCTGGCGCAGGGCATGGAGGAGGCGTCCACAGGGAAGGGCTCGGGGGCTGGGCTTGCACTTGGGCTCCTCTTCTCTTGCAGTAGTGCAAGGTGGAGAGATGCAAGCAGAGGGGAAGTGGAGGCGGAATCAGGCTCTGCTCCTGCTCGGGCTCGGGCTCAGGCTCAGACTCCAGTTGAGGCATCTCAGGTGGTAGACAGCTTCTCTGGACCTCCCGATGTAGGCTACTGGGAGAACACTTTTTGGCTTGGAGTGCTCGGGAGTATGGCTGGGGCCTGCAGGCAGCAGGCACACAGGAGGCATCTGAGAACCTCCTGCCAGTCCTCCTGCCAAGCCCTTTCTGGCCCTTGCTCTGCACAGAGGCAGCTGCTGGAACCTCAGCCTCCTCAGGCTCGGGCTCAGGTGCTGGGGCCTCTGACACTACTGGGTCCCCACTGCTCCTGGGACAGGGGGTGAGAGGGCAGCCACAGGGACGGGCTCAGGGGCTGGGCTGGCACCAGGGCTCCTGTAGTCTTGCAGCAGTGCAAGGAGGAGAGACGCAAGCAGAGGGTCAGCAGTGGCGGAATCAGGCTCAGGCTCCTGCTCGGGCTCAGGCTTAGGCTCCAGTTCCGGCATCTCAGGTGGTAGAGCTGTTTTCTGGACATGCCCCGACGTAGGGTCCTGGGGCACCACTCTTCAGCTGCAGGGTCTGGGAGGTTGGCTGGGGCCAGATTGAAGCAGGCACACATTAGGAACCTTAGAATGCTGCTGCCAATCCTGCCAAACTCTTTCCAGCTTTGCTCTGGACAGAGGCAGCTGCTGGGGCCTCTGCACCACCGGGTCCCCACTGCTCCTGGGGCAGGGGGTGGAGGAGGCGGCCACAGGGATGGGCTCGGGGGCTGTGCTGGACCAGGGCTCCCTACCTCTTACTGCCATCCCAGGAGGAGAGACGCAAGCGGAGTTCAGCAGTGGTGGAATCAGGCTCCGGCTCCTGCTCAGGCTTAGGCTCAGGCTCCAGTTCAGGCATCTCAGATGGTAGACCTCTTTTCTAGAAGTCTCCGACATAGGCTACTGGGGCACCAATTTTCGGCTTTGAGGCCGTGGCATTTGGCTGGGACCTGCAGGCAGCAGGCACCCAGTAAGCACCTGAGAAGCCTCCTGCCAATCCTCGTGCCAAACCCTTTCGGACCCTTGCTCTGCACAGAGGCAGCTGAAGCCTCAGCCCCTCAGGCCCAAGCTCGGGCTCAGGTGCTGGGGCCTCTGGCCCCACTGGGTCCCCACTGCTCCGGGGAAGGGGGTGGAGGATGTGGCTACAGGGACGGGCTCGGGAGTGGCTGGCACCAGGGCCCCTCTCCTACTGTAGTAGTGCAAGGAGGAGAGACACAAGCAGAGTGTCAGCGGTGGTGGAATCGGGCTCCTGCTCGGGCTCAGGCTCAGGCATAAGGGATCTCAGGTGGTAGAGCTCCTTTCTGCATGTGCCCCGACGTAGGCTCCTGGGGGATCACTTTTCGGCTGCGGGTGCCAGGGCATTTGGCTGGACCTGCAGGTGGCAGGCACACAGAAGGCATCTGAGAGGCTGCCTGCCAACCCTCCTGCCAAACCCTTACTGGCCCTTGCTCTGGACAGAGGCAGCTGCTGAGGCTCAGCCTCCTCAGGCTCAGGCTCAGCCTCAGGTGCTGGGACCTCTGCACCACCGGGTCCCCACTGCTCCTGGGGCAGGGCATGGAGGAGGCGGCCACAGGGATGGGCTCGGGGGCTGGGCTGGCACCAGGTCTCCTTTTGTCTTGCAGCAGTGCAAGGAGGAGAGATGCAAGCGGAGGGTCAGTGGAGGCTGAATCAGGCTCAGGCTCCTGCTCTGGCTCAGGCTCAGGTTCAGGTTCAGGTGCTGGGACCACTGGAACCACCGGGTCCCCACTGCTCCTAGGGCAGGAGGTGGAGGAGGTGGCCACAGGGAAGGGCTCGGGGGCTGGGCTTGCACTTGGGCTCCTCTTCTCTTGCAGTAGTGCAAGGTGGAGAGATGCAAGCAAAGGGGAAGTGGAGGCGGATTCAGGCTCTGGCTTGTGGTCGGGCTCAGGCTCAGGTTCCATTTCAGGCATCTCAGTTGCCCTCTTTACCGGACGTGCTGCTCAGGTTCTATTTCAGGCATCTCAGTTGCCCTCTTTACTGGATGTGCTGTAACAAAGGCTTCTGGAGTATCACCTCTTGGCTGCGGGGGCTGGGGCGTTTGGCTGGGGTCAGTTTGCAGAAAGCACACCATAGGCATCTGAGAATCCTGCTGCCAATCTGCCTGCCAAACCCTTGCCGGCCCTTGCTCTGGACAGAGGCAGCTGCTGAGGCCTCAGCCTCCTCAGGCTCAGGCTCAGGCTCAGGCTCAGGTGCTGGGACCTCTGCACCACCGGGTCCCCACTGCTCCTGGGACAGGGGGTGGAGGAGGCGGCCACAGGGATGAGCTCAGGAGCTGGGCTGGCACCAGGGCTCCTGTAGTCTTGCAGCAATGCAAGGAGGAGAGACGCAAGCAGAGGGTCAGTGGTGGTGGAATCAGGCTCAGGCTCCTATGTGGGCTCAGGCTCAGGCTTAGCTGCTGTGACCTCCAGTACCACCTGGTCCCCATTGCTTCTGGGGCAGGAGGTGGAGGAGGTGGCCACAGGGATGGGCTCGGGGACTGGGTTTGCACCCAGGGATCCTCTTCAATTTCAGCAGTGCAAGGAGGAGAGATGCAAGCAGAGGGTCAACGGTGGCAGAATCAGGCCCAGGCTCCTACTCGGGCTCAGGCTCAGGCTCAAGATCAGGCAGCTCAGGTGGTAGAGCTCTTTTCTGGACGTGCCCCGACATAGGGTCCTGGGGCATCACTTGTCGGCTGCAGGAGCCTGGGTGTTTGGCTGGGACCTGCAGGCAGTAGACACACAGTAGGCATCTGTGAATGCTCCTGCCCATCCTCCTGCCGAACCCTTTCTAGCCCCCGCTCTGGACAGAGGCAGCTGCTGAGGCTGAAGCCTCCTCAGGCTCAGGTGCAGGGACCTGTGGCACCACCGGGTCCCCACTTCTCCTGGGGCAGGGAGTGGAGGAGGCGGCCACAGGGATGGGCTCCAGGACTGGGCTGCTATCAGGGCTCCTAACCTCTTGCAGCAGTGCAAGGAGGAGAGACGGAAGTCGAGGGTCAGCGGTGGTGGAATCAGGATCCGACTCCTGCGAGGACATTGGCTCAGGCTCAGGCTCAGGCTCCAGTTCCGGCATCTCATATGGTAGAACTCTTTTCTGGATGTGTCCTGACATAGACTCCTGGGGCACTTTTCGGTTGCAGGAGCCTGGGTGTTTGGCTGGGACCTGCAGGCAGCAGGCACACAGTCGGCATCGAGAAGCCTCCTGCCCATCCTCCTGCTGAACCCTTTCCTGCCCTTGCTCTGGACAGAGGCAGCTGCTGAGACCTCAGCCTCAGGCTCAGGCTCAGGCTCAGGTGCTGGGGCCTCTGCACCACCGGGTCCCCACTGCTCCTGGGGCAGGGGGTGGAGGAGGTGGCCACAGGGACGGGCTCGGGGGCTGGGCTGGACCAGGGCTCCTTACCTCTTGCTGCTGTCCCAGGAGGAGAGACGCAAGCGGAGTTCAGCAGTGGTGGAATCAGGCTCCGGCTCCTGCTCAGGCTTAGGCTCAGGCTCCAGTTCAGGCATCTCAGATGGTAGACCTCTTTTCTAGAAGTCTCCGACATAAGCTACTGGGGCACCAATTTTTTGCCTTCGGGGGCCGTGGCGTTTGGTTTTGTCCAGCAGGCAGCAGGCACACAGTAGGCATCTGTGTAGCCTCCTGCCAGTCCTCATGCCAAACCCTTTCAGGCCCTTGCTCTGCACAGAGGCAGCTGAGGCCTTGGCCTCCTCAGGCTCGGGCTCAGGCTCAGGTGCTGGGACCTCTGGCACCACCAGGTCCCCACTGCTCCTGAGGCAGGGGGTGGAGGAGGTGGCTACAGGGACGGGCTCGGGAGTGGGCTGGCACCTGGTTCCCTCTCCTACTGTAGTAGTGCCAGGAGGAGAGACACAAGCGGAGGGGCACCAGTGAAAATATCGGGCTCCGGCTCCTGCTCGGGCTCGGGCTCAGGTTCCTTTTCAAGCATCTCAGTTTTACACATCTTTTCGGGATGTGCCCCGATGTAGGCTCCTGGGGCACCACTTTTCAGCTGCAGGGGCTGGGGCTTTTGTCTGTGTCCGGCAGGCAGCAGGCACACAGTAGGGATCTGAGAATTCTGCCAGTCCTCCTGCCAAACCCTTTCCGGCCCTTGCTCTGGACAGAGGCAGCTGCTGAGGCTCAGGCTCAGGCTCAGGTCCTGGGACCTCTGGCCCCACCAGGTCCCCACTGCTCCTGGGGCAGGGCATGGAGGAGGCAGCCACAGGGACCGGCTCAGGAGCTGGGCTGGCACCAGGGCTTCTGTAGTCATGCAGCAATGCAAGGTGGAGACACGCAAGCAGAGGGTCAGCGGTGGCAGAATCTGGCTCAGGCTCAGGCTTGGGAAGTATGGCAGCACTGGGTCCCCTCTGCTCCTGGGGCAGGGGGTCCAGGAGGCAGCCACAGGGACAGGCTCGGGGGCTGGGTTTGCACCCTGGGGTTCCTCTTGTCTTGCAGCAGTACAAGGAGGAGAGATGCAAGCAGAGTGGCAGCGGTGGCGGAATCAGGATCCGGCTCCTGCTAAGGCTCAGGTTCAGGTGCTGGGACCTCTGGCCCCACCGCGTCCCCACTGCTCCTGGGGCAGGAGGTGGAGGAGGCGGCCACAGGGACAGGCTCGGGGCCTGGGTTTGCACCCCGGGGTTCCTCTTGTCTTGCAGCAGTGCAAGGAGGAGAGATGCAAGCAGAGTGGCAGCGGTAGCAGAATCAGGATCCGGCTGCTCCTGGGGCTCAGGCTCAGGTTCCATTTCAGGCCCCTCAGATAGTTCCTGTTTTTACTGGATATGCCGTGACTTTTCTACTGGGGCATCACTTTTCAGCTGCGGAGACCGGGGCGTTTGGCTGGGGCTGGCTTGCAGCAGGCACACCATAGGCACTGGAGAAGCCTCCTGCCTACCCCTTGCCGGCCCTTGCTCCGGACAGAGGCAGCTGCTGACGCCTCAACCTCCTCAGGCTCCGGCTCAGGCTCAGGTGCTGGGACCTCTTGCACCACCGGGTCCCCTCTGCCTCTGGGGCAGGGCGTGGAGGAGGCGGCCACCGGGATGGGCTCGGGGGCTGCGCTGGCACCAGGGCTCCTCTTGTCTTGCGGCAGTGCAAGGTGGAGAGATGCAACCAGAGGGTCGGTGGTGGTGGATTCAGGTTTCAGCTCCTGCTCGGGCTTGGGCTCATGCTCCATGTCACGCACCTCAGAAGTTATACTTCCTCCCGAGGTAGGCTCCTGGAGGACCACATTTCGGCTGCAGGGGCCCGGGGGTTTGGCTTGGTCTGGCAGGCAGCAGGCACACAGCAGGATTCTGAGAATCCTGCCAAACCCTTTCCGGACAGAGGCTGCTGCTGAGGTCTCAGCCTCCTCAGGCTCTGGCTCAAGTTCAGGCTCAGGCTCAGGTCCTGGGTCCTCTGGCACCACCGGGTCCCCACTGCTCCTTGAGGAGGGTGTGGAGGAGGCGGCCACGGGGGTGGACTCGGGGGCCGGGCTGGCATCAGGGCTCCTCTCCTCAGGAGCTTCTTCCGACTTGGGCTCGGGCTCCCCGCAGCCCTGGGGTGACATGGGCTCACAGTTGAGGAGGGCAGGCGCACTCTGCACCTCCCTCAAGTTGGCGTGTGGAGGTGCGCCCTGTAGAACCGGGAGGCTGTGCTGCGTGGGCACGCCCACAGGGGCACTCTGCCCGTAGGACCTCATCTGCTCCAGGCTCTGTGAGTGTGTTTCCAGGGACAGGAACCTGGGCAGCCCAGAGCTAGATGTTGAGGCTCCAGAGCTTGGGTAATCCTGGTCCTCTGGGTCCTTGGCAACCCCCAGGGACGGCACCTGGGTCAACGCCTCCTGCTCAAGTTCTTCCCCAATGGTGTTGAACCAGGGATGGTGTTTTGCTTGCTTGGCTGAAGGCCTCTCCCGTGGGTCCAAGCTCAGGAGAGAGCTCAGGAGCCCCTCCAGGGCGGGGCTGGCTGGGCAGGGCAGTTCATGATAGCCCCTCCTGATATTTTGCTCAAGCTCCTCCTCATCCTCCCCGCTGAAGGGAACTGCCCCCGCCATCATGGTGAACAGGATGACACCAAGACTCCAGACATCAGCTGGAAAGGGGTCATAGGCCCCAGGTTGAAAAACCTCGGGGGCACTATATAGTGGCGTGCCGCAGGAGCTGTGCACCAACTCGCCCTCGGCCAGGTGGCAGCTGAACCCGAAGTCCGACAGTTTTATTTTGTGCTCGGAGTTCAGCAGCAAGTTGTCTAACTTGAGGTCCCTGTGGGCCACACGCTGGCCGTGACAGTGGCTCATGGCCGCGAGGATTTGCTTGAATAAGGCCATGGCCTCGGGCTCTGGCAGGCCTCCCCGGCCCATGACAAGATCATTGAGGGTGCCTCTGTCCGCCAGCTCTAAGACGAGGCACCGGTGACCCCGGACATGACAGACCTCTAGCAGCTGCAGGATGTTCTCGTGGTTCAGCAGCTGCATGATGCCAGCTTCCTTCTGCGTCCGCATGATGTTAAAGGGGTCGCAGATATCTCGCTGGAACAGTTTCACAGCTACATTCTGCTGTCTGGACTCCTGGCGGGCCAGAAACACGGCGCTGAAGCTGCCGTAGCCCAGGACGGACAGCAGCTGGAGCTCAGGCCGAGGTCTGTCTGCAGCCTCCTTGCTGTCACGGCCTTCCATTGTGATGGCACTCACTACACTCGCTCTCTACACTCTCTAACTTATACGTATGCAAATACTAACTAATGACTTATCCTTACTATGATATCTAAAAAGGAAAAAGGGACAACAAGGGGACTCTCTATGAAAATGACTATATCAAACTATCTACAGTAACTACTCTAATGAAATGCAATGGCAAGAATAAATACTATCTAAACAAAACAGAACACAACAACCAGAAAAATTTTCAAAACACGAACGCTAAATAACTATTCTAACACTATGAAATCTACCAACACTGCTTAACTAAAGGTGGAGGAAACCAAAAATGACATAAAACTACAAACAAAGACAAAGTGGGCAAAACAACAAATGGGTGGGAAAAAAAAACAAACTAACACAACATGGGGAAAAGGATAAACAGAACAAAAGACAAACAAACAAATAAGCAAAATCGCACCACCACCACCACCAATCGCAAAAGCGGGTCCAAATCACTCAGGTCACTGCACTAGCTCCCTGGCAAAATGGACAAAAACCTGGGCTGGGCAGCCACTTATATAGGCGCGTGGAATTCCGTAACCATAGGGCTGCTTATGAAGTCAGAGCAAGAAACGGTCCAATGGCAAGGCATGAATTTGTACTTGATGGCAGTTGGTCCTTATGAAGTCAGTGCAGGCCAAGGACCAATCACAGCTACAGCTAATCCTCGGGGCTTTTCTCAAGAACCTTCCACTTGACCCTGTTCACTATCTCTGTCAGTACTAGCATTGTAGTGTGCTATCGTGGTCCCTACATATTGGGGCTCAGAAACATCTATTGAGTGATTTTAAATGTGTGGAGTAGCCATCACAGAGACAATGATACAAAATATATCAAATTAGGGTGTATGCCATCTTATCAACACAACTTCTCTATTTCAGATCTCATATTTTCAGTTAGTGCACCCTGAGTCAGGTAGAGCATTTTTTATAATCTGTTCTGACTTTGTCTAACCATAAATGTCTTTTTCTTTTCTTTACACATTAATAGGAGCCTGAATAATAAAGCAGGAGTATATCAATTTACCCTGAAAACAGTCACATTTTTAATATTTTATTTTAAAATTTACTTAATTTTTAAAGTGAAAAAATTTCATATTTGTTATATATATGTATTTAGGCACAGAGTGATCCTTCCCACCCTACTCATGCTAACACCATCCCTCCTCCTTCCTTTCTTATTCTTTATTTTAATTTTTACAATGATCTACTTTGTTTTAAGGATTTATTTATTTTTATTTGAAAATTATTTATTTATACAGAGAGGTAGAGGCAGAGAGAGACAGAGGTGTTCCATCCGCTGGTTCACTCTCCAAATGGCCACAGTGGCCAGTGCTATGCCGAGCTAAAGCCAGTAGCTTCTTCTGGGTCTCCCATGCCTCAGCCCCCAGCCCCAACCGCAGGGCAGGGCCAGGGCCACAGCAGCTAAGTGGCACCCCTAGCGGGCCCTGGCTTTCACTCAGGACTTTGGGGTTCTGCCGAAGCCCCGCACCTGGCCGCGGCTCTGACTCTAGACTGAGGCACCCCTTGCTTTCTTTTAAATAGTTACTTAAAACTCCCCCCAAAACAAAGCACAAACGTGAAGTAGGGGGCTGGTGGGAACAGGCAATCGCATGTGTCTGAGCTGGGGATGGCAGCAGCCCGGGCAGGGGACCCAGAGGCCGCCCAGGGCTGCGACCTGGCAGGGTTCTGCCAGCATCTTCCGGCCCCGGCGGCCCCAGCTCCGTCCTCTTCCCGCAAAAGGCAGAGCCCCGGGTGTGCTGGCCACCGCGAAGCAGCACGCAGAACTGCTCAAAGCCGTGGGGCAGCGAAGGCGGCGGCTCCTCCCGGCGGGCACAGGGCTGGCTGGCGCCCCGCTCCTCCCCCCTGGTCCCTGGGGGTGGGAGAGGCGCGTGGCCGCATATTAACTGATTTCTTAATGTAAAGCAAATGTGCGTTCCTAGGATCAATTCCTCTTGGAAAGGATGTATTTTTCTTTTACTATTTCACTAAATTATTTCCTAAGATTTTGTTAAGGCATTTTTATATTTTTGTTCAAAAGGGACACTCACTAGTATTTTCCACTTCTTGTAATGCCCTTTCCAGATTTTTGTATAGGATGTTTTACTCTCTTAAAACGAGGCAGTGTGTTTTCAATCTTCTTTTTCAGGAAGATTTTGTGTAAGATTGGTATTAATTGCTTCTTAAAGACTTGACAGAGAGCGAGTGTCTGGTTCAGCAGTTCAGATGCCGGATGTAATGACGCCATCCCACAGCAGAATGACTGGGTTTGTGGGCCAGCTCTGCTCCTGGTCTACCTTTCTGTTAATCGCATCCTTGAAGGTAGTAGGTGATTGCTCCGGTGGCCGGGTCCCTGCCACCCACCAGGGAGAACCGGATTGAGACCCAGGCCCCCGAGTTTGACTTGGTCCACACCTGGCTCTTAAAGGCTTTCAGGAAGTGATTGGTGGATAGAAGATCTCATTTTGTGTCTGCCTTTCAAATAAAATTAAAAAATATATTTTTAAAGGAAAGATGTAATAGAATGTACCTGGGAAGCTGCTGTATTAAAGTGTTTTATTTGTGGGAGTTTGATATTATAAATTCATGTCATTACAATGTAAGCTTCCCTCAATCATTTTATTTATTTATTTATTTATTTATTTATTTATTTATTTATTTTTTGACAGGCAGAGTGGACAGTGAGAGAGAGAGACAGAGAGAAAGGTCTTCCTTTTGCCGTTGGTTCACCCTCCAATGGCTGCTGCGGCCGGCGCACCGCGCTGATCTGATGGCAGGAGCCAGGAGCCAGGTGCTTTTCCTGGTCTCCCATGGGGTGCAGGGCCCAAGCACCTGGGCCATCCTCCACTGCACTCCCTGGCCACAGCAGAGAGCTGGCCTGGAAGAGGGGCAACCGGGACAGAATCCGGCGCCCCAACCGGGACTAGAACCCGGTGTGCCGGCGCCGCTAGGCAGAGGATTAGCCTAGTGAGCCGCGGCGCCGGCCCCCTCAATCATTTTAAACCTTTCTTCTTTCTGATTTAGAAATTCGAAGCTATGAATTTCCCTCCTGATACAGTTTAACTGCACTTTACAAATTCTGGTCTATCATATTTTCATTCCTTATCAGTTCAATTTATTTTCTAACTCCTATCTTTCATTTTCCTTGACCTCTGAAATATCTAAAATGCATTGTTAATTTACAAATATTTGTGAATTTTTAATATATTGGTTTTGTCATTGATTCCTAGGAAGGAAAAATTTAGCAGTAGATGACTGCATACTATTGTTTTCTAGGAAAAAAAATGGAAGGTGACCAGGTCAAATCCCTTGTAAACACAGTAATGAATGATATTGCTGGTTGGAGAATGAGTATTTATGGAAAGTTCTTTAGTAGTCTAATTATGATTGGTTAGGGTAAGCATATCTTAAAATCTGTGGCTGTCCAGCACATATTTTCTCCAAAATGTTGCATAAGCTATGCAAATAGAGGATAAAAGATATTTTACTTCTATTCCTTCATTTTGCAATGATCTTTTCTTTACATATAGGTGACTTTCTGACATGTATCATTTTTATGCACATTAATGAGCTGCTTTTGACATTTCTTAGAATGCAGAAACGCTGCTGCTGAGTTCCCTTGATTATTATTTGTTTGTGAAATACTTCTCTTTCCCTTTGCTTTTTATGCATTTCACTGGGTATATATTTAAAGGTTGGCAGGGTTTTTTGCTTACATGTATTCTGATGATAACTTCTCTTTAATTCTTATCTTTGTTCCTCAAAAAGATCAGACTCTAGGGAGAGGGAGAACTCTAAGGATTTTCTCATTGCCCTTGATTTTTGTAGCTTGAATATCATATGCCTATATGTAGATTTTGAATGAATATACAGTAGCAAAGATATGCAACCTCTTGGTGTGGGAAATTATAAGACTTTATTGAAGACATTAATAACTGGAGAGATGGAGACCAACATCATGGCACAGTGGGTTAAGACACCACCTGTGACCCTGGGATCCATATAAGCACCAGTCTGAGTGCCAGCTGCTCCAGTTTCTGATCAGACTCCCTGGTAATGCACCTGGGAAAACAGCAGAAGGTGGCCCAAGCAAATGGCTTGCTGCCACCCACATGGAAGGCCTGGATGGAGTTCCTGGGTCCTGGCATCAGCCTGTTGCAGCTCTGGCTGTTGCAGCCATTTGAGTGATTGAACCAATGAATGGAAGATCTTTCTCTCTCTCTCACTCTCTCCTGCCTCTCTCTCTCTCTCTCTCTCTCTCTACTACACCTTTCAAATAAATGAATCTTTACAAAAATAACTGGAGAGCTGGATATGCTATTCTCTTAGACAGCAAGAGTAAATATTTTTTAAAGAATTATTTATTTATTTAGGAGGCAGAGTTACAGAGAGAGAGGGAGAAAGACACAGAAAGAGATGTTCCATCCAGTGGTTCACTTTCCAAGTGACTACAACGGCCAGAGCAGAGCTGATCCAAAGCCAGGAGCCATTAGCTTCTTCCGGGTCTCCCACATGGGCGCAGCAGCCCAAGAACTTGGGCCATCTTCTGCTGCTTTTACCGGCCCCAAGACTAATTTTTTTTTTTCCCAAAGAAACCTTTTATTTAATGAGCACAGATTTTGAAGTTACCAGTTCTTCTCAGATCTATAGACTTTGCTTACATCTTGAGAAACTGGTTCTAAAACTACACAGAAAAGCAAATGCGTAAGAATAGTTCACATATTACCGAATAAGAAGGAAAAAAAGTTTCTTTTTCTCCTTAGTAGACATTATGACTATAAAAAGCAGAATAATTAAGATAGTTGGCACCAAAATATTCTAGGTTAACTAAAAATAAATCTAGAAATACACCCACCTAAATAGTTTTTAATACAGTGACACAGTCAGTGGAAGGAGGATCTGGGGGAGGGAGGAATTCAATAAAGAGAGCTTCTTCTTTAGGTAATATATATAATATATATAAAGAAATATATATGTTATATATAACATATATAAAAATTTGTATAAGTATATAATATATATCATATATTTATATTATAGAAAGAAAGTTCTTTAAGCAATATATAATTTATTATATATAATATTGTATTTTAAATATATAATATAGATTATATCACATATATAGCATCATATAATATTTATTATATATTATATAATATGCCATATATAATTTATATAATTAATTTACATAATATACTATATATTATATAGTGTATATAATTATATATAATATATAATACTGTATAATATATAATACATTTATAATATATATCATAGTGTTTATATATTATATAATATAATATATTTTAATATATTATAAATATATAATACATACTATATAGTAATATAAATACATATAATATACTATATGAAATATTATATAGTATATAATATATATTGTATTATATAAATGTATTATATTATATACAATGTATTTATATTATATTTATACTATTTTTATTACATATTATATATATATGTTATATAATATGTAATATAATGTTATATTATTTACAATGTATAATATAATTACATAATATACATAATTACATAATATAAATATAATATAAATATAAAATATTCTATTTTTATTGCATATTATATATATGCTCTATAATATGTGATATAATGTTATATTATTTATAATGTGTAATATCATTACATAATATAAATATAATTATATACTATACATGATATATAATATAAAGAAATCTATATATACAGAAAGTTCTTTAGGTAATATATAATATGCATTCTATATATTATATTCTATATATTCTATATACATATATACATATAATTGAATAATTACATATAATTATAATTATACATTATAGTATATAATATATTAATATAATATAATATAAATAATATATAATATGTAATATGTTAATATAAAATATAAATAATGATATAATGTATAATATATTATAACATATTATAATTATATATAATTATATCTACATATGTATGTACATACATATATGTAATATATGTATATATAATATATGATATATTGTAATATATATGTAGATATATTACTGAGATATTCAATTTCTAGCTTTGTTTCAAGTATGTTCATGATTACTTGTTATATATACATATACATTATATATGTATATATCATATGTATGTGTATATACACATATATGTATATATACCTATATCTATACATAAACATATATACATATAATTGAAGAATTATATGCATGTAATTGAATATATCAGTAATAAATACATATATTATAATCTATATTATGATATGTATAATATAATATATGTATGTATGTGTGTATATATATTACTGAGATATTCTATTTTTACCTTTGTTTCAAGTATATTCATGATTACTTGTTAAATAATTTTTTATGATAATTCTAATACCTCTGTCCTTTGACATCTATCAATTTGCATTTTTTTCCTTTTGTTAAAAGTCTTCCTGCTTCTTAGATGGGAGGGTTGGGTGGGTGAAGCATGAACTTCCTATGGTAGGGGATGGTGAAAGTCGCGATGTTTTGCTAGGCTTCCCAGCCCAGCAGAGATGGGGAGAGGTTATGAGTTTACCCCTGGGTGGGGACTGAGATCCAGGGTGCAGTGTGATCTCCTAGACACAGAGGAGGATGGCTCATTATGGTCTGGCAGAGATGAAACTGTTCTCCTTACTTGCCTTCCTCTAACACAACCCTGGCCTGGCACGGGGGCTATGTTGTACCATAGCCAGTATGGAAGTCTGAGATTTCCAAGTGACAACCGTTGTTTTAGGTCACAGTGGAACCAACGTGTTTCCGTAGGTGTTTAGCTGAAGTAGACTAGCTATTATCTGAGAGCATTGTGCCTTCCTAGGCTATCTCTTTTCTTCCTTTTTTGCAAAAAGATGAACTTTTGTTGGGGGCTTTGTCTGCCTATACCTATACTATATTTATGAATGTTTCCCAGTTATCATCATCTTTAGAAAACCTCTAAATTCAAATCTGGTTCATATCCAAAATGGCATGTTTAATAAAGAGAAAACCAAAGGAGCTTATCACCATGTTGCTTCTTAATTTCACCACATTTTCCAGTCCTATAATTTCCTTTATGTATAATTTTCAGGGTCTTCAGTTGCAGTTAACAGGAGGAATAAGGGAAAAGAAACTACATTTTTAAAACATCTATTGTTTTTTCTTTTTTTTCCTACTGGAATTTCATAAAAACCTATATAGTAGCTACTTTCTAAATCTTCATTACTTCTAACACCCAAGTTATCTGTAGAAAGACCCGTTGATTTATTTTCTAGATCAGAGGATCAGTCTTTCTGTTCCTTGCATTTTGAAATTTTTCATTTTGCATTGGACTTTGTGTATACAAGAGAGGCCTTTCAAGTGTAATGCTGCTTGGTTTTTCCCAGAGAACATGACCTCTTTCTGATATCTGGCAGCTAAGGGAAGAAGTTGATCATTCAGATTTCATCAAGATTCATGTTAAGGTGGCTCTGGCCTCGGCTTCAGTAAGAATGAGCTCACTTCATAACCTCACCAACAACACCCTGTGCCTCAGCAGCCATCTCTTTGATCTTCTCTGGGCTTGAGCCTGACATGCTCTTGGGCTATGTTTTAACATCGAACTCAATGCTAACAGATTCCCTAGTTCCAAATACTAGGAGGATTTGCAACACTACACAAATTCTTATTTTTCTCAGGAAAATCTGAGACATATGGAGGAATTCTCATGATAAGCGAGTTTTTGCTGTGTTTGGTGGTCATTCGGATTCCAGTCCAGGCTCTCAGTTTACAGCACTGGTGATTGATCTTCCTTGGGGATTGCTTCAGCGACCTATATTAAATTGCTGCCCCACCATGAAGGGCTCCTCTCTTTGGACAGCAACTGATCTAGGCTGCCTATGTGTCCATCACTTTTTTCTGGTCCAAAAGATAGGGTTTTTATTTGATTCATGTAATTTACTGATCTAATTACATAGATAACTATATTGTATTTTTTATACCTTAATGAAAGCAAGATGCTCAATAACAATAAATTTAATGTTCAGCTCTCTTATCATCAAATAAATATAAATCATAGTTGTGGAGAATCTTTTTCTAACAAATATTTGTGGAAAGAGCATAGTTTCATGTTAAACCATTTTAACTCAACTTTCACAAGTATTTATATTTAATGTAAGAAAATAAAAAGTTCTGTATATTGAACTCACATGTGCTCTCCTCCTTTGAGACGTATATACATATAATATAAAAAGTTATAGAAAATGAAATTAAAAGGTGGGTTTATTTGTTACAGAAGATTTAAAATTCATACATAGTACTCTTATAAAACATATTTTCCATGAACATTTTGAAGACCCCTTGTGTATCAATATCAACATATTAAATTATTGAATTATACTACAAATCCCTTTGATAGAGAAAGTATGTATTACCCATATTTTGTAGATAAGAAACTGAGGCACAAGGTAGAGTTTGATTTAAACCTAGCCCACTTGTCCCAAATTTTGGCATACATGAATCTATATTATAATTGTGATTTAATAGATTATTAACAAAATATTATCATATTTAAGGACTCACAGGATAAAAATTTCAAGATGGTAATCTTAATTTATTTCTCAATTATTCATAGTGGGTTTCACTTAAAAATATGTGGTCTCAGTGATCTGAAGAAGTATAAAATTATTAACATTTCATGATAAAAAAAAGATGTTGACATTATGTAGTTAAGCCTATGAAATGTTATACAAGAAGACTCTAAGGCTGAGAAAAATGAACTGCCTGTCCCAAATTTCCATAGATAAGTCCAGAAACATTAAGACATCCACATGAGTAAGTCAGAATAAATAAATAAAATACTTCATCTTACTGGAGAGAAAAATGTAACAGTTCATCATAAACATTTGCTTTTGTTTTAACCTGAAAATTTCTAGGATGAAGCTGGTTTACTCGAGTGATGTTTATTGAATCAGAGTCTCCTGGAAGGAAGAAATCAGTCTTTCCTATCTGGACTTACCAAAGTGTCCAGCATTAAGATCTCTCCAATGGAGACTTCTTTGGGAGGCATTAGATTTAAATGAATTGAAAAGTTTGGTACATGTGTGAAAAGTATATTAAAACTGTGCTTTATTTACTTTAACTATATGGTCTCTTCTTTCTGCTGAAAATCCAATATATGTGTGTTTGGACTGCACAGGTGTTAGAGAGCAGTGCTAAAAGGATTTTAATACAGCCTGGCACACTGCCTTACAAAAAAGCCGCAGTGCTGAAATCTTTTGTTTTATTTAGGAATTCCTGCATGGATGGACTTTGGCGTGGTTTGGAATATTTTGTTCATGCAAACTGTGGGTTAGTAAACATCATTGCACACATACTTTTGCTTGGAAGTCCTGAAAAGGACTACTTTAGAAGCTGTATTAATTTTTGATAGATTCTGCCAAAATGACCTCCCCAATAAATGCATCAAGTCATTCTTTCATTCAACTTCATGAAATACCAAATGTCTTATCTTTTTTTTTTTAAAGATTTTTTTAAAGATTTTTTTAAAACTTTTATTTAATGCATATAAATTTCCAAAGTACGACTTATGGATTACAATGGCTTCCCCCCCATACCGTCCCTCCCACCCACAACCCTCCCCTTTCCCACTCCCTCTCCCCTTCCATTCACATCAAGATTCATTTTCGATTATCTTAATATACAGAAGATCAGCTTAGTATACATTAAGTATGGATTTCAACAGTTTGCTCCCACACAGAAACATAAAGTGAAAAATAATAGATGATTTTTTTAAATGATGATGAAATCAGAGCAGACCTATTGTCATGTTTAATCCCAGTGAGAGTCAAGTTGGGAATTGATAATTTCTTTTTTTTTTTTTTACAGAGGATCAGTTTAGTATGCATTAAGTAAGGATTTCAACAGTTTGCACCCCCATAGAAACACAAAGTGAAATATATTGTTTGAGTACTCGTTATAGCATTAAATCTCAATGTACAGCACATTAAGGATAGAGATCCTACATGAGGAGTAAGTGCACAGTGACTCCTGTTGTTGACTTTACCAATTGACACTCCTGTCTATGGCATCAGTAATCTCCCTATGCTCCAGTCATGAGTTTCCAAGGCTATGGAAGCCCTCTGAGTTCTCCGGCTCTTATCTTGATTAGACAAGGTCATAGTCAAAGTGGAGGTTCTCTCCTCCCTTCAGAGAAAGGTACCTCCTTCTTTGATGACCTGTTCTTTCCACTGGGATCTCACTCGCAGAGATCTTTTGCCAGAGTGTCTTGGCTTTCCATGCCTGAACTACTCTCATGAGCTTTTCGGCCAGCTCTGAATGCCTTTAGGGCTGATTCTGAGGCCAGAGTGCTATTTAGGACATCTGCCATTCTATGAGTCTGCTGAGTATCTCACTTCCCATGTTGGATCACTCTCCCCTTTATTTACTCCATCAGTTAGCGTTAGCAGGTACTAGACTTGTCTATGTGCTCCCTTTGACTCCCAGTCCCTTCACCATGACCAACTGTGAACTGAAACTGATCACCTGGAACAGTGAGATGGCATTGGTACATGCCACCTCGATGGGATTGAATTGGAATCCCCTGGTATGCTTCCAACTCCACCACTTGGGGCAAGTCAGCCTGAGCATGTCCCAAATTATACATCTCTTCCCTCTCCCATTCCCACCACCATGTTCAACAGGGATCACATTTCAGTTAATTTTCAACACTTAAGAATAACTGTGCATCAATTACAGATCTAAACCAGTCATATTAAGTAGAACAGATAAAAAAACTACTAAGAGGGATAATGTATTTAGCTGTTCATTAACAGTCAGGGCTATGCTGATCAAGCCACCATTTCCCATAGTGTCCACCTCACTCCAACAGGTTTCCCTCTTGGTGTTCAGTCAGTCGTCACCGATCAGGGAGAACATATGGTATTTGTCCCTTTGGGACTGGCTTATTTCACTCAGCATGATGTGTTCCAGATTCCTCCATTTTGTTGCAAATGACTGGATTTCGTTGTTTCTTACTGCGGTATAGTATTCTAAAGAGTACATATCCCATAATTTCTTTATCCAGTCTATCGTTGATGGGCATTTAGGTCGGTTCCAGGTCTTAGCTATTGTGAATTGAGCTGCAATAAACATTAGGGTGCAGACCTCTTTTTTGTTTGCCAATTTAAATTCCTTTGGGTAAATTCCAAGGAGTGGGATGGCTGGGTCGAACGGTAGGGTTATCTTCAGGTTTCTGAGGAATCTCCAGACTGACTTCCATAGTGGCTTGACCAGTTTGCATTCCCACCAACAGTGGGTTAGTGTCCCTTTTTCCCCACATCCTCGGCCAGCATCTGTTGTTGGTAGATTTCTGCATGTGAGCCATTCTAACCGGGGTGAGGTGAAACCTCATTGTGGTTTTGATTTGCATTTCCCTGATTGCTAATGACCTTGAACATTTTTTCATGTGCCTGTTGGCCATTTGGATTTCCTCTTTTGAAAAATGTCTATTGAGGTCCTTGGCCCATCTCTTAAGTGGGTTGTTGGTTTTGCTTTTGTGGAGTTTCTTGATCTCTTTGTAGATTCTGGTTATTAACCCTTTGTCTGTTGCATAGTTTGCAAATATTTTTTCCCATTCTGTCGGTTGTCTTTTCACTCTCCTGACTGTTTCTTTTGCAGTACAGAAACTTCTCAATTTGATGCAATCCCAATAGTTGATTTTGGCTTTGACTGCCTGTGCCTCCCGGGTCTTTTCCAGAAATTCTTTGCCTGTGCCAATATCTTGAAGGGTTTCTCCAATGTTCTCTAGTAACTTGATGGTGTCAGGTCGTAGATTTAGGTCTTTAATCCATGTTGAGTGGATTTTTGTGTAAGGTGTAAGGTAGGGGTCTTGCTTCATGATTCTGCACGTGGAAATCCAATTTTCCCAGCACCATTTATTGAATAGACTGTCCTTGCTCCAGGAATTAGTTTTAGATCCTTGATCAAATGTAAGTTGGCTGTAGATGTTTGGGTTGATTTCTGGTGTTTCAATTCTGTTCCATTGGTCTATCCATCTGTTTCTGTACCAGTACCATGCTGTTTTAATTACAACTGCCCTGTAGTATGTCCTGAAATCTGGTATTGTGATGCCTCTGGCTTTGTTTTTGTTGTACAAGATTGCTTTAGCTATTCGAGGTCTCTTGTGCCTCCATATAAATTTTCAGCACCATTTTTTCTAGATCTGAGAAGAAGGTCTTCGGTATCTTGATTGGTATTGCATTGAATCTGTAAATTGCTTTTGGGAGAATGGACATTTTGATGATATTGATTCTTCCAATCCATGAGCATGGAAGATTTTTCCATTTCTTGGTATCCTCTTCTATTTCTTTCTTTAAGGTTTTGTAATTTTCATCGTAGAGATCTTTAACGTCTTTGGTTAAGTTTATTCCAAGGTATTTGATTGTTTTTGTAGCTATTGTGAATGGGATTGATCTTAGAAGTTCTTCCTCAGCCATGGCATTGTCTGTGTATACAAAGGCTGTTGATTTTTGTGCATTGATTTTATACCCTGCTACTTTGCCAAACTCTTCTATGAGTTCCAATAGTCTCTTAGTAGAGTTCTTTGGGTCCCCTAAATACAGAATCATGTCATCTGCAAAGAGGGATAGTTTGAGTTCTTCCTTCCCAATTTGTATCCCTTTAATTTCTTTTTCTTGCCTAATAGCTCTGGCTAGAACCTCCAGAACTATATTGAATAGCAGTGGTGAGAGTGGGCATCCCTGTCTGGTTCCAGATCTCAGTGGAAATGCTTCCAACTTTTCCCCATTCAATAGGATGTTGGCTGTGGGTTTTTCATAGATTGCTTTGATTGTATTGAGGAATGTTCCTTCCAAACCCAGTTTGCTTAGAGTTTTCATCATGAACGGGTGTTGTATTTTATCAAATGCTTTCTCGGCATCTATTGAGATAATCATATGGTTTTTCTTCTGCAGTCTGTTAATGTGGTGTATCACATTGATTGTCTTGCGCACATTAAACCATCCCTGCATACCAGGGATAAATCCCACTTGGTCTGGGTGGATGATCTTTCTGATGTGTTGTTGCATTCTATTGGCGAGAATTTTATTGAGGATTTTTGCATCTATGTTCATCAGGGATATTGGTCTGTAATTCTCTTTCAGTGCTGCATCTTTTTCCGGCTTAGGAATTAAGGTGATGCTGGCTTCATAGAAAGAATTTGGGAGGACTCCCTCTTCTTCGATTGTTCTGAATAGTTTGAGAAGAATTGGAGTTAGTTCTTCTTTAAACGTCTGGTAGAATTCAGCAGTGAATCCATCTGGTCCTGGGCTTTTCTTTGTTGGGAGGGCCTTTATTACTGTTTCAATTTCTGTCTCAGTTATGGGTCTGTTTAGGTTTTCGATGTCTTCCTGGTTCAATTTAGGCAGGTTGCATGTGTCCAGGAATCTATCCATTTCTGATAGGTTTCCCTGTTTGCTGGCATACAAGTCCTTGTAGTAATTTCTGATGATTCTTTTTATTTCTGTGGTGTCTGTTGTTACATTTCCTTTTTCATCTCTGATTTTATTGATTTGGGTCTTTTCTCTTCATTTTTTAGTTAGTTGGGCCAATGGGGTGTCAATTTTCTTTATTTTTTCAAAAAACCAGCTCTTCGTTTGGCTGATTTTTTGGAATTTTTTCTTGATTCAATCCTGTTGATTTCTTCTCTGATTTTAATTATTTCTCTTCTCCTACTAGATTTGGGTCTGATTTGCTGTAGGTTTTCTAGATCCTTGAGGTGAATTGAAAGCTCATCTATTTGGTGTCTTTCCAATTTCTTGATGTAGGCACCTATTGATATAAACTTTCCTCTTAACACTGCTTTTGCTGTGTCCCATAAGTTTTGGTATGTTGTGCTGTTATCCTCATTTACTTCCAGAAAGTTTTTGATTTCTCTTTTGATTTCTTCTATGACCCATTGTTCATTCAGGAACATGTTGTTCAATCTCCATGTGTTTGCGTATGCTCTAGGGATTCCTGAGTTGCTAATTTCCAACTTCATTCCTTTATGGTCTGAGAAGCTGCATGGTATGATTCTAATTCTTTTGAATTTGCTGAGACTTGCTTTATGGCCTAGTATGTGGTCAGTCCTAGAGAAGCTTCCATGTACTGCTGAGAAGAATGTAAAATCTTTAGCTGTAGGATTGAAAGTTCTGTATATATCTGTTAGATCCATTTGGGCTATAGTGTCGTTTAAATCTACTGTATCCTTGTTGATCTTCTGACCGGATGATCTGTCTATTTCTGAGAGTGGAGTATTGAAGTCCCCCAGTACTACTGTATTGGGGTCTAAGTCTCCCTTTAAGTCCGTTAATAAATCTTTTAGATAAACTGGTGCCCTGTAGTTAGGTGCATATACATTGATAATTGTTATATCTTCCTGTTGAATTGATCCCTTAATCATGATATAGTGTCCCTCTTTGTCTCTCTTAACAGTTTTTGTGGTAAAGTTTATGTTGTCCGATATTAAGATGGCTACGCCCGCTCTTTTTTCATTTCTGTTGGCATGGTATATCTTTTTCCAGCCTTTCACTTTCAGTCTGTATGGATCTTTGTTGGAAAGATGTGTTTCTTGTAAGCAGCAAATAGATGGGTTTTGTTCCTTAACCCAATCAGCCAATCGGTGTCTTTTAACTGGACAGTTCAGGCCATTCACGTTCAAAGTGACTAATGATAAGTGGTAACTTTGCCCTGCCATTTGCCAAAGATAAGTTCTAATATATGCTTTGAATTCCCTGTGATCTTTTGCTGTGAGGTTTCCTTCCTTGGTTTCCTTCCTTTACCTTCTTTCATATTGATGACCGTGTTTCTGTGTTTCTGTGTGTAACACATCTTTAAGCATCTTTGGCAGGGCTGGACGAGTGGCAACAAATTCTTTCAATTTCTGTTTGCAATGAAAAGTCTTTATTTCACCTTCATTCACAAATGATAGCTTTGCAGGATATAATATTCTGGGCTGGCAGTTGTTCTCTCTTAGTACCTGGGCTATATCTCGCCATTCCCTCCTAGCTTGTAGAGTTTCTGATGAGAAGTCAGCTGTGAGTCTGATTGGAGATCCTCTGAGAGTAATCTGACGTTTCTCTCTTGCACATTGTAGGATCTTTTCTTTATGTTTCACTGTGGAGAGTTTAATTACAACGTGTCGTGGTGAGGATCTCTTTTGGTCGTGTTTATTAGGGGTTCTGTGGGCTTCCTGTACTAGGATTTCTCTGTCCTTCTCCAAACCTGGGAAATTTTCTGCTAATATCTCACTAAAAAGGCCTTCTAATCCTTTCTCCCTCTCCATGCCTTCAGGAACTCCTAGAACCCGAATGTTGGTTTTTTTAATAGTATCCTGAAGATTCCCGACAATATGTTTCAGATTTCTAATTTCCTCTTCTTTTCTTTGGTCTGACTGTATCCTTTCCTGTTCTCTGTCTTCTAAGTCCGATATTCTCTCTTCTGCTTCACCCATTCTGTTTGTAAGGCTCTCTATTGTGTTTTTCATTTGATCTATTGAATTCTTCACTTCAGTCACTATCCCAGTTTCCTGTTGTACTAGTTGTTTCGTTTCATTTTGATTCCTCCTTAGTATTTCATTTTCACGAGAGAGATTTTCTATCTTGTCCATTAAGGATTTGTGTAGTTCCAGAATTTGTTTTTGAGAACTTCTTAATGTTCTTATCAATTTTTTGAGATCTGCTTCTTGCATTTCTTCTATGTCATCATCTTCATATTCTTGAATTGGGGTGTCTTTTTCATTTGAGGGCGTCATGGTGACCTCCTTGTTTTTATTACGTTGGTTTTTGCGTTTGTTATTTGGCATATTGGAGATATTTGGTTTCTTCACTGTGGTGCTTTTTCTTGTTATACTATGACTCTAGATTAAGTGGACTATCTGTTTTTGATGGAGCCTTAGGGCTTGAGATGGGTGTGGCCTGAGAGCTCTGTTTGGTGTGCCAAAGGTGACACTCCCAGTTTAGGCGTGGTAAATCTCTCTCTCTCTCTCTTTTTTTTTTTTTTTTTTGATTCAAAAGGGAAGTAATTCCGCACAGCTGAACGAAGTTGGAGGTAGTTAGCAGGCAAATGATATACCCACAGGAGCCAGAGATCGGAAGCTCTTTCCCAAGATCCCCACAGGGAATCTGTTCGGCCCTCAGAGTGGGCTCAAATTCTCCTTCAGCCTCCCACTGGGTTGCCAAAGTTACGGAATTGTAGCGTCTCTGGAGAGTGCTCACGTGAATTCCGTGAGTTCTCTCCCCCACCGTCTCTTTTTTCACAGTCTCAGTTCAGTAGCACCACAAATTTACTAGCTCCTAATCTCCTGTTAATTCGCCCCACCCAGAGTCAGGTTTTTCTGCTAGGCTCAGGGCCGGTGCAGACCTGAGGTCGCTCTGCTTATGACGTATGTCCAAGATGGTGCCTGCTCTTTGTCTTGCTCGCCCTTGAGAGGTGAGCGGAGAGAGAGAAACCCGTGTCTGTACTAGTCACCCTTTTTTCTCTCTCTCTCTCTCTTCCAGTTAGCCTTATGAACTTCCCCCCCCGGGGGTCGTTCCCTCTAGTCTCCTCTCTCCGCTTGCCTGCCAGTGTCTCGGGCTATTGAGGTTCGGCTCACCTCGCGTTCCTGCGCTGGTGTGTTGAGTCTGCCGCTGATGTCCCGAACTGTGGGCTCCCACGCTCTCCACGCAGGTCTGCTGTGAGTCACGCGTTCCGGAAGAGTTTCTTCTGCTGTTTCCTCCCCTACTCTTCCTTGAACCTGCAGTATCTCCACTTTTATTAAACTATCTCTCCCCAGACTATCAGTGTGCTCCCTTCCTATTCCGCCATCTTGCCGGAAAATGTAATGTCTTATCTTTATCAGCATTATTTTTGATTATGTTCAGGTTTAGAATGGCTAGTTAAAAGTTGTACCTTATTTTTAAAATTGGTCTTGCCCAGATTCCTTCAAATATCAAAAATGGATTGATTTTAGCTATTTTTATGTGTTAGCAATTTGAATTTCTTTTATGTATTATTTCTTTATACTGGAGCATTTTTATTGGTAGCTTATTTTTTCCTGATTAATTTATGGGAATTTCCTACATAGTAAAGATGTCAATACTCTTATTTATTGTAAACATTTACCCTAGCCATGTCATACACCTTATTTTGCTTTTTGGCAATATGAAACTTTTAAATTTTATATCTTTATATCAATCATTCAGTTATAGTTTTCATAGAAGCTTTGGATAAAATTAAGATGTGCTGACCTGGTGACGGCCTTCCTGACCAGAGTTTGTTTGAAGGGAGGCCATTTCTGGCTATATTATCAGAGTCTTGGCAGCAATGCAAAACTCCTCGCAGTTCGTGAGGTTCAAGGATTTGAAAGTTTGCTTTTGTCAGAATTCCATTGCACCATTGAACTCCCACGTCAGTGATGAAGCTCTCTTAGGATTGTCCTAACAGGCAGCTGGGGAAGAGCTCCAGAAAATGAAGACAGCTAGTTCCTAATGGAGAGTTCTGGGATGGATAGGACTGAATGAACAGGGACCAGAGCAGACAAATAGTAAATAAACAATGCTTATTTCTCAGTTGAGTTGGCTATAGGCAGGGATTTGTAAAATCTGCATCTGATCAAAGTAGCTATTCACTCTATTGACAAGACAGCTGAGTCCTCAAGGCATAACTGTGGAAGCTAACGTTTTAAACAGTGTTTGCTTGATGTGTGGTTCATTTGGGTATGGGATGATGAAGTGGGTATGCCTTTGATAATACTACTCTGTAATAGATATTGTAGATGTGGGGGCTGGCACTGTGGCATAGTGGGTAAAACTGCCACCTGCAGTGCCAGCATCCCATGTGGGCACCGGTTTGAGTCCTGGCTGCTCCACTTCCAATCCAGCTCTCTGCTATGGCCTGGGAAAGCAGTGGAAGATGGCCCAAGTCCTTGGGCCCCTGCACCTGCATGGGAGACCCGGAAGAAGCTCCTGGCTCCTGGCTTCGGATCGGCAGAGCTCTGGCCAATGTAGCCAACTGGGAAGTGAACCAGCAGATGGAAGACCTCTCTCTCTCTGTCTCTCCTTCTCTCTCTATGTCACACTGACTTTCAAATAAATAAATAAATATTTAAAAAAGATATTGTAGATGTGGGGGCTGGCATCGTGGCACAGCAGGTTGAGCCGCCACCTGCAACACCAGCATTCTACATCAGAGCGCTGATTGGAGTCCTGGTTGCTCTGCTCCTTTTCCAGCTCCCTGCTAAGCACACAGGAAGCACAAGACGGCCCAATGGGACCATGTGGAAAACCAGATGGACTTCCAGATGCTTTGCTTTGGCCTGGCCCAGCACTAGCCATGGGAGTTATTTGGGGGATGAACCAGTTGATGGAAGTCTCTCTCTCTCTCTCTCTCTCTCTGGCTCCTTCACTGCCTTTCAAGATAAATAAATCTAAAAAGAGAGCTATAGATCATCTGCTTTGGTTTGTGATACAGAACACTCTGCTCACTGTTCTCTAAGTTACTTAGCTATTATTGTGCATTGCACTTTCAGATACATTTAATTCTGCCTGGGAAGTTTCATAAAAGTCTGGTAGGGATTTACAGCATAATGGAAGGAGAAATGACATTTTTTGCAATGGTGAATTCTCCTTTACAGGAATATGTTCTCTCTAAGTTCACTGAGGTCCTCTTTTATGACTTGCAGGAAAGCTTCATAGTTTTTCTTCTTCACTTACACATGATGACTTTTTTGTTGTAATGTTAATTCTACAATGATTTTCTAGGTGTACTGCATTTTTCAACAAGTTTTTCCTTCATATTTTCTGTTATAAGTATGACACACTGATGAGAAAACTGTCTATGAGTATTAATTTACCCAAAGGAAATTAAATTGGTAAACAAACAAGCTGTCTGCACATTAATGTTTATTGCACCTCAATTTACAATAGCTAAGACCTGGAACCAACCCAAATGCCCATCAACAGTAGACTGGATAAAGAAATTATGGGACATGTACTCTATAGAATACTATACAGCAGTCAAAAATAACGAAACCTGGTCATTTGCAACAAGATGGAGGAATTTGGAAAACATCATGCTGAGTGAATTAAGCCAGTCCCAAAGGGACAAATATCATATGTTCTCTCTGATCGGGGACTACTAACTGAGCACCAAGGGGGAAACTTGTTGAAATGAAATGGACAATATGAGAAACAGTGACTTGATCAGCTCTTGTCCTGACAGTTGATATACAATGTGATACTTTACCCATTTTAGTATTTTTTTTCTAGTACCATTGGTTGAACCGTGTAATTAACACACAATTATTCTTAGGTGTTTAAATTTTAACTGAAAAGTGATCCCTGTTAGGAATTTGGAAAACAAAGCATTTCCACACCCACTGTCAGAGAATTTGTGGGGGTGTAATAAAATCAGTATAACATATCCCTACAAAGTATATATTTTTATATAAACTATTATGAATGATATCATAGCTTGTTTACTCATCTGCAACTTAAATTCAGTCTTTTAGGTTGTCTCTGTACTGATTTGTAGAGAGAGTTTTAGTATTTTTATAGTAAGATGATGCTAATTTTATGAATTACTCCTTCTGTTGATTAAGTTTGGTTCAGGAATTTTGTTCTTCACTGCAGTTAATGGTGCTATAAATACCTGTGAGTGTCTTCATAAAGAGCTGTCTGAATTTTCCTTGGCTATATGTCTAAAGGAGAAATTTCTGAATATTTGTTACTTGATATTATCTTCATAGACATAAGGAAATTTCTTTCCACAAGTAGAATTCTTGGATTTTCATTGCTTTACATTATCAGTGTATTTGATAACCTTTTTTAAAAAATGTGCAATATTAGCAAAAAAGTATCTCTGGTTCTTATTTCAGATGAAATGAATTTGGATTTTATCCTCTGAAAATAGTTTTTCCTTTATTTTTATAACTTATTAGAGGAGAATTAGTTTTACTTTGGTACATGTACTTTTTTATGGAGTCAAAAATGACATTTTTAGTTTTGACTTTGATTCATGTCAAAAAGAAACTAATAAACAAAAGAGCACATTTCCCTCAATATTAAAGATTAAAACAGAGCAAAAAAGTATCAACCCATATAGTTTTAGTCTTAAATAACTAATACCATTGAAATTTCTCCTAACTTAACAACTTTCTGATGAAATCTGATTTATTCTTCACTCTCACAATGTTCCTATTTCAAGATGTGTCACAGTCTATGTGATTAGGATAACTATGTAAAAAAAATGTTCTTTTTGTTGCCTTTGCTTACAGCATCCTTGCTGACTTCACGTAAATATTTTTAAGAAATTTTATGTATTTTATTTAAGAGACAGACGGGGAGGCAGACAGAAAGTGAGAGAGAAAAAGGGGCAAGGATCTCCCTTATATTAGTTCATTACCCAAATGCCCACTGTGGTCAGAATTGGCCCACATCAATGCCAGGGGCTAGGAACATAGTCCATGTATCCCGCAAGTGGCAAGTATCTGACCATTGAGCCATTAGTGTGCCTCCCAGGCCTTGTATTAGAAGGAAGCTGAGTCAGGAACCAAAGATGGGCATTAAACTCAGTCATACCAATTTGCAGTGCAGGTTTCTCACTTGTGGTTTTAAACTTCACAGATTATCTGTAGTTTCCTTTAGACATTATATCTATATAATACTGTCATTCATGAATCATCTTTATACATTCATTGTATCTTGTTTTTTTTTTTTTTCCCATGACTTCTAATATATTGTTGTTAAATTGTGGTGGAAGTGAATATAGCTACCTTATTCCTGATTTTTGGAAGAAGACTTTTCACATATAATTGTGTTTGTTGGTTTTAGTGAGTTTAAAACTTTTTGTGGGGCCCAGCACTGTGGCACAGTAGGTTAATCTACCACCTGTAGTGCCCATTCAAATCCCGGCTGCACCCCTTCTGATCCAGCTGTCTGCCAAGGCCTGGGAAAGCAGTAGAAGATGGCACAAGAGCTTGGGCCCCCACATCCACATGAAAGACCAGGAAGTAGCTCCTGACTCTCGGCTTTGGATCGGTACAGCTCCAGTGGTTGTGGCCATTGGAGAGTGAGCCAGTAGACAGAAGACCTTTCTCTCTGTCTCTCCCTCTCACTGTCTATAATTCTACTTCTCAAATAAATAAATAAGTAAACTTTTTTAAGAAAACAACTATTTTTGGTACATATACTTTAATCACTTAAAGGATTGTAATTGTATTTCTAGCCAGTGAAGAAATGTTCAATCATAAGTATATTTTTGGCATTTATATATGATAAGTGATATTCTTGTATATCCTATTCACATTCTAATCTACGTTGTTTCATTTCTTTCATCAGTATTTTGTTATCTTTCCCATTTATATCTTGGATATATATTTTATATATATATATATATATATATATATATATACTGAGTATTATATTCATTTTGGGTGCTAATTTGAATGATATTATGCTTATTGTATTCTTAAGTAAACTTAAAATATTGTAACACATTAGGTCTGCAGAAAAATTATGGAGACTGTGCGTAAGTTTCCATATACCCATTACTCAGAGTCTTCCATTGTAATTGCCCTAAATTTAGAATGGTAAATTTACTATAATGAATGAAACAATATTGATACATTGTTGTTAACTAAATTCATACTAAATTCAAGCTGTATACTTTTTTGTTATAATCATCGTGTCTCTTAGATTTGTCTTTAGAGTGACAGTTTTTCAGAATGTACATTTTTGATGATCTATATTTAACATTTTGATGATTGCCAGTCAGGTATTTTGTAGAATGTCCCTCAGGTACAATACTTCCATATAATTGGACTGGGACTATGCATTTTGGAAGGAAGACAAGAGAAGAAAAATACCATTCTCACTGCAGCATATCAAAGACATACATGACCAATATGACTTATCACAAATTAGATATCTACCTTAAAGAAGCATGAATTAATACTACACATCCAACTCTTAGCCATGACCAAGTGAACCATTCCTTTCCTCTCTGTCACAGCATGTCCACCATTGAGAATCTGGCTGTCTGCTGCTAACCATTGAATTCATTGTTCAGTTCCAGGATGGATTTATAAGAGTTTTCTACTTGTTAATTCGCGCCCTTGGGAACAAATTTATCAGAGTGCAGTGAACATCGTAGAGTGCAGTGCAAAGCAGATGGCTGAACTGTAGAGAACAGTGTTTCTGTAAAGTTTCTGTGCTTTTAGTCTTACAAACGTCATTAATTTCCAAAGTTAGGTTAGTGTCTTTATTCCCAGTCCTTCAATGATTGCCTCATGCACTTGTAACAGATCTATGCAATTTTTGTGTATATATTTCCATTTCTGGACCCAAAGTCTCCATTTTGTGTTTTACAATCTTGGCTATGGATGTTTCAGAAAGTTCACAGAAAATAGAATTTAAAGATAAGTTTGTTTTTTACAAAAGATTTTTGAAATCCATGCATAGGTTTTTCATAATATACATTTTTATGGAATATTTCAAGACTCCTAAAAGCAATCATAGTTCTTTGTTTTGTGTGTAGTGTGTGTGTGTGTTTGTTTGTCATATGGCTCTTTTTTTTTTCTGTGTTGCTGTTTTCCTTAAAAGTTGGTTACACCTACTGATTTGTGTTTGTAAGTTAAATATTGCATGTGAAATTTTTAGACATATCTTGAACTAGATAATGTTAAATTTCTCCAGAGTGGAATTGTTTTCATCTGGGAGGCTGATGACAAATCTGATTAGTACAATCAGCATTTGAAATTATCACAACTGGCCTTGACTCTGGCTTATCTTCAGTTCAATCTTGATTATCTGTTGTGAACCTTTAGGTCCCCAAGCCTTTGCTCTTTACCAGAATTTTGACTCATGGGCAGATCTGTTTCTCAATTGTTGTCTATGCACACCCAATCCCATGAAAGGATAAGGACTTCTACTTAGGTTTTCATCATCTCAGTAACAGCTTTGAGTGACCAGTCAGCATGTTGGGAAAAACAACATCTAACATCATACTTTCCTTTTGGACTTCAAATTTCTTTAAGATACTGACTTAAGCTTTCTGTTGGGGGTCAGCATTGTGCATTGTGGCTCAGTGGGCTAAGCCAAAGAAAGAAATGCAGGCATCCAATATTGGAGCTAGGATTCGTATACTGGCTGCTTTGTTTCCTATCCAGCTCCTTGCTAATGCTCCTGGGAAAGAAACACACTGTGGCCCAGATTCTGCCACCCACTTAGGAGGCCTAGACTGAGTCCCAGGCTCCTGGCTTCAGTCTGGCCCAACCCTGGCTGTTGCAGCCATTTGGTGAGTGAACCAATGGGTGGCATATCCTTCTCCCTCTTTCTCTCTCTCTCCCTCACTTTGCCTTCCAGATATGTAAATAAATCTCTTTTAAAAATTGAGAAACTCTTAGATAGCTTGAATTAGATGGCTTAAAAATTCCAACCAGTTTTTCTCATCATTTCAGCATGTGACTGCCTATGTCCTGCAAATCGTTGCTTTGAGAAAACTCACCTCTCAACCTTTCTTGAACATCCACCTTCACATCTGGCATGACTTACTTTCTTTTAGAGCTACGTTCTTCTTTATTAATATTTATATCAATTGCACATAAAGAGAGACAGAAAATATTTAATCCATTAGTTCACTCACCAAATGCCCACTACAACTTGGACTGGAACAACCTGAATTTGGGAGCTGGAAACTCAGTCCAGTTTCCCACTTTCGTATCAGGGACCTAACCACTATAATCATTACTTGCTGCCTGCCTCCTAGGGTACATATCAGCATCCCAGGAAAGTTAGAAAGAGGAGCAGATTTGACTCAAGCATGTAGATACTTTGATAAGAGTTTGTAGACATCTTATTCAGTTTCTTAACATTTTTTTTTATTTTTTTAAACTTTTATTTAATGAATATAAATTTCCAAAGTACAGCTTATGGATTACAATGGCTTCCCCCCCATAACGTCCCTCCCACCCAAAACCCTCCCCTTTCCCACTCCCTCTCCCCTTCCATTCACATCAAGATTCATTTTCGATTCTCTTTATATACAGAAGATCAGTTTAGCATACATTAAGTAAAGATTTCAACAGTTTGCTCCCACACAGAAACATAAAGTGAAAAATACTGTTTGAGTACTAGTTGTAGCATTAAATCTCAATGTACAGCACACTAAGGACAAAGATCCTACATGAGGAGTAAGTGCACAGTGACTCCTGTTGTTGACTTAACAAATTGACACTCTTGTTTATGGCCTCAGTAATCACCCTAGGCTCTTGTCATGAGCTGCCAAGGCTATGGAAGGCCCCTGAGTTCACTGACTCTGATCATTTTTAGACAAGGCCATGGTCAAAGTAGAAGTTCTCTCCTCCCTTCAGAGAAAGATACCTCCTTCTTTGATGACCCGTTCTTTCCACTGGGATCTCACTCATGGAGATCTTTCATTTTTTTTTCTTTTTTTCCCCAGAGTGTCTTGGCTTTCCATGCCTGAAATACTCTCATGGGCTTTTCAGCTGGATCCGCATGCCTTAAGGGCTGATTCTGAGGCCAGAGTGCTGTTTAGGACATCGGCCATTCTATGGGTCTGCTGTGTATCTCACTTCCCATGTTGGATTGTCCTCTCCCTTTTTTATTCTATCAGCTAGTATTTGCAGACACTAGTCTTGTTTATGTGATCCCTTTGGTTCTTAGTCCTATCATTATGATCAATTGTGAACAGAAATTGATCCCTGGGACTAGTGAGATGGCATTGGTACATGCCACTTTGATGGGATTGAATTGGAATCCCCTGGTATGTTTCTAACTCTACTGTTTGAGGTAAGTCAGCTTGAGCATGTCCCGAATTGCACATCTCTTCCCTCTCTTATTCCCACCCTTATATTTAACAGTGATCACTTTTCAGTTAAGTTTCAGCACTTAAGAAGAATTGTGTATTGATTACAGTATTCAACCAAAAGTATTAAGTAGAAAAAAACAAAAAAAAAATACTAAGAGGGATAACATATCAAGTTGCTCATCAACAGTCAGGGTGAGGGCTGATCAAGTCACCGTTTCTCATAGTGTTCATTTCACTTTAACAGGTTTCCTTTTTGGTGCTCAGTTAATTGTCACCGATCAGGGAGAACATATGGTATTTCACTCAGCATAATGTTTTCCAAATTCCTAACAGGGATCACTTTTCAGTTAAAATTTAAACACCTAAGAATAATTGTGTGTTAATTACAGAGTTCAACCAATGGTACTAGAACAAAAAAAATACTAAAATGGATAAAGTATTACATTGTACATCAACAGTCAGGACAAGAGCTGATCAAGTCACTGTTTCTCATATTGTCCATTTCACTTCAAGAGGTTTCCCCTTTGGGGCTCAGTTAGTTGTCGCCGATCAGAGAGAACATATGATATTTGTCCCTTTGGGACTGGCTTAATTCACTCAGCATGATGTTTTCCAAATTCCTCCATCTTGTTGCAAATGACCGGGTTTCGTTGTTTTTGACTGCTGCATAGTATTCGATAGAGTACATGTCCCATAATTTCTTTATCCAGTCTACTGTTGATGGGCATTTGGGTTGGTTCCAGGTCTTAGCTATTGTGAATTGAGGTGCAATAAACATCAATGTGCAGACAGCTTGTTTTCTTACCAATTTAATTTCCTTTGGGTAAATTCCAAGGAGTGGGATGGCTGGGTTGAATGGTAGGGTTACAATCTTAAAACATTTTCTGCATACATAGTAAGAAAATGTAACAGGACAATCTGATCAACATCTCCCCTGCTCCCATAACCTAAAATTAATCAGTGACTTTAAACTTTTCTAAATATTCTGAGATTTATTTTTAACATCTTTGTGGGTTGTATGCACACTAAATGGGTAAAATCATTGATAGTGTCTATTTATGCTCGCTAGAAGTGTTGTACAATTTGTCTATCTACTCTTCAATTTACTAACCTCTGCAGCTAGTGTCCTTCAACTTTTACTTTTATCTATATAATTTATTTTTATTTATTTATTTTTGACAGGCAGAGTGGACAATGAGAGAGAGAGAGACAGAGAAAAGTCTTCCTTTTGCCATTGGTTCACCCTCCAATGGCTGCCGCGGCTAGCGTGCTGGGGCCGGCGCAGTGCCAGGAGCCAGGTGCTTCTCTTGGTCTCCCATGCAGGTGCAGGGCCCAAGCACTTGTGCCATCCTCCACTGCCTTCCTGGGCCACAGCAGAGAGCTGGCCTGGAAGAGGGGCAGCCGGGACAGAATCCGGCGCCCCGACCGGGACTAGAACCTGGGGTGCCGGCGCCCAGGCAGAGGATTGAGCCACGGCGCTGGCCTTATCTATACAGTTTTTATATGTACCTGGAATTTTTGCTTGCACCTTTACTATTTTTCCCCAGATTCTAGTAAGTATCTTGTTTTTGGAAAAAGAACTTAGAGAACAGGACTCCAGTTTGTTTTGTTGTTGTATATTGTTGATCATGCACCATCTACGTTGGGACTATGTTCTTTTCATCATCATCTGATTTAGAAGAGAATAGCAAAGTTTTCAGACATCCTGCTGCAAAATGTTCATTGCCAATACAGATTCCAGAGTGTGAACTACACCCGTTAAAGCAGAATAGCATGGAAAATAGTTCCTAACTCTAAATATTTAGCAAGTTTACTAGGTGATGATTTATACATATAAGTGTGAGTATATGCAGGCACTGTTATTAGGATAACTGTGCTTCTTTTTTTTTTCTTTTTTTTTTAACTTTTATTTAATGAATATAAATTTCCAAAGTACAGCTTATGGATTACAATGGCTTCCCCCCCATAACGTCCCTCCCACCCAAAACCCTCCCATTTCCCACTCCCTCTCCCCTTCCATTCACATCAAGATTCATTTTCGATTCTCTTTACATACAGAAGATCAGTTTAGCATACATTAAGTAAAGATTTCAACAGTTTGCTCCCACACAGAAACATAAAGTGAAAAATACTGTTTGAGTACTAGTTGTAGCATTAAATCTCAATGTACAGCACACTAAGGACAAAGATCCTACATGAGGAGTAAGTGCACAGTGACTCCTGTTGTTGACTTAACAAATTGACACTCTTGTTTATGGCCTCAGTAATCACCCTAGGCTCTTGTCATGAGCTGCCAAGGCTGTGGAAGGCCCTTGAGTTCACTGACTCTGATCATTTTTAGACAAGGCCATGGTCAATGTGGAAGTTCTTTCCTCCCTTCAAAGAACGGGTCATCAAAGAAGGAGATAACTGTGCTTCTTTCTAGATATGGAAAATGGAATTGACAGCACGTTCAGTTCATTATTTTATTTTTTATTTTGATTTTTTAGCATTCAATGTGGTTTGTAGATAAAATCTTAAGAACATAATGATATTCCCTTCCTCCCTTCATCCTCCTCTCCCCCCACCTCGTTCCCTCCTAATCTCCTTCCTTCTTCCCTGGCTCTTTATTATTTAGTTGTTGAGGTAACGTATTTTAAGCTTAATACTTCACCAAATAAAAGTAAAAATCATAAAGACTAGTTTAGTGGAATGCAGACAATGGCTATAAACATTGGAAAAATTACCATTTAATCTATCTATAGTAAATTTTAAAGTAATCCAGAGATCCTCCAGTTGCATCTATTTTATTGCAAATGCTAGAATTTCATTCTTTGTTATAGCTGAATAATAGTCCATTGTTTATATATACCACATTTTCTTTATTCATCTGTTGATGGATACCTTGGTTAGTAGCTACTGTGACCAGTGCTGTTCTGAACATGGTGGTGCAGCTATCACTGATACTTTGTATTCATATCTTTTGGGTATATCATAAGACAAGTCTCCATCTAGGTTTTTAAGAAATCTCCACACTGTTTCCACAATGGGTGCACTAATTTCCATTCCACCAACAGTATAATATTCCCCCATTGTCCACATACTCGCCAGCATTTGTTACTCTCTGTTTTTGGGTTTTAGCCATTCTGACAGGAGTGAGGTGATATCTCACTGTGGTTTCAATTTACATTTCCCTGATAGCTAGTTTTGCTGAACATTTTTTTAATATACTGTTTGGCCATCTGTATTTCTACTTTTGAGAACCATCTATTAAAGTCCTTTGCCTATATCTCAATTGAATTTGTTATTTTTGCTGTTGAGTTTTTATGTTATATATTATGTTGTGTTATATATCTGATATATTTGGGATGTTAATCCTTTGTCAGATAGGTGTTTTGGAAATATACTTTCCCATTCTGTTGGATGTCTCCCCACTCTATTAATTGTTTCCTTTGCTGTGCAAAAGTTTCAGAGTTCATATTTCCCATTTATTTAAGTTTTGCTTTTGTTACCTGTGCGGGTAAGAGTCTAATCCAAGAAGCCATACCATACACCAATGCCATGCAGTGTTTCCCCTACATTTTCTTCCAGCAACTTCATAGTCTGAGGTCTTGAATTTAGGTCTTTGATCCATCTTGAGTTGATTTTTCTGTATTGTGAGAGGTATATATCTGATTTCATTTTTCTCCATATGTAAATCCAGTTTTGCCAGAACTATTTGTTGAAGATACTATCCTTACTCCACTGTATGGTCTGAGCACTTTTGTCAAAGCCACTAGAATCCAAAAGTTGTACTTTGGAAATTTATATTTATTAAATAAAAGTTGAAAAAAAAAGTATTCTTTATCTGATATAAGGATAGCAATGCCTCCTCATTTTTGGTTTCTATTTTCGTGGTATATCTTTTTCCAACCCTTCCCTTCACTTCAGTCTGTGTGTATCTTTTTTTTTTTTTTTTTTTTTTTTTGTGAAATGAGTTTCTTGTAGGCAGCATATAGTGGGGTCACAGGGTTTTGTTTTGTTTATAGAATGGATTTCAGCCAACCTAAGTCTTTGTTGGTAAATTTAACCTATTTATATTTGAGGTTAATATTGATAGATAAGAACTAAGACCTGCCATTTTGTTGATTGGATGATTCTACCGGCTTTGGCAATGAATTTGGTGGTGACATGTGTTTCCGGTTTAATTCTTTTTTTTTTTTAATATTTATTTACTGATTTGAAAGTAAAGTGTTACAGAGAGACAGAGGCAGAGAGAGAGAGAGAGAGAAGTCTTCCATCCACTGGTTCACTCCCCAAATGGTTGCAACAGCTGGTGCTGCACCATTCTGAAGCCAGGAGACAGGAACTTCTTCCAGGTCTCCCACGTGGGTGCAAGGGCATAAGAACTTGGTCCATCTTCTACTGCTTTCCCAGGCCATAGCAGAGAGCTGGATTGTAAGTGTAGCAGCCGGGTCTCGAACCGGCACCCATATGGGAGTAGAATATGTTGTAGCAGGTGGAGGCTTTACCTGCTACACCACAGCGCCAGCGCCTCCTGTTTACTTCTAATGCAGGACACCCTTTAGAATTTCTTGTAAGACTGGTCTAGTTGTGAATTCTCTCAGCTTTTGCTTATCTTCCCTTCATTTTTACATAATAGCTTTGGGGGATATTATATTCATGATTGGAAATTCTTTTTTCTTTTAAGGCTTTGAATATGTCATGCCACTCTTTTCTGGCATGTGAGTTTTACACTGAGAAGTTCAGTGTTAATCTAATTGGTTTTCCTTTACATGTAACTTGAAGCTTTTCTCTTACTGTTGTTAGGATTCTTTCCTTGTCTTTAACTTTTGATGATTTGACAACATGCTTTGGAGAAGACCTTTTTAGTTTGTTTGTTCTTTTAGCTTCTTGTATCTGGATATTCATGTCTCTCTCAAAACCTGGGAAATTTTCAACTATTATTTAATTTAGTGATTTCTCCATATCTTTTTCCTTTATGTCTCCTTCAGGTATACCTATAAAATGCACATTTGGCCATTTAATGGTATCCTATATTTCTCATAGACTTTCTCCATTCTTTTTAGTCCTTTTCCCTTTGTTTTGCCTGATTGGATCATTTCAAAATTCTTCTCCTTGAGGTCAGAAATTCTTTCTTCCACTTGGTCTATTCTGATGTCAAAGCTTTCAATCATATTTTTTATTTCACTGATTGAAGATTTCATCTCCAAACTTTCTATTTGGTTCTTTTTAATGAGTTCTGTCTATCTCCTTGGTAATATTTTCATTCATGTCACTCTTTGATTTCCTCATTGCTTTAATCTGTCTATCTGTATTATCTTGCATCGCACTGAGTTTCCTTACAATCATTATTTTGAATTTTATGTTTGTCATTTCACAGATCTCCTTTAGGTCAGGATCTAATTTTAGAGGAGTATTGTGTTCTTTTGGAGACATAATACTGCCTTCCTGCTTCGTGTCTCCTGTGTTTCTAGGTTGATGTCAGCACATCTGGAGTGTTCATCTCTTCTTTATGGAGTAGGTTTTATTGGAAGAGAGCTTATAATTTAGCTGGAATACCAGGTATTACTTGGCTTGTTACTTTGGCTTTGGTTTTCTACGTGGGCCCAGTAGTGTAGTCTCTGAGTAATTTCTTTTGTCTTACTCAATGTCGCTGTGTCTATAAATGACACAGTGAACTAGTCTGCTCTGTGATGGGACAGAAGTATGGCTTTCAGATAAATAAGGGTTTCATTGGTTGTGTATCTTTGGCCTACAGAGAATTTGGTATTGTTCTCTCTGGTGAATGTCATAGCCAGGACCTTGTTCGTGTTGCTGGAGAACAAGGGTGGCTGCACTCTTGTCCTACTAACAAGCCTGCGTGATGCCAGGACTTGTGATACCAGTTGCTGTGGCTGTACGACTATGTCATACAGATGCACCCTTCCTCAGGTCCTGCTTGGAGAATCCAACTGATGCTGTAAGTTATAATATCAACAGCCCTAGTCCTAGGACTACAGGATGTGAAGGGAATCCTATTGCAGAACTATAGAGTGACTACAAGATGTACATTAGATTTTACCAGGGAGGGTATGAGTCAAGAGAGGTGGAATGCAAGTGGGTTCTTCTGTATGTCCAATTGGTAGATCCCAGTGGCAACCAGAAATTTAGAATGAATTGTGACAGCTTTGATTTTGCAGGGTATAATGGGGTCATTACCCAGGTCTCCCAGGGTGGGAGGAGATTTTTTTTTTTATGGGCTGCTCCTGGTGTTAGCCCCTTGCAGCTAATAGTGAATCCGCACTGCTCACGTAGAGTCCATGAGCGTGGCTCTGGGGATAATGCCCAAACACTCTTACAGATGCGGGATGCAAGGAATCTGACCTTTGTTCCACACATTGCCCAGACTCTGAATATGATGCTGGTAGGAGCAGAAGAGAGGAGAATTGTGAAGGGATGGGGAGTGGAGGAGAGGAAAGCAAGGTCACTCCTCTGCTCCAAGCTCAGCAGTTGCTCAGACCCCAGCCAGCTCTCCAGGCTGAAGTAGAAGTCCGTGGGTGACTGTGGAATTCCATCTTGGCTAATACTGTGAGCGGTGGGGTGCATGGCAATTTCTTGCTTTGAGCTGCCAGCTGGCTGTGTGGTGCAGCTGGTTGCAAGTGTGTCTCTGTCTTCTCTCCTTTTGTCCCACAGAGTCCTGGTTACATTTTTCTGCTTCCTTGCCAAAAATTTCCATCAGACCCCGTATTCACTTGATTCTCAAGACATTTCATGAAACAACCATAACTTGCTATCTATTTTCTACTTTTCCAATGATAAAGAATGCTTATTTCTCCTTGATCATGAAGTTTACTTATCAATTATTCTGTTCATCTATGTCTGGTTCCTGGTGCGCCCTGTCACGGGCTGCATGGCTCTGGTCTGTTCAGTTCATTTTTCACACTGGGAAAATATTAGTGTAAATATAGACTAAATATGAGCATATAACAAAAACACCTAAAAATCTCATTGCAATTTTTAATATACTACACTTAATCAAATCTGAGACATTCTTGACTATGATACAGAAGTTATTAATATATATTGACAGGAAAGAGAGCTTCTTTTTAAAATTTTATTTAAGTTATACAAATTTCATGTATTTCATACATTACAGATTTAGGCACATAGTGACATTTTCCGCCTATCCTTCCTCCCACCCACACTCCAACTCTTCCTCTTCCTCCCTCTCACATTCCCACTTTTAATTTCAAAGATATATTTTCAGTTTACTTAATTATCATATAGTTAACCCTACACTAAGTAAAAGATTTCAACAAATAGTATGAAGAAAAATCAAAAGAAAAAATAAAAATAAATGATAATTAAGAAATTACAACACTGTTCCTCAAAGGAAGAGACAAGGGGCATATACAATCATATAATCTCATAGTGTCTATTTCACTGCAATATATTACATTTCAGGTACTCTATTAGTTACCTCAAATCAGGGAAAACCTCGTGTCTGTGTTTTTGGAACTGGCTTATTTCACTAAGTATAATGGTTTCTAGTTTAGACCACCTTGTTGCAAAAGACAGAGTTTCATTTTTTTTTCTTTTTACAGCTGAGTAGTACTCCATAGTGTATATTTTTGCATCGTTTTTTTATCCAGTCAACAGTTGATGGACATCTGAGTTGACTTCATATCTTAGCTATTATGAATTGTGCTGCAATGAACAGGGGTGTACATATAACTCTGTCAGATGCTGATTTCTTTTGGTTTGGATAAATTCCCAGGAGTGGGATGGCTGGATCATATGGTAGGTCTATATTCAGATTTCTGGGGCATCTCCACACTGTGTTCCACAGTGGCTGTATCAGTATACATTCCCACCAACCGTGGACCAGAGTACCTTTTTCCCCACATGCTTGTCAGCATTTGTTTGTTGATTTCTATATGATAGCCATTCTCACTGGAGTGAGCTGAAACCTTATTGTGGTATTGGTTTGAATTTCTCTGATGGCTAGTGATCCTTTAGCATTTTTTCAACTGTTGGCCATTTGAATTTCCTCTCTTGAAAAAATGTCTGTTCAACTCCTTTGCCTATTTCTTAACTGGGTTGTTTATATTGCTGTTGAATTTCTTGAGCTCTTAATACATTCTGGATGTTAACCTTTTACAAGTTACATTTTTCCCCCAAAATGTAAAAAATTACATTTTTCCCATTCTGTTGGTTGCCTCTTCATTTTGCTGAGTTTTTGTTTTGTAGTGCAGAAGCTTCTCAGCTTGATGTAATCCCATTTGTCAATTTTGGCTTTGATTGCCTGTGCTTCTGGGTTATTTTCCAAGAAGTATTTGCCTATGCCAATGTCCTGCAGAGTCTCCGCGATGTGTGAAAAAGAGATTCTTGAAGTTATATTTTGAGATGATACTTCCTAATCACTCAGAGATTTTATTTTATGCTCATTTATGTTTTTAATGTTTACTTATTTTTATCTATTTGAAAGCTCTCTATCTCTCTATCTAATATCTTCTATTTATCCTCTAATTCACTCCACAGAAATGTTTGCATCATCTGAGGCTATGCCAGGCTGAAGCCAGAAGCTCAGAACTCCATTTTGGATCCCCACATGGGTGGCAGGGGCCCAAGCACATAACCCATCTTATGGTCTCTCTCAGGATATATTAGCAAGAAGCTGGGTTGAAAGAAAAGTAGCTTGGCTCAAACCAGCATTCCAATATGGGCTGTAGGTGTCCCAAGTGCCACAATGTCTGCCCCATTTTATATAAAAAACTTTTTAATCTTCTATGCTTTATCATATAGCATTGTTGGCATATTGTAAGAAAATGTAAGCAACAAAGAATCATGTAGACATGTCTAAAACTAAACCTTCTGAGATTGACCCTTAAAGTGTTCATAATTCAGAATTTCATCTTCTATACTACACACATGGTGCTAAAAGCTTTATTGAAAAGAGTGGTTATAGGTCTTTTTTTTTCAAGTCTTGTTTTTCTCTTCAGTTTTGTACTAGAAATAAAAGGATATTGCCAGAAAGTATCAGGATAATATACTCAAATTATTACTAGGATGAACAGTCCTTCTCCAAACTGGCCATTAAAAGTTCTTCTACTCAACTGTTAAGCAATTGCCCTTTTTAATCACACTTCCATGATCAACAACCATGTTCACTCATATACAGTTAACAAATGTATTATAAACTGATGTGTGGCTGAAAAGAATTGAAATATTTTAAGACTTAAATACAGAAAAATTATAATGAAGGGTAAATATAAGTTAATATTTTTCAAATTATTTTTAACTTATTTAATAAATATAAATTTCCAAAGTACAGCTTTTGGATTACCGTGGCTTTTTCTCCCCATAACCTCCCTTCCACCCACAACCCTCCCATCTCCCGCTCCCTCTCCCCTTCCATTCATATCAAGATTCATTTTCAATTATCTTTACATATGAAAGATTAATTTAGTATATACTACCCTTTTTCCCATAGAATAATATAATCATAGATATTTAAATTGACTCATGAAGTGGACATTCTAGCACTTCTTGAGAAGCCTGCATCCCACATCAGACTGCCTGGTTCAAGTCCCAGCTACTCTTTGCTTCCAATTCAGCTTCCTGCTAATGTGCCTGGGAGGCCATCAATAACCATGCAGATATTCAGGTTCCTGCCATGCATGTGGGAGACCCGAATGGAGATCTAGTTTCTTCACTATGATCTGGCCTTGGCCTAGCTATTTTCCATGTTTGGGAAATAGACCAATGGATGGAAGATCTTTATCTGACTATCAAATACATACATATAAGACTATATACATAACTTTTTAAAAAATCAATTGATTTAATACATTCTTGGTAATCTGGATATATGTTAGTTCTTCAAGTCTATCTCTTTTTGCTTCTACCGAAAACTTCTGCTTGTCAGGTTGATCTTCTCACAGCTTTCTGAACATGCCATAAGCATTAGTGTCTTCCTGCCTTTATTCTTCAAATATCCCTTCAGCTAAAGTAAGCTCTGTTCTTTTCCTCTCTCCCTCAATGTTGCCTTGAATATAGTTCTTTTTTGTTATTCTATAATACACTCAGATTCCCCTTCTTTAATTCATTCATAAATATGCCACTGCCAGAACCATGAATAAGAAACAGAATCTCCCTGTTGTCATGGAACAATACAGATTGTAAGAAATAATTGAGTGATAAAACTCAGCTATAAAATATATACACAAGATATTGTAATAATACTAATTATAGAAATTAGAATCATACTAATTAGGGAAATTAGAATGCTAAGAATAGTTTAGTAGTTTTTAACAAGGATTGTCAGTTCCAAGACTTGACTCTTTCCAGAATTGTTTTCCAACTCAGTGTCAGGGAGTGGAGAGGTAGAGAGTAGATTTCTATATCCCCAGGGTCCTCAATATCCAAGGATCCCTCTAATGTGGAGATTCTTGGCACTAGAATTACAATCCAGGACGGCCTAACAAGCTACAGAAACTCAAAACTATGCCCAGAATGAATAATATGGAGTAGACAACTTCCATAACTTAGAGAAAATCTGCAACCAAGGTGTAATAGACATTAAAATGGGAAAAATGAAATCTCATATCTATGATAATAGGTACCAGTAAGTCATTGTAAAAATTGTATTGCACACGGAAATTAGAATGTAAATTTTCAACTTTTACTGTTAAAACTAAAGATGTGGTTTTATTTCTCCATAGATGCAGTATCTAATATCTGTGCAGTATATACAGCATTAACAAGTGATTCTGAAGACAACAAAATGTTTACCATAGGGGCTGGTGTTGTGCCACAGCGGGTTAATCTGCTGCTTGCAAGACAGCATCCCATATGGGAGTGCTGATTCATGTCCCAGCTGCTTTGCTTCTGATCCAACTCCCTATTAATGCACCTGGGAAGACAGGGGAAGCTGACCCCTTGCCACTCATGTGGGAGACCAGGACAGAGTTCTTGGCTTCTTGCTTTTGCCTGGCCTGACCTGGCTGTTGCAGCCATCAGGGAGAGTGAGTCAGTGGTCAGAAGACTTCTCTCTATTTCTGTCTCACCCTCTCTGTGTGTCACTTTGCTTTTTAAAACAGTTGTCTTTCACGCTTACAGAAATAGAAAATTTTCATGAGTTCAGCAATAATGTTTGAATTTTCCTTTACTCCTGTGTTCCAAGTTACATCTGTAAATAATATTTCATAAAATCTTCAGGATACTTTCTTGTTTCTTTTTCCCTTTTCGACTAGCAGCTGTGTTGTTCCCATCTGAATGTGAAAACACAAAGAAACTGGAATTACATGGATCCACAGCATGACATGAGGCTTTGTGGAATGAGGATAAACTATCTTTTCAGTTATTTCTGTCGTGTATTACGGAACCCACACTGGAATGTCTACAAATGTGACAATGCCAATTCTTTTTCTCATTCTTTGGAGCTTAAATATTGGGTTTCATTATGACAGTTTACTATCTTTATCTTTTTTTGTTCATGAGGTCACCATTTCTTCATTTTTATTTTTTAAGACACATTATATGGCCGGTGCTGTGCCTCACTAGGCTAATCCTTCGCCTGCGGCGCTGGCATACCAGGTTCTAGTCCCGGTTGGAGCACCGGATTCTGTCCTGGTTGCTCCTCTTCCAGTCCAGCTCTGTGGCCTTGGAGTGCAGTGGAGGATGGTCCAGTGCTTGGGCCCTGCACCCCATGGGAGACCAGGAGGAAGCACATGGCTTGGCCATTTGGGGGGTGAACCAACGGAAGGAAGACCTTTCTCTCTGTCTCTCTCTCACTAACTCTGCCTGTCAAAAAAACAAGACACATGATACATTCATTTCCAACAGTGTTTCCTGGAGCATGCTGCCATTGGAAAACACCTGTGTGAACAAAACAAAAGAACTCAACTGAAAGCTTATGCTAAGACTAATGCAGTCAGCATTGAATGGTGGCAATTACCTGGAAAATCAAAGATGTTAGATTTCTCAGTCACTTGGAGAATTTTAATTAAATGTCCTTTTCAAAAAAATTTATTTCTTTGAAAGGCATTTCTGCAGGGACATACACACAAACACACGCACGCACACGCACAGAGAGAGAAAGTGAAAGCTTCCATCTGCTGGTTCACTCCCCAAATGGCCATAAGGGATAGAGCTGGGCTGTCTCAAGGCCAGGAGCTTCTTCCAGGTCTCCCACATAGCAACAGGGGCCCAGGTACTTGGACCATCTTCCACTGCTTCCCCATGTCACCAGCAAGGAGCTGGATCAGAAGTGGAGCAGCCGGGACTTGAACTGGCGTTCATTTGGGATGCCAACACCTCAGGTGGTGACTTTACCCACTGTGCTATGGCACTGGCCCTCAAATGCCCTTTTTAGAAAAAATATTGAATTATTCACTTGATAAGCAGAATTACACAGAGGGGGAGAGAGAGAGAGAGAGAGAGAGAGACCTTCCATCTGCTGGTCACTTGCCAGATGACCACAATGGCCAGGACTGGGCCAGGCTGAAACCAGGAGCCAGTTATCCATATGGGTAGCAGGAGCCCAAACACGCAGCCTCCACTGCTTTTCCTAGGCAACCAGCGGGAGCGGAGTCAGATGTGGAGCAGCTGGGACACAAGTCGACACCCATGTAGGATGCCAGTGTCACAGACAGTGGCCTCACCAGCTATGCCACGATGCTGGCCCCTGCATGTCCTATTTTTCTTTTCCTCCCTATTCTACCTTTCATTGTCTTCTTTTACTGTCAATGAGACTCACAGGTTTCAGGCACTATATTTCAGCCCATTTTTCCTATGGGAAATTTTTCAGTAATTCTATGGGTAAATGAGCATCTTGCTAACTGTCTCATTAATACTAACCCCGTTACCATGGTGACTACAAAGAAAGGAGAGGCTGAACTAAAAGCAAATGACAGAGCTGAGCTAGAGGTGGCTTCCATATCCATGGAAGGCACATAGTGTTGTGCTGTAGTCCTTTTCAGTTGGTGTTCTCAATGGCTCATGTTCAGTGTCCTTTGTTTTCAATGGTGCCAATGTATTTATTTATTTTTTTTATTTATTTTTTGACTGGCAGAGTGGACAGTGAGAGAGAGAGACAGAGAGAAAGGTCTTCCTTTGCCGTTGGTTCACCCTCCAATGGCCGCCGCGGCCGGCCGGCGCACCGCGCTGATCCGATGGCAGGAGCCAGGAGCCAGGTGCTTTTCCTGGTCTCCCATGGGGTGCAGGGCCCAAGCACCTGGGCCATCCTCCACTGCACTCCCTGGCCACAGCAGAGGGCTGGCCTGGAAGAGGGGCAACCGGGACAGAATCCGGCGCCCCGACCGGGACTAGAACCCGGTGTGCCGGCGCCGCTAGGCGGAGGATTAGCCTAGTGAGCCGCGGCGCCGGCTCAATGGTGCCAATGTAAACAATGATAATATTGGAGCAGGCATTTGATGCCAGGTTAAGTTACCACTTGAGATGCCTACATCCCAAGTCACAGTGCCTGGCTTTGGTTTCCAGCTCTGCCCCTGATTTCAGGAATCTTCTTGTACAGACCCTAGGAGGCAGAAGTTGATGTTTTGTGTGGTTGAGTCGCTGCTTCCCCCATGAGACACCTGGATTGAGTGTCCAACTCTTGGCTTCAGCCTGGCCCCTTTAACTCTGTCTGTTGCAGGCTTTTGGGGTATAAATCATTAGATGGGATCTCTCTCTCTCTCTCTCTCTCTCTCTCTGCCTTTGTGTTTCAAATAAATTAAGTAAATAAATAAAATTCCCTTAGGGAATGACAATATTTATCAATGGTTAAATAGAGGTGAAATAATCCCATATAACTTAGCATGATGAACAACTAATTGGGGGATTGACTTGATTAATTCTGTATGAGAAATTAAATATCTCACTGCTATGAGCTGAATGTTTGTGTTCCCCCAAAACTGAAAATCTTGAAGCCTCAGCTTTGGCGCCCAGGCTGTTGGAAGTGGGGCCGCTGGGAGTGAGTAGGTCGTTAGAGGGAACCCTCATGAATAGGATCACAACATAATGTTGTAGAATAGACCCTGGATACTCACCTCTGCTCTGTGAGGAGACCCTGAGCAGGCACGGGCTGTAAATCAGGAAGTGGACTTCACAGACCACAGGATCTGACGGCTTCTTAGTCTGGGATTCCCAGCCCCAGTTCTGTGAGGAATACATTTCTGTTGTTTATAAATGACTTGAATGATGTTAACTTGTTGGAGTAAACCAAAGAACCCTCTACTCCTGTTCATTCATTACTATTTTAAAAATGTTAACTTTAAGGCAGGCATTTGGTTGAGCAATGGAAGAAGCTGCGTGGGACACCTGCGTACACCATATCTCAGTGCCTTGGCTCCCGTCCTGGCTCTGCTCTTCTAACAGCTTCCTGCTGCCGTGCAACCTGGGAGACAACAGGACATTGGTCAAGTCGTTGGGTCCTCACCACCTATGTGAGAGACCTGGATTGGATTCCTAGCTTCTGCTTTGGCCTGGCCTAGCCCTGGCTGTTGAGCAGTTGGAATGAGCAGATGGTGAATTCTTCTGTCTCTGTCTCCCTTTGCAGCTCCCTGTCCTTCAAATAAATAAAAGCTAAGGAAAGTTTAAAAATTAAATATGACTATATTTCTGAATAAATATTGCACATATCTACCTCAGGTTATTTATGATAACAATGTGATGCTTCACACACTTGTGCCTCACTATTTGTAAGTTAGTATAACCTGTTTTCAACAAGCATTCCCCACCTGGAAAAAGGAAGATGTTAACCTGTTCCCCCGTATGCCCCTCTATTCCCTTCTGTACTTTCCTTTCCCTTTCTGGCTTTGCCAGTGCTCCCCATTTCCTTTCTTATTTTTATTATTTGAAGGATGTACGTGCTTCACTCTAACAGATGAGGTCTAAGGACATACATAGGTTTCATGTAATTTGATCATGTTGATCTGCTTTGTGTAAGCTGAAAAGTATCTGTGTGCCATCTCTTCAATGCTACTATTTGAGACAGATGAGTATGTGCTATTGTTTGGATGCTGAATGTTCCCCAAAGGCCCAGGTGAAAAAGGCTGGTCTCTAGGGTAGTTTTGTTAGGAGGTGGTGAAATGTTTAAGAGGTGGTGCCTGGTGCAAGGGGCCAGGGGTGCTGGGGGCCAGGCCTAGGAAAATTGTTCCCAATGTCTGTGTCTCTCTCCATCTAACTAACTAATTAATTAATAGCACTGCTGAATTAATCCCCATAATCATGAATAAAAAGTAATTTTTAAAAAAATTTATTTGACAGGTAGAGTTGCAGACAGTGAGAGAGAGACAGAGAGAAAGGTCTTCCTTCCGTTGGTTCCATCCCCAAATGGCTGCTATGGCTGGCACTATGCCGATCCAAAGCCAGGAGCCAAGTGCTTCTTCCTGGTCTCCCATGCGGATGCAGGGACCCAAGCACTTGGGCCATCCTCTGCTGCCTTCCCGGGCCACAGCAGAGAGCTGGACTGGAAGGGAGTCAGCCAGGACTAGAACCCAGCTCCCATATGGGATACCTGCACCACAGGCGGAGGATTGACCAAGTGAGCCACGACGCCACCCAAAAATAACAATTTTTAAAAAGTGCCAAACTTATAGATTGCAAAAAGACACTATTAAGATGTTAACTTTATTTTATGGGACTATGCATTATACTGTGCATATTTTCATATTCTAGTTTACTATTTAAACTTCTACCTCTTTTATTCTTATCCAATTAAGAAAATCTATTCTTCACATCTATTTGTCGAAAGAAACAGCTTGATACTGGCATAAAAACCATGCATAAATCAAGGGAGCAGAATAGAAACAGCCCAGAAATTAATCCACATGCATATAGCCAACTGATATTTTACAAAAATGCTCAAACCATAGATTGGAGTAAGGATAGTCTCTTCCACAAATGTTGCTGGCAAAAATGAACTTATGTATGTAGAAGAATGATATTAGATCTGTATCTCTCACTATATACAAAAATCAACTCAAGAGGATCAAAGACCTAAATTTAAGGCCTGACACTATGAGGTTGCTAGAAGAAAATGTAGGGGACACACTCCAAGACCTTGGTATAGGGGACGCCTTCTACAACAAGACCCCCAAAGCATAGGCAACAAAAGCAAAACTAAACAAATGGAATGTACACAATTATTCTTAAGTCCTGAAACTTAACTGAAAAGTGATCGCTGTTAAATATAAGAGTGGGAATAAGAGAGGGAAGAGATGTGCAATTCGGGACATGCTCAAGCTGACTTACCTCAAACGGTAGTGTTAGAAACATACCAGGGGATTCCAATTGAATCCCATCAAGGTGGCATGTACCAATGCCATCTCACTAGTCCTGGTGATCAATTTCTGTTCACAATTGATCATAATGATAGGACTAAGAACCAAAGGGATCACATAAACAAGAATAGTGTCTGCAAATACTAGCTGATAGAATATAAAAGGGAGAGAGCGATCCAACATGGGAAGTGAGATACACAGCAGACTCATAGAATGGCAGATGTCCTAAACAGCAGTCTGGCCTCAGAATCAGCCCTTAAGGCATGCGGATCCGGCTGAAAAGCCCATGAGAGTATTTCAGGCATGGAAAGCCAAGACACTCTGGGAGGGTAAAAAAAAACCTAAATGAAAGATCTCCACGAGTGAGATCCCAGTGGAAAGAACGGGTCATCAAAGAAGGAGGTACCTTTCTCTGAAGGGAGGAGACAACTTCCACTTTGACCATGGCCTTGTCTAAATATGATCAGAGTCGGTGAACTCAGGGGCCTTCCATAGCCTTGGCAGCTCATGACAAGAGCCTAGGGTGATTACTGAGGCCATAAACAAGAGTGTCAATTTGTTAAGTCAACAACAGGAGTCACTGTGCACTTACTCCTCATGGAGGATCTTTGTCCTTAGTGTGCTGTACATTGAGATTTAATGCTATAACTAGTACTCAAACAGTATTTTTCACTTTATGTTTCTGTGTGGGAGCAAACTGTTGAAATCTTTACTTAATGTATGCTAAACTGATCTTCTGTATATAAAGAGAATTGAAAATGAATCTTGATGTGAATGGAAGGGGAGAGGGAGTGGGAAAGGGGAGGGTTGCGGGTGGGAGGGATGTTATAGGGGGGAAGCCATTGTAATCCATAAGCTGTACTTCAGAAATTTATATTCATTAAATAAAAGTTAAAAAAGCATTTGCATAACTATCATTCTAATAAAACAGTTTCATATATCTGAAAAAAAATTGAATGATATCAAACTCAGAAACTTTTGCACAGCAAAGGAAACAATCAATAGAGTGAAGAGAATCCACCAGAATGGGAAAAAGAAATTTGCCAACTGGCTGACCAGTGATTACTATGCCAAATATATCAGCAACGTAAAAACTCAGCAACAATAATAAAAAATACAACCAATCCATATGAGAAATGGGCAAAGGACTTTAATAGTTTTCAAAAGAAGAAATATAAGTGGCCAACCAATCTTTGAAAAAACTGCTCAACATAACGAGCTATTTAAGGAACTGCAAATCAAAATCACAGTGAGATATCACCTCACCCCATCAGAATGGCTGAAATCCAAAACACGGAGAGTAACAAATGTTGGCAAGGATGTAGACAAAGGAGAACCCTTACACGCTGTTGGAATGTAAATTAGTACTGTCACTATGAAAAACAGTGTAGAGATTTCTTAAACAAAAACTAGTAGATTTGCCATAGGATACAGTGATGCGATTATTGGGAACATACCCAAAAGACACGAACACAGTGTATCAGAAATATGTGCAACACCATGCTTAGAGCCGCACTGCTCCCAATAGCCAAAATTTGGAACGAACCAAGGTGTCCATCAACAGATCAATGGATAAAGAAAATGTGGTATATATAAACAATTAAATATTATTCGACTATAAAAATGAACAAAATTCTACCATTTGCAGTATAATTGACGCAATTAGAGGACATCTTATTGAATGAAGTGGCATAGAGGGTAAAGCCGCCGCCAGCAGTACCAGCATCCTGTATCAGCGCCAGTTCAAGTCCTGGCTGCTCCACTTCTGATCCAGCTCTTTGTTACGACCTGGAAAAGCAGTACAAAATGGCCCAATCCTTGGGCTTCTGCACCCACGTGGGAGACCCGGAGGAAGCTCCTGGCACCTGGCTTTGGATCGGCACATTTCTGGCCTTTGCAGCCAACTGGGGAGTGAACCAGTGGATGGAAGACCTCTCTCTTTCTCTCTCTCTGCCTCTCCTTCTCTCTCTGTGTAACTCTGGCTTTCAAATAAATAAATATTTAAGCAAAAATAAAAGAAATATGTGGTACCCAGAAAGAAAAATACTGCATGTTCTCCCATATATGTGGGAGCTAAAATTTAAAAACAAACAAACAAAAAAGAAATGTCTGTGTGTATCTGTATTGCTGAAATATAGTCTTTTTTTTTAAGATTTGTATTTATTTGAGAGGTAGAGTTACAGAAAGAGAGAGGGAGAGACAGAGAGAAATGTCTTCCTTCCACTGGTTTACTCCTCAGGTGGCTCAACATCCGGGATTGAGCTGATCCCACACCAGGGGCCAGGAGTTTCTGGGTCTCCCACATGGGTGCAGGGGCCCAAGCACTTGGACCATTTTCTAATTCAGAGCTGGATCAACAGAGAAGCAGCTGGGACATGAGCTGGCACCCATATGGGACGTCGGCACTGCAGGCACACCAGCACTGCAGATTAGTTTTGTAACTTTGTTTTACATCTTTGTCAAACCAATAGTTAAGAATTTTATACTACTGTAGTTTTAATGATCTTTGATTGCTTTATAACTTACTATATATAGGTAAAATGGTCATTTTTCCATTCAATTGTTGTATATTGCCATTGTCTATATTCATACTAAACTAGGGTCTGTTTGCTTTTTATTTGCTTAACTTATTCTATGAAGTAGTAAGCCTTTTTGCTGTAATGAAATTTCAAAATATGTTATTTCAAAAACTAAAAGGGAGAAAGGAGGAGGGTGGGAGAGAAATAGGAGGAGGAAGGGAATATTATTATGTTCTTAATATGGTATCTACAAATCACATTGAATATGTTAAAAAATTCAAATAAAATATTCAAGAAAAACATAATTAACTGTGTCATTAAGGTACATCTGTTCTACATAAAAATGATATAACATTATTCTAGAAAATAGGTTCTGACATTCATCAGCACTCTATATCTTAATATCCTTCCAGAAATATTTCTTTATTGATGGAATTTGGGACTATAATTACTGCCTGGGCTTTAAATTATCATTATTACAAAAGTTCTATATAAATTCTGTGCAAATAAAAAAAAAAAGTTGATGTTATTTGTTTTGATGAATTTATGGGCAAATTTGAATAGTCATGTATTGCCTGCAGTTAGACTTTGCATTTAGATGCTAAAGTATTCTCTAATGTAATTTCATTGGTTAATGATAAAGAAATAACTCATAATATTTAATGCCATGCTATTCTATTTTTTACTATTATGTGTTAAAATATTTCTATAAAATATGCACTCTTAATTCAGTAACAGATATTTCAATATAATGTCTTACAATGTTTGTTTTTCCACTTATTAGTATAAAACAAAATTATCTTTTATTTTAATTCTGCCTCACGTGACTTTGGTCAGTACTGTAATTTTAAAAATCACATGTTTCATTTAACAAAAGTATACTCTGACTCTTCTCTAATTTTGAATTCCCTGCAACTAGCAACTTGAAATGATTATCGTGCTATCTGCCCTGGTATCAGGTGGAGTCCTATCTAATCATGAGGATTCAAAACAACTCCTTAGAAAAGGCTTAGTTTTCTCCTGTATTTTCTCTGCAGAAAGGAAATTCAAGAAAAGTTCTGGCTGTTTCTGGCACTAATCTGGCTTATTAGAGTCATCACAGTTTCAAAACCCTACCGTGTAATATGCAAATCTTGGGCACCTTGAGTAGTGGAGGATGTAATCCTATTATAGTCTCAAATTTATCTGAGTCCTTAGAAATCCTGATTAGCCTTGGTAATCACCTAACTGTTTCCTTGGATATTATTAGTGTTTCTAGCGGTTTCACAATCTTCCATGAGAGAAAATGTGATTTTGGTTAGAGTTGTTTCCTGGGACAGGGTCTGCCACAGAAGCATCACAGCATAATCCCCTTAAGCTCAATCTGAGTTAGGGGCTTTTGTAATAAACCACCCATGTAACTGTTTTGTTATAAATATGAAGTCAGAAACTACTGTTTTGAAATCAGAATCCACATTGAAACTTCGATGTCTGCAATATTTGATCTGTTCTACTTAATTTGTCAGTAGAGACTCAACAAAATAACCAGAAGTGGAATCTTGCTTCAATCTCAGTTTTATTTATAGCTAGTTTTAAAGAGAATTACTTATGTATTTTAAAGCCAGGGTGACAGAAAGGGAAAGATGTACACACACACACACACACGTTCGAATGTGCACACACACAGATCTCTCCCAGATGGTTGTTCACACCCCACATGCTCAGAGCAGCAAGGATTGGGCCAGCCTGTAGCTAGGAACCAGGAAGTCCATCTGGGTCTCTCACGTGAGTGGCAGGAACACAGGTAACTGACCCAGCACCTGCCGCATTTCAGCTGTGTTGTGTGAGGAAGCTAGAGCTGAAGCAGAGGAAGCAGGCCTGGACCAACACTCTGAATTCGGATGCTGGTGTTCCAGGCAGCAGCTTACCCCTCTGGGCAACACTGCCTACCCCTCGGTCTCCATCACATATCAGAGACTTTGGCCTGTAACACTTTTGGTGATCGGTGTGTCCTTACCTGGTTTTGGTATCAAAGACTCGGTGGTCTCATAGACTGAATTTGATCAGTTTTCCTTTTCTTCTATTTTTTCTGAATACTTTCATCAACAATTGAAGTTTGTTCTCTAAATGTTTGGTAGAATCAAACAGTGAAGTATCTTGTCCTAGGTTTGTATTTGACACACACTTTTTATTATTGATTCAAATTTGTTACTCCTTATTGGTTTCTATAGGTAGTCGCTCATTATAATTCAGCACACAAAAAATGGAGTTTCCCTGCTCGTGAATATGAAGATTATCATTAAAATGTCTGTAATGCTTAATGCAATCTATAAATTTAATGAAACCACATAAAATAAATGACACTCTTTACAGAATTATATACAATATTTCTCTTTTTAGAATTGATGCCATACTGTACAGACTACTTTTTAAAAATTTTATTTAAGTTCTCCAAGTTTCATATATTTCACATATGCGGACTTAGGAACATAGTGGCTATTCTCTCCCCACCCCCACCCTCCCTCCTGTCAACACTCCAACCCTTCCTCCCCTCCCTCTCGGATTCCCATTCTTAATTTTTATAATGATCTATTTTCAATATACATAATGATCATATAATTAACTCTACTCTAAGTAAAAGAATTCAACAGACAGTATGAACAGAAAAAGCAATCAAACAAAAAAAAACACTGTTCCTCAATGAAAGAGACAAGGGCTATAAAGAATCATCGATTCTCAAAGTGTCTATTTCACTCTAATACATTACATTTCAGGTACTCTACTAGTTACCTCAGATCAGGGAAAATACATGCTATCTGACAAAATATTTATTTATTTATGTGAAGTTACACAGAGAGAGGAGAGACAGAGAAAGAGGAGAGGCAGAGAGAGGAGAGAGAGAGAGAGAGAGAGAGAGGTCTTCCATGCGCTGGTTCACTCCCTCAATTGGCCGCATCCGCCTGAGCTGTGCCAATCCGAAGCCAGGAGCCAGGAGCTTCTTCTGGGTCTCCCATGTGGGTGCAGGGCACAAGAGCTTGGGCCAATTTCTACTGCTTTCCCAGACCATAGCAGAGAGCTGGACAGGAAGTGGAGCAGCCGGGACTTGAACCGGTATCCATATGGGATGCTGGCAATTCAGGCCAGGGTGTTAACCTGTTGTGTCACACCACCAGCCCCTAGGGACTAGCTTGTTTCACTAAGTATAATGGTTTCCAGGTGAGACCATCTAGTTGCAAAAGACAGGATGTTATCTTTTTTTTAACAGCTGAGTAATACTCCATAGTGTATATATAGCAAAATTTCTTTATCCAGTCAACAGCTGATGGACATCTGGGTTCATTCCATATCTTCACTATTGCAAATTGTGCTGCAGTGAACACGGGGGTACAGATAACTCTTTCAGATGCTGATTTCTTTTGATTTGGGTAAATTCCCAGGAGTGGAATGGCTGGGTCATATTCAGGTTTCTGAGGTATCTCCACACTGTCTTCCACAGTGGCTGTACCAGTTTGCATTCCCTCCAGCAGTGGACCAGGGTGCCTTTTTCCCCCATCCTCACCAGCACTTGTTGCTTGTTGATTTCTGTATGAGAGCCATTATCACTGGAGTGAGCTGAAACCTCATTGTGGTTTTGGTTGCATTTCCCTGATAGCTAGGGCTCCTGAGGATTTTCTCATGTTCTGTTGGCCATTTGAATATCCTCTCTTGAAATATGCATATCCAAGACCTTTGCTCATTTCTTACCTGGATTGTTTGTATTGTTGTAGCTGGATTTCTTGAGCTCTTTATAGATTCTGAATGTTAACCCTTTATCAGTTGCATAATTTGCAAATATTTTCTCGCATTCTGTTGGCTGCCTCTTCCCTTTGCTGAGTGTTTCTTTTGTCTTCCTATTTATCTCTGTCTCCCCTGGCCTGCAGTTTTTCCCCTTCCGTATTGTGAAAGTCTCACTCCGATCTCTCCGGGCCTGTAAGGTTTCTGCTGAGAATTCTGCATTCAGGTGCATTTCTTTGTGTGTTGTTTCTTTTCTCTTGCTGTTTTGAAAATCCACTCTTTAGCTTCTCAGAGCTTTAGTATAATGTATCTTGGGGTAAACCTGGTTGATTCTGATGGGTGGCCTTTAACTCTCCAATACTTGGACAGTGTGTGTGTTTCAGTTTAGGAACTTTTCCATCATTACTTCTAAATATTCTTTCAACTCCTTGGACTTTCTTTTTTAATTTTTTATGTTTTTTAAGAAAGCTTTTATTTAATGAATGCAAATTTCATAGGTACAGCTTTAGGAATATAGCTTTAGGAATATAGTGGTTCTCCCCCCTCCTTTTTTTTTTTTTTTTTTTTTTTTTTTTTTTTTTTTTTTGACAGGCAGAATGGACAGTGAGAGGTAGAGAGACAGAGAGAAAGGTCTTCCTTTGCCGTTGGTTCACCCCCTAAGTGGCTGCTACGGCACTGCACCGATCGGAAGCCAGGAGCCAGGTGCTTCTCCTGGTCTCCCATGTGGGTGCAGGGCCCAAGGACCTGGGTCATCCTCCACTGCACTCCCAGGCCACAGCAGAGAGCTGGACTGGAAGAGGAGCAACCGGGACAGAATCGGTGCCTGAACCGGGACTAGAACCTGGTGTGCCGGTGCCGCAGGCAATGGATTAGCCTAGTGAGCTGCAGCACCAGCCTCCCCCTTCCCATATTAAGGATCTCTTAACCCCCAATAACTCAGGTCATTTACTGTCCCTGCATTCCCATAAGCTTTATCCATTCCTCAACTCTTTTTTCCTCCTCCAACTGCTTATTTTAATGCACTCTATTTTCAAGGTTACTAATTCTTTCCTCTGTTTTATCTGTTGTGCTATTGATAACTTCCATTGTGTTTAATTTTGCTTACTGTACATTTTAGCTCGAGAACTTTATGTTTGATCCCTTTTAGGAACTCCATTACTGTTTATCTTCTCTGAGTATTTTATCATTGTTTTGTGTTTCTTGAAGCTTATTGAGTTTCTTTAAAGCAGCTCTTTTGCTTTCTGTGTTCTACCTTGGCTGCATGGGTAGAGTCAGCTGCTTTGTTTTCTCCTGTAAGTGAGGCCATGGTCTCTTACATGTCCCTGATGCCTGTGAGTGTGTTATGTGATCTACACAGGTGCGTGGTTCAGACTTCATAACCTGGTTGTTTTTGACTCTTCTTCCAGGAATTCCAAAAACAATCTGCCTATTTTCTCTAAGCTGCAGACTTCTGCTATTACAGAACTAGATGGCATCCTAAGCCCAGATTTGCCATGACTCTGCAGTTGTGTTGTCGTTTCAAGCCACAGAATGCCCCAAGTCCAAGGTGGTCCCAAATCTGCAGCTGATGTGCTTTTTATACTGAACAGGGGATGGTCTGCAAAGGTAGTCCATTCCCATAGGCCTCTGCCCATGGCCAAGTCAGGCCCAGATACCTCACCTACAGACACCAGCCTGTAGTCAAGCACTGTGGCATTCCACCTCATTGTGGAGGGACCTCAAGCTCCTGGCAAGGCTTTGATAGCTACTTCCTTTTGGTATCTCCAAGTGGACAATTAGCATCTCGGTACTTGGGGGTTTGAGCAAGCAAAATGATGAGTTATCTTGTGATAAACGATGCTACAAGGAACGCCAGATCACACTCAGAACTGCCAGGCACTGAGAACACCTTAGCACAAGGGTAGGGCCAGCGCTTACCTGGCTCTTGCCTTCTGCTGCTGAGGTGGCCTGCTGGACCACAAGTACAGTAACCAGAACAGGTGATGCTGAGCCAGACTACAAGTCTCACCAGCTGGGACCATGGGTATCCACTCGTTACTGGGTCAGGTTCAGAGGCCTGGGAATAGGGACTGCCAGTGTTAGTTTTTAACCATTAATCATTGAGTTTTCAAACACAGTCCTGTGCATACTTTCCTGCCCTACTCCAAAAATTGCTGGCTTCTTGCTGCTTTCTGTCAGTCCAAGGTTGTGGGAAGTTTTCTGAGCTCACACTAAGCTGGGTCTTATCTGATTCTTACACTCCCAGGGCCCTGTGCGGCCCAGGACTATGCACCAGGGCTGTGTGCAGTGGGTAGTGATGTAGGCTGAAACACCCATCTGTTCCATCAAGGTACAGATATCTTCCTGATACCAGGGAGGGTCTTGAGACTCAGTGTGTGAGCAGCAACCTGAGAGCCTTTGGACTCTATGGGGTGCTGGGTTTCACTGCAGTGGGACCAGAGCGAGGCTCCAAGCAAGGTCTTGTGCTCACTTTCCTGCCAAGCTTTCTCCAGACCAGAGCCTTATTCCCCACCAAGTTTCAGGGATAGGTGGTGGGGGCATACCCTTAATAAACCAGACTGACAGTAAGGTAGTAAAAATGATGAGATAATATAGGAAAACAGGAGACTTAGAGGGGCAGCATATTATATTTAGAGAAAATATTACTAGGCTATTGCTATGGTTTGAATGTTTTTGTCTCTCAAAATTCATGTTTTGCAAACTTAAACTCCAAGGCAACAGCGTTGGAGTGTGGAATCCTCTGGGAGGCATTTGAGATGTGAGAAGTCTGCTCTCATGGAGATGCCAGCTGCTATAAGGTGGGCTCCTAGGAGTGGCTTATCTCTCGCTCCTCTGCAGGATAAGGAGGAGCCAGCACTTTTCCTGTCTTGCCCTTCTGTCTTCTAACACGGCAAGAAGGTCCTCATCAGACATTGGCTTCTTAGTCTTGGCCTGCAGAACTCTGAAAAACACGTTTCTGTCCTTTATAATATGCCCAGTCCCCAACATTTTATTGTAGAAGTATATGGTGGACTAAGACAGCTCTCTGTCAAAAACTCTGAGATAAAAGATTTATTCCACTACATGTAAGCTTGGAAATTTTGATGCAGCTGCTGCCTTTGAGGGTCTTAATTACTTTACATATAAAAGGAGTCATTTCATTGACTATGTATAAGATAGCTTCCAACTACTGAAAAAAATCTCTCAGCCTCTGCTGTGGCATTAGATTGCAGGAGTTGTAACATGTTGCAATACAAATGTAAACCAAACCTAGGAGGTTTAGAACAAATAACTTCTTCCTCTACCACTCAGTAACACAGTACCTTAAAACTTCTTGCACTCTTGAATATTTCGTCCTCCTAAACAAACCCTTGAAAATTTTCCAATGAGAACCACTTTTACAGGAAAGAATCAATACATGTGGCTTGTTCCTCAAGTGCTGGATTGTCAGGTAATAGTTGTAGTTTGGAAACTGCTTACTCATTTAATATTGATCACAGAGATTGTGTTTTTAATTTTTTTATGCCTCATGTGAGCACTCCAGTATATAAATGATGTGCCTTTCTCTGTTAATTGGAATATCCTTTCAGTAATTCCCACACACTGAGGTTACTTGTGATGGATTAATCTTATAAAATTAGGGTCATTTAAAATAAAGCATTAGTTATAGAAATTTCCTAACTCCATGGGGGGAGTGATCATCATGGCATGTGTTTTTCAATTCAGGTGAATATCTGTTACATTGTAGATTTCACACTTGCATTTTCTGTCTCCTTGCCTTCATTTAAGGTGACACTTTGATCAGAGGTGGCAAAGCATGAAATTATGGCCAGATGTAAAAATGTCACATGCTATTTAAAAGTCCTCCGGCAGCTGGAGAATTTCCTGATATCTGGATCCACCATGGGAATTAAAATTCAGTGTGCCTGACATTACAGCATGTTTTAACAAGAGCACAATTATACTCCAACCCTGTTCCAATATAAAGTTGCCTAGTCAGAATTGTTAGACAAGTCCGTGGAGAATAGGAGCCGTCACCAAGCATCAGCTCACAGGGGAGTATAAAGCGAAGGCAACGATTTCTTGCTTTATGAAAATCACTAATTGCATTTTATTTTAAAATATGTGCTTCGATGCCTGGAGCAAGCCCTGAAAATGTAAGGAAATCAGTCTATTTTCAAATTACATGGTGAAACCCATTACTGTATATAATAAGAACTGTTAGCTATTTCTTCCTTCTCTTTAAAAAAAATTGTAGGACATAGGCAGTAACTGCCATAGTCCTCAAAAATAAGACATTTTGAAAATATTTCTGCAAAATCACCAGCTTTATTTTTATGAAAAAGGAAAAAAAATGTCCTTGGTATGTTTCATTTTTATTGAAAAATATTGATTGAGCACCTTTTACATGCCAGGCAATTTGCTAGGCTCCAGGATAGAGAGGTACATAGCTGCAGTCTCTGACTTGAGTCTCGCGACGGAATGCAAGGGAAATTAATTCCCTCGTCAGAAAGGAAAAAATATATGAAAAATAAAAACTGCAACCCCAAAAATGTATTCTATATTACTCACTCAGACACAATGCTTAGCTCTAGTAGCAACTTTGGAAAATGTACCTGCCAAAATAGTTACCATTCCTGAACATTTCATGGTTCTCAAAAGGGAAAAAAAAAAAAAAAAACAAACTTGTGTTTATTCACTCATTTATAATTGTTTCTGATTAATATATGACTTTCTGGGGCCAGGAGTTGTGGTGCAGTGGTTAAACTGCTGCCTGAGATGCTAACATCCCACATCAGTGCTTGTTCATGTCCTGAATGCTCCACTTCAGATCTGGCTCCCTGCTAATGGTCTGGGAAAAGCAGCAGAAGATGGCCTCAGTACCCAAGTACCCTGCCACCCGAGTGGGAGTCCTGGATGAAGTTCCTGGCTCCTGACTTTGGCCTGGCCCAGCCCTGGCTGTTGTGGCCATGTGGGTACTGAGCCAGTAGATAGATCTCTCTCTCTGTTGATCTCACTGACTCGCTCCCTCTATCTTTCTCTCTCTGTGACTCTTTCAAAATAAATATATATTTATAAAAATGTTATAAATTCAGGAATCACTTAAATGAACTAAACTTGTTTGACTTTGTTAACAACGAAAACAAAATATTTTTTCACTCTTGTTTTATTGATATATAGTGTTTATACCTAGAGGGAAAAAAAATCACAATTGCAATGTAACTATAAGACATTCAGGATTAGGAAAGCTAAGCAAGGGGCCAGGGGGAGTGTTGTTGAGGCCCTTAGAGCTCTGTGGTAGACTGGTGGTGGTGTGCCCAGCTGTCTGAGCTCTCATTCCACGTCTGTGAGAGCTGCTCAGCGTTCCTCTGCATCAAACACTGAGCACCAGTGAAAGACCTATTTGTAGAAGGAGGCATACTGATTGTTTTACTCTACAATGTTGATACCATGTGAGATTTTTTCCATTTCTGTGGCAGCAAGAGCCTTTTAATCCCGTTGCAAATTTGAACAAAACTTTTCTTGTATTGTTTTCTTTGAAGCTCCAATTGCCACTCATTTTTATGGTAAGAACAGCAGCTTGCAAAGTTCTGTTTTTTTTTCTTCTTTAGTTTCTATCTTCCTACAGTCTGACTGATCTGAAATATTTATCCTGAGTTTATGAACTCAACTCATGCCTGTTAGTTAAATTTGATAAAGCTCCTTCTTCTTATATAAAAGATATGCTTTTTTTTTTAGTTCACATCTTATGAATATCTATTACTCATCATGCCACAGACGTTTGAATAAAAAATAAGAAAATAAATAACATTAAGTGCTAAGAGTACCATTTTGTGATAGCTCAGGAAGTCATATGCCGTGTTTTTAAGAAATGTTTATTATCATAAAGAAAATCAAACCAAAAGAGATTGATGGATTATAAGGTGTTTTCATAAAGAATTGATATTCCAAACTTGCCTTGGGGAAAAAGGAACAAGTGTAAATATTTTGGGTGCACTCCTTTGAAGCAATTAAAGTAAGCCTGTATTCAGGCAGTATATTTTCTTTTACTCAGTCTCAGTAAATTTGTCCTCTCAGGCAAAATAAAATAGTTTCGCCAAAAGTAGTAGTCCTTCACTTCACGGGGTGAAATTTCAGTGATAAATAAGCCAATTAAGAGTGAGTTGTTAATTCTTATGTGGCAAACTGCTTCTGAGACCACGTAGGGCGGGATCTGTTGACTGCTAGTCACCACCTGCGACTGCTCTAATGCACACCTCTGTTTTGAAATAGCTGGCTTCACTGAGCTGCCTTTTCCCCATATGTCACCCCACCATGCCGCACGCCTGCCCCATAGTTGGCAGTTTAGACAGTACAGCTGTGATTCGTGCACAGAGAGGCTTTGGATTTACATCCATGATGGTCAAGATCCTCCTACAGGAAGAATGTTTGGATTTGGGAATATTCTGGACAGTTTGCAGATTGCAGTATTTCCCTACTTGTCCTCTCACCATCATCAGAATAAACTTCACCTCGGGAATCTGGAAGTTAATAGTGATTAATTCCCCTATTTATTTTGAGGATGTCTGATGGGCACTATTGTCAGAGTTGATTCCATTGATTTGACTAGCTAGGTGCTTCTTTGTTTGAATGTACTGTACACATGGACAGGGCATTGAAACATTGGTTAAAGGAAAGCACAGTAGAGTTGTTGCACCTGCTGATCAGGGAGCACACACTTTGAAATATTATTGCATTTTCATGTCTAAAAATATCACTTAGTTAACAGAAACTAGTGCATTTGTTTCATACAGTATGACAAAGGTGCTTTTTTTTTTCACTCTGGAAGACAAGATGATACCTAAGCACACCGTGATGCACCCAGATACACATTTTTAATACTTGTTATGTGAACTAGAGCATGTATAATAGTGATTTAAAATTACATTGCTTTGTAAGCTAACTCATTTATATTGATAAAAAAAGAAGTGAAGTAAAAAATAAATTACCAACTTCCAACCATTTTTAATGTGGTGCTATATACTTAGAATCAATAAATAATCCCTAGGACTAAAATTAAACTGTGATTTAAGGATTATTTCCATTAGAAATTTATATCATTTTCTCCTACAACCCATGTCTCATCAATGAAGATAGAAGGCAGCAGATTATTTTAACTAAATGTTATAGTTACAACAATTCGGTGGGGCTTCAGTCTTCTAGGTAAGGTATTGAAATTAGCATAGAAAACGAAGAGACTAGACAACCTCGTTAATATATCACTTCATTAGCTATGATCTGGAAGAATCTGCTTTCTTGTTTAAGGATGGGATGTACTTTTACTTCTAAACTAATTGATTCTGATTATTAAAAGCATGTGTATTACATAAGCAGGCAAATATTTTGTGTATAGGTCGTCCACATGGGATACTTGCATAGAGTTCTAAGCTTCTTGCTTTGATCTGGCCTAGAACTGGCTGTTGTTGGCAAATGCAGAGTGAATCAATGGATGCAAGCTCTTTTTCTATCTTTCTCTGTGTCTTTGCCTCTTTAAAATTAAAATAAATAAAAAGAGAACAAAGTGATATTATACATTGCAAATAAATTTGCAGGCTTGGTAAAATCAATACTATCTCTGTTGACTATGTACACCTTTTTTTCTATTAATTTTTGAAAACTGAAATATCTGAGTGTTTTTGGATAAACATGAGTAATACAGAAATAGACACTTCAAAAATGTTTAAAATTAATTGACATGTAATGGTGAGATCACTATATAATTCTGATAAAATGATTATTGTCAGTAGTTGGTTTGAAAGCTTAATTAAAGTACCCAGATTTTTGTCTCTTTTCATTTTAATCATTTACTTATTTATTTGAAAGGCAGAATTACAGAGAAGCAGAGGCAGAGAGAGAGAGAGCTCTTCTATCTGCTGGTTCACTCCCACATTTGGCCACAATGGCCAGAGCTGCATCAATCCGAAGGCAGGAGCTGGGATCCCCAGCCAGAGCTGGGCTCTCCCAAGTGGGTGCTGGGGCTCAAGGACTTGGCCCTTCTTCTACTGCTTTCCCAGGCCATAGCCGAGAGCTGGATCAGAAGTGGAGCAGCCGGGACTCGAACCTGCGCCCATATGATATGGCGGCACTGCAGGCTGCAGCTTTACCCACTATACCACAATGCCAGTCCCTCAGACTTTGGTTTCCTAATAGGGTTCTATAGTAAAAGGAACACGGACTCACTGTGTTACAGAAAATTGGATTGGAAAAATCCCCTTAGTTCAAACTGGCACCAGAGGCTGGGTGGAGGATTGGCAAAAGTAGTTTATTAACATTGGTGGGTACAGTGGAATCACTTTGTAAGACAGGGCATCCAATCCAGGTTCCTTACAATGTTTATAGGTCCATCAGCATCATGCATTGACAGGTATGGCATTGGAGGGCTTAGTTGCAGCCTGTGGGACTCTGCACCCCTTATGAGGAACCTGAGAGCACACTTACATGGAACTGGAACCAGGGAGTGGCGGAAAACCGGGGTTAGGACACCTACCCAGACACGGTGACACCTATGAGGAACAGAGATTTGGGTGAGTGCCCAGACGTATGCAATACCTACTGGAAACTGGAATCGGGCTATAGTAAATAAAGATTAGGCCATCTTTCCTCCTCAGGGCTCTTGTCTCTCCCTGTCTCTGCTCACAGCCTAACTTCCTCTTCATCTGCACGGGTGATTGAGTCCAGGACTAGGGCAAGGAAAATACGAAATGAACCTAGAACACATTGTGTGATTCTAAACAGTAAATAAGTGTTCAGAAAGAATTAGAGCTTATCAATAGAATTCAGGAGCTAACCTGAAGCAGTTCCCGAAGTATCAGAACTGGAAAAAAATTGAATAACAACATACAAGGTGATAGTTGGCATGTTAATTCACAGAACAAAATAAGTATTAGTGAGGATGCTGATAAAAATAATTTTAAAAGATTTACATGTGTAAAATATTTTCTCTTTTTGAAAATGTTAACATTACTAACATGCAAAGAAAAAAAAAACGAAAATGCAACATCCTGATTAGGGGTACACCACAGTGACAATTCTGCCCTGTTAAACATTAGCACTGTTGTCGGGGCTCTAGAGCAGGCCAGTGGCTGAGCTCAGCCTGCTCCTGGTACCAGCCTGCTGTCACAGCTCCAGCTCCCGACACAGGTGGTGACTGGGGTCTCTGTGCTAGGCCCACGTGCAGAACCATTAGGCCTGCTCCCAACCCGATTCCTGACTCCAGTCCCTCATCAGGAAGTGATTGGGGAACCGCATGACAGGGCTCTGGGTAACACCACTGCCTCCAGGAATGTCCCCAATCCCTGCTAATGCTACCATAAACCACAATGAAAATACATGTAGGGAAACTATACTAAACTCATCCAATTGGACCTAAATCTAAAGCAGTCAATCAAACTGGCACTCAAAGATACATCATCTTCAGGGACAAAACTTCACACAAACCATTTATCAAAAGTGCCAAAAATAACCAATTCCCCATGTAGGCAAAAAACAATGTAGAAACAGAAGTAAGAAAAATCCAGGTAACATACCCTAAAAGGAACAAAATGATGCTTAATATCAGATTATGAAGAAAAATATTTACAAAATGCCTGATAAAATTTTTCAAAATAGTGGTTATAAGGTTACTCAAAAAACATGAGGATTCAGGTTTAGAGTTAAACAAAATCAGGAACTGATGCAAGATATGAATGACAAATTCAACAATATTCTGAAAAGAATATTGGAAATGAAGAACTCAGTAAGCCATTTAAAAATATAGTTGAAAACTTTAATAACAGACTAGGGCAAGCAGAAGATAAAATATCTATCTGATCTTTAAGATAGGTTTTTGAAACATCTCCCTCAGAAAAAGAAGGAAAAACAGCAACAGCAACAACAACAACAACAACAACAAAAACAGTTGAAAAGGATGAACACGTTCAGCTCCCTGGGAGACTGTTAAGCAAACTGATATTTAACTTTCGGTAATTCCCAAAGGAATGGAAAAAAGGAGAGGTAGAGAAAACATATAGAGTTAAATAACAGCTGTACATTCCCCAATTTGGAAAAAGACATGGACATCCAAATACAGGAATTCTGCAGGGCCACAAATAGACATGATCTGAAGAGTACCTCACCAGGACATTTTATAATCCAGCTTTCAAAAGTACAGCATGGAGAATACTATCATTTAAAAGAAAATTGCCAGGTTACCTCTGTGGGAACTCCCATTAGATTTACAGAAGATGTTCCAGCAGAAACCTCGTAGGCCAGGAAGGAATAAAGAGGTAAAATCCATGTTATGAAAGAAAGAAACTCTACCAACCCAGAACACTGTAGTCAGTGAAGTGATTTTCATAAGTGGAGATGGAAAAAGGAGTTTCTAGATTGACAAAAGCTGAGGGAATTCAGCACCACTAGACCAGACTTATAAAGAATACTTAAGGATGTCCTATTTTCAGAAACAAGGAAAGATAACCTTAACATAAAAATGTATGAAATTATAAAGCCCAGTAGAAAAAGAACAAAGGGAATTTAAAAGGTAGGAGAAAATTTAAATAAAAATTGCAGAACCAAATCATTACTTATCAAAGATAACCTTAAATGTAATTGGACTAAATTCCTCAATTAAAAGATACAGACTGCCTGCCTGAATGTATTAAAAAATAATTCCCCAGTGTTATGCTGCTTACAAGAAACTTACTTCATCAATAAAGGCACACATAGACTTAAAAATTGAAAGGATAGCGAAGATACCCCACAAAAATGAAAATCAAAAGTGAGCAAGAATAGCTATATTTATATCAGACAAAATAGACATAACTTAATAGTGATAGAAATTAAATGTGTTCTAATAAAGGGATAAATTTAAAAGAAATTATGACCACTGTAAAGGTGTATGCATTTGATAAAGAAGTACCCAGTTTTATGAAATGATTGTTATACTAAAAGGACCCAAAATCACCAATTCAATAATATTGGGGGAGTTCAATAGAACACTTTCGTCATTGGATAAGTCAACCAGACATAACATCAACAATCAAAACAACAAAAAAAGATTTAAAGTACAGTATAGAAATAATGGATCTAATAGAAATTTTCAGTGTTCTATGCCCCAGCTGCAGAATACACATACTTTTCATAGCGCAGAGAACATTCTCAAGGAAAATGGGCCACATTGCAAATCTCATGGCATTGAAAAAAAAATTAAAACCATATCTTTTCTGACCACCTTGGAATAAAATAAGAAATCAACAACAAAAGAAACTAAAATATATACAAATAAATGGAGATTGAGCATCATACTCTTAAATGAAGTAACTTAAAGAAATCAAAAGAGAAATTTTAAAAATCCTGTTTTGTTTGGTTAGACCAAATGCAGGTTAGCACTTGGTTTGTTGTTTTGGCTTTGGTTCTAAGTAAGCCCAGAGGTATAACTTCTGAGTGATTGCTTTTGCTTTAATCAATGTTAGTAGTGTCTGTAAGTACCACAGTGTTCTAATCAGTGCCAGTTTATGAAGAAGTGTTGTGACTTTAAGGTGGATGCAATAGGATCATCACCAAGGTCTCCCTGGTTCTTTTTATCTATTTTTCTTATTTGACCTGGATAGAACTTCAAATATTATGTTCAACATAAATGGATAGCAGATGACCTTGACCTTGTCTTATTCTTGATTGTATGATGGTGTTATCTATAAGATTTTATAAGTATTATTTATCAGGTTAAAATAACTTTATTTCTAGTTTGTAGTGGTTTTGTTTATCATGAAGAAGTATTAGATCTTTGTCTAACACTTTTTTCTTCATTTGTTAAGAAGACCATGTTTTATTAACACAGAATTTTACATTGATTGTAAATATATAATTTATAATATATAATTTAAATCAAACTTGCATTCTATGTTCTTAGTCATGATATTTTAATGTGTTATTTATTCATCTATATTCATAAAACATTAGTCTATGGTTTACTTTCCTTGAGATATCACTGTCAAATTTTGGAATCAAGGTAATGGTAGAGTAAGTTGGGAAGTATTCTTTCCCCAATGTTTTAGGGATGAGTTTGTGAGCAACATATGATGATCTTTTAATATTTGGTAGGATTACCAGTAAAGACATCTGAACTGATTTCTTCATTGTGGTATAAATTTAAATTGCTAATTAAATTTAAACTATTTTAAAACTACTGAAACCTAATGAAAATGGAAACACACCTATTAAAACATATGGGCTATACCAAAAACAGTACTAAGGGGAAAATTTATAGCAATAATTGCTTACTTTTTTTTTTTTTGACAGATAGACAGTGAGAAAGAGAGATAGAGAGAAAGGTTTTCCTTCCATTGGTTCACTCCCCAAATGGCCACTATGGCTGGCACTGCACCGATCTGAAGCCAGGAGCCAGGTGCTTCCTCCTGGTCTCCCATGCAGGTGCAGGGGCCCAAGCACTTGGGCCATCCTCCACTGCCTTCCCAGGCCACAGCAGAGAGCTGGACTGGAAGAGGAGCAGCCGGGACTAGAACCCAACGCCCATATGGAATGCTGGCACTGCAGACGGAGGATTAGCCAAATGAGCCATGGCGCTGGCCCCCCTAATTGCTTACTTTTAAAAAAGGAAAAGATATATAAATATCTTAGCAATGCTCCCCATAGAGTTGGACAAAAGAAGAAAAAAGTCTATCTGCAAAGCAGTAAAAGGAAAGAAATAACAAAAATTGGAGAACAAACAAATAAAATAGAAACCAAAGAACAATAAAACAGTTCATTGAAATGATAAAGACAGAAGACTACAATCAATACAATTCAAGATAACAGATATTATGACTGATAATTCAAAGATGTAAAGGATGAATAGGAAGTTATGAAAAATTAAACACCAGCAAATTGGAAACCCTAGAAGAAATGAATAAATTTCTGGATATACATACACACACACACACACACACACACACACATATATATATATATATATATAACCAAAGGTGAATCATGAAAATATGAATAGGTCATTATTGAGAGATGACATGGAATCTGTAAGACTCTCCCAACAATGTAAAGCCCAGGACGAGATGAGTTCACTACTGAATTCTACTAAACTTTTAAAGAAGAGCTAACAACAATTCATCTCAAACTATTCTAAGCATTGAAAGAGAGAAAATCCTTCTAAAGTCATTTTTTGAGGCCAGTATTACCTTCATTCCAACATCAGATTAAAAAAAAGAAGAAAACTATAGACCAAAATCTGTGATGAATATAGATGTAAAATTTATAAAAAAAAAAAAAAACTAGAAAATTGAATTAAGCAATACATTAAAAAGACCATTCATTCTGGCCAAGTAGGATTTATCCCCCACTTCCAGCAGGGCTGTTTCAACAGTAAACCTAACAGATCACATGACCAGAATGAAGGATCCAAATCATGTGACCGTTTCTACAGAGGCAGAAAAGCATTTACTAACATACATAATCCAGTAATGACTGAAACCTTGAACAAACTGGGTGTAGAAGGAACAAATTTCAACATAATGAAGGTCATATTTGACAAGCCCAAAGCCAATATCAGACTGAATGGAGAAAAGCTCAAAGCATTTCCACTAAGATCTGGAACTAGATTAGGATGTGCAATTTTACTGCTCTTAGTTAACATAATTCTCGAAGTTTTAGCCAGAGTCATTAGGCAAGAGAAGGAAATAGAAGGCACACAAATAGTAAAGGAAGAAAAGAAATTATTCTAGTTTGCATAAAAAACTAGATTCTTTACAGAGAACCAAAACATTCCACTAAGAGTCCCTTAGTACTGAGAGGCAAGTTAGTAAAATTTCAGGATGCAAATCAACACACAAAAATCAGTAGCAATTTTACACAGAATGAATTTCCTGAGAAAGAAAATATAAAAGAAATTGCATTCACAATGGTTGCAAAAATTTAATACCTTGGGATAAACTTAAAAAAATATGAAGTTACAAAACATTAAAGCAGGAAATTGAAGAACACACACAAAAACAAAAAGAATTATTGTGTTCAAGGATTATAAGAATATCATTAAATATTGAATATAAAAATGTACTTCCCATAATTATGAATAGGTACAACTCAATCTCCATGAAAAAGCAAACTTCACAAAATTAGAAAAGTAATCCTAAAATAAATGTGGAAACACAAAAGACTCAAAACAATCAAAGCAATCTTGACAAATGAGAACAACACAATACCAGATTTCAAGACATATTATGCACTATTGTAAAGCAGCCTGAAACTGGCATAAAAATGGACATGTAGTTCAATGGAATAGTGGTACCTGCACTCCCATGTTTATTGTAGCCAAGAAATGTATCAACCTAGGCACCAATCAGTGGATGGCTTGATAAGAAAAATGTGGTAGATATCCATAATGTAATATTGCTAAAAAATAAAAATAGTCTTGGCCGGCGCCACGGCTCACTAGGCTAATCCTCGGCCTTGTGGCGCCGGCACACCGGGTTCTAGTCCCGGTCGGGGCGCCGGATTCTGTCCCAGTTGCCCCTCTTCCAGGCCAGCTCTCTGCTGTGGCCAGGGAGTGCAGTGGAGGATGGCCCAAGTGCTTGGGCCCTGCACCCCATGGGAGACTAGGATAAGTACCTGGCTCCTGCCATCGGATCAGCGCGGTGTGCTGGCCGCAGCGTGCCGGCCGCGGCAGCCATTGGAGGGTGAACCAACGGCAAAGGAAGACCTTTCTCTGTCTCTCTCTCTGACTGTCCACTCTGCCTGTCAAAAAATAAATAAATAAATAATAAAATAAAAAAGATAGTCTTGACATTTTCAGCATAAGAAATCTTGTTCTAGCAAAGATCATGTAACTGTGTTTCCTCTAACATATTAATAATTCATTTGTTTTTTCATTTTAAGTCAATCCATAACTTATGTTGATATATTATGTGTGAGACTTTACTACTTTCCCAATAATTTACTTTTTGTGATTATTTTATCCTTATATATAAATATTAATGCAAAATGTAGAAAATAAAATTATAAAAATGAACAGGAGATAAATAAATTGACTAGTATTCCCTTAATGCTTATTTATTTATTTTCAACTATGTGAAAAGCAGAGTGTCAGAGAGAAAGATCTCCCTGCTAGTTCACTCCTCGGCGTCTACAGTACCCAGGGCTGGGCCGCGTCCGAGCCGGGAACCTGGAGCCCTCTCCAGTCTTCTCACATGCGTGGCACAGACATAATCACCCGAGCCGTCATTTGCTGCTGCCCAGGATGCGTTAGCAGGAAGCTGGATCAGAAGCAGAAGCAGCAGGACTCAAATGTGCGCTCCAGTGCTCTGATATGGGAAGCAGGCGTTTGAACCATTGGTCTAACCCGCTTCATCACAAAGCCTGCCTCAGAATTCTTTTAAAGTGCCAAGGTTGCTGACGACAAAGACAAAGCGATTATAGATGGAATGAAACTAAAGAAATAACAACAAATGGGCCAGCGTGGTGCAGTGAGTTAAACAGCTGCCTGTGATGCTGGCGTCCCATATGAGCCCCTGTTCAAGTCCTGGCTCCATCCTGGCTGGGCTCCCAGCCATTGTGGCCTTTCTGGGGGGTAAACCAGCAGATGGAATCTTGCTTCTTCTCCCCCACCACCCCAGTTCTCTCTATTTACCTCTGCCTTTCAAATAAATAAAAATGTATCTTAAAAAAATAGCAGCTGGATACTATGTGAAAGCCTGGATGGGATCCTATTGAAATAATCATTAGGGACAAACCTGATGAATACTGAATTAGTTCATTTGGTTAAAAATATTCACGTGGCATGAATTTCTTAGTTTTGGCAATTATACCATTATAAATTAAGAAGTTCGCCTTAGAGGAAACTGAATGAGGGAACAAACTCTCCATAATTTTGTGTCTCTACTGTGAATCTAAAAGTAGTTCAAAATGAAAGTCTAAGAACCTTGTTATATTCCAGTAACGAGATGAGACAGCTGGAAAAAAGTTAATAGTGACAATAGGCCAAAAAATCAAAAATTAAAGAACTGAAAATGAAATAAATATATACAGAGCAACCATTAAGGCAGTTCACAGACATGAGAAACAACAGGAGTAGAAGGGACTCTTAGATTTAGAAGTGTATATTTGTTAGTCATATAGAAAATAAAGTAAAAAAAGAACTTTATACATAAAATTCAAATTCTGAATTATTTAAGTTCCACATTCAGGCACTAAGGATATGTTTACATCCTCATTTTATTTTTATTATCTTTCAGATTCAAAATTAATGACTATTGGGAGCTGGTCTCAATCATATTGAAATGCACACAGAGGGGAGACGTCCAGAAGCTGCTGTGGTGGGTCAGCTGTGAGTGTATCCCCCAGAGCTTGTATGCGGGAAGTTCACCCCACTGTTGCAGTATTGATGCAGTGGAACCCGTAGGAGATGGCCCTAGCGGAAATTTACTTGGTCACTCGGGGTGCCACCGTCAGCAGCAATTAGTGTAGTTCTTGCAAGACCCTGGTTCCTTTTTCCAGGAATGAGTCCTTAAAGAAGGAGCACGTCCGGCCCCCGGATATCCCTGGCTTTCTGTCTCACCATGCGATCTTTCCCCTTTGAATATTGTGCTGCCACCCTGATGTCATCTGCCAGGAGCCCTCAACAGGTGCCAGATACATGGGGCAACTTCCACAACTGTGAGCCAAATAAACCTCTGCATAAAGTACCTGCATTTAGGTATTTGCATAGCAACAGAAATGGAACACATACAACACATATTTTTCTTAAGTTTCATTGAAGTATAAATTTTTTTAAAGATTTATTTATTTATTTGAAAGGCAGAGTTACAGAGAGGCAGAGGCAGAGAGAGAGAAAGAGGTCTTCTATCCACTGGTTCACTCTCCAAATGGCCTCAGTGGCCACAATTGGGCCAATCCAAAGTCAGGAGTTAGGAGCTTCTTCCAGGTCTCCCACGTAGGTGCAGGGACCAAGTACTGAGGCATCTTCCACTGCTTTCCCAGGCCATAGCAGAGAGCTGGATCAGAACTGGAGAAGCCAGGACTCAAACCAGTGCCCATATGGGATGCCGGCATTGCAGGCTGCAGCTTTACCCTGTATGCCACAACCCGTGCCCCTGGAGTATGATTTATATACTATAAAATTCACTGATTACAAGAGTACAATCTAATGATTGTTGGTAAATTTACAAAATTGTGTCCCCATTACCACAATTCAGTTTTTTAACATTTCCAGTACCCTAAAAAAAAAACAAAAAGCAAAAACAAAAATTAAACAAACAAACAAACAAACAAAAACTTCTCATGTTATATAGCACAATTCCAGGAACCTGCTGATTTGCTTTCCATTTCTAAAGATTTGCCTTTTCTGAGTATATAATATAAAGAAAATGATAAAGCATATAGTGTTTGCTATCTATTTTCTTTCCATTAGCATGTTTGGAAATCACCCATGTTATGGCACTCATTAGTAATTCTCTCCTTTTTAGTGCTACATAATACTCTATTATATGTATACATCATACAGTATTTGTCTATGTACCTATTCATGAGTAATTATACTGCTTTAGGTTTGGGACTACTATAAATAACACTGCTGTGAACATCTGCATACAAATTTCTATGTGGATTTTTAAATTTTTTTTCTTGGATGGATACTTATAAATGAAATTCCTTGATTGTTTGATTAATGTTTTCACAAACTGTCTAGTTCTTTTCAAAGTAGTCGCACAAGTTTTGATTCTCATCAGCTAAATAAGGCTTCTGGGTTTTTTCTATCCTTACCAATAACTGGAATTTTTAGACTTTTTCATAATCTTTCTAGAGATGTATAGTAGATTTCATTACGGTTCATTTTAGTTTGCATCCCTATTGACAAATGATGGTGGAAATTTTTTCAAGTGCTTACCAGCACGGATATATATTCTTCAACAAAATGTCCATTCAAATTTGCTGCTTCAATTTCTTCTCTTAAAAATTCAGACACATAAAATTGTACATATTTCCGAGGTACTGGGTGATACATATATACGTGTATTGTCTAATTGGTAAATATGCCTATTATTTCAAAAAACAAATACTTATTGAAAGTGAAAACATTGAAAATCCCAACTTCAAATATTTTTTGTCTTACATCTTTTGAAAGTAATTTTTATACATTTTGAATGCAAGATTTTTAAGTTGTACATCTATCAGTCTAACTTGCTTTTTTATTTGAATTTTATTTGAAAAAGCGATGAGATAGAGACCTCTGTCATCTGACTAATTCCACATATGCCTAGAACAGGCTTGGTTGGACCAGGCTTAAGCCAGGGGCCCAAAATCCATATTGGTGACAGGGACCCAAGAGCTTGGGCCATCATCTGTTGCCTCACAGGATGTGCACTGAAAGTAGCCAGGCTTGAACTTGGTACTCTGGTATGGGATTTGGGTGTTTCAGGGAGTGACTTAACTATGGTGATAGCCTATGCCTGTGGCAAGTCTTTGTATTTTCTAATATTGTCTTTTAAAAATCTTTTAATTTTGATAAGATTCAAGTTATTACTGTTTTTCTCTTTAATTTATTATGCTTTTATTCTATTCACCTTACTCAACATTTCACCATACCAAAAGTACAAAGAATTTCTACTGTTTTTTTTTTTTTTTTTCCTGCAAGTTTTTGAAATGTAGCCCTTACAGGAAGGTCTAAGACATGTTTTGAGTAATTTTTTGCTTATTGTTTGAATTAGGGTAAAAGTTCATTTTTTTTTTCCATAGAGATTCACAATTGTTCCAGCAGGGGTTATTGAAAAAATAACCCATCCCTCCACTGACTTTGTCAAGAATTAATTGACCAAATATAATGGCATAGAACTGTTAATTCTTTTTATTGTAGTTCTCTATCAATTTTGAAATAGGACTCTAGACAGTAAAGAAACTTAAGCGGAATATTTTGTTAATCTTATTTTTTCTGGTTATGTAGTATAAAGTGTTTTATATTGGAATTTGATCCCATGACATTGTTAAATGTGATTATAGTAATTTTTATTTTGATCTTTGAATTTATAGAATGTGGGATTATATTTTATTATATTCTTATTTTCTAGTATCTGTGATTTACTTTGTTCTTTTTGGGATTTTTCTTCTTTTCTGCTGCTTTATTGCTCTTGATACAGCTTATGGATCAAGGTTGAATAAAAACAGTGTTGGGATAGCTTTGACTCTCTCCCTGAGTCTTAGGAGGAAAATATTTAGTCTTTTACCATCAAGTAAGGGAGGAGTTTTGTGTCTGCAATTATCCCTGTAGCAGTTCTATAGTTCTGGAGTCTGGAGAGCAGTGTCACACCCAGGGGTCACCCAGACAGTCTAGCGGTGACCTAGCACTTCCTCTCCTGAGACAGTCTCTACCAAAGGCCCACAGGTAGTTCACAACATCCTTTGAAATCCAGGTGGAAGAAGCCATGGCCCCCAAATTCTTGAATTCTGCATGCCTACAGAGTTATACCAAGTGGATACCACTCAGGGCTATATTTGCACCCTCTAGAGTGGTAGCCTAAGCCACAGCTTGACCCACTTAAACCTTAACTAGTGGCTGTGTACACCGTCCCCAAATGTGGGAAACAGAATTCTTGGGCAACTCTGGTCAGTGACCCACAGAGAATGCCCTGGGCTCTTCCCCCAAAACCATGCTGCGCTTCTAGAACTCAGACAGAGCCTGACATTTCTGAAATGATCTGAAGGCCTTTGTCTCCCTGAACAGCATCTGGCTTCCTTCCTTCTGTCCTGCTAATCTCTTATGGAACAATTCACTTGGCCACACCCTTAGCATTCTCTCCTTAACATGCCTTTTAACTCTTTAGATGGCCAGGCTGCAAATTCTTCAATTGTCCTTCTGTTTGTTTTCCATGTCTTTATAAATTCTGTCTTTAAACAAGGAATTAAAAACAGCCACATAACAGCTTAAAAGCTCTGAAGCTTAGATATTTCTTGCACAGATATCCTAGTTCACTGTTTTTAATATCTGTACTCTACGAAGTGCTAGCACACAGAACGCAGAGTTCTTTCTAGCTATGTAATACTGATGGCCTTTACTCTAGTTTAGGGTACCCTGCTGCTCATGTCCATCTGAGACCACATTAACATGGCGTTTCCTGTCCATATTTCTATCAGTATTACCTCTTAGGTAAATTACCTCTTAGGAATCATGAAGAAGTTCTAGACTTTATCTAATCTTTTCTTGTTTTGAGCGTCCACCAGAGTCACTCTTATCATTCTGTTTCCAGAATAAGGACTTTTTCCTAGCCTACTCTCCCAGGTTCTTGTGCCCACTCTTCACTACCCACTTCTAACTTGTTAGATATTTGTTATAGGAACAACTCCACTTCTCAGGACCAATTTTCTGTTTTAGTCCATTTTGTTGAAAATAAAAAAGAGTACTTGAGAGTGTATAATTTATAAAGAAGACAAATTTGATTTCTCACAGTTCTGAAGGCTGGGTGGCCCACGATCAAGGGAACACATCTGGTGAGAGCCGTCTTACTCCCTTAAAACTTGGAAGAAGGCATCACGTCGTGAGCGCAGGGATATGCTAGCTCAGGTCTCTCCCCCTTTCCTTGTGAAGCCATTTGTTCCAGCAAGAGCAGCCCTGCAGTCACGACCTTATCCAAACCTCATTATCTCCCACTGCCCTCCCTTCTCTTCAAATATCATCAACATGGACATTTGGGGATTAAGTTTCCAACACGTGAACTTTTAGAAGACACAATGATAATAACCATAGAAGTACACTTTATGTTTCTGTGTGGGAGCAAAATGTGGTAATCTTTACTTAACATACGCTGAATTGATCTTCTGTATGTAAAGATAATTGAAAATTAATTCTGATGTGAAGGGGAAGGGGAGAGGGAGTGGGAGAGGGGAGCGTTGTGGATGGGAGGGAAGACACGGGGGGAGGGGGGGGAGGAGGCTATTGTGGTCCAGAAGCTGTACTTTGGAAATTTATGCTCATTAAATAAATTAAAAAAAAAAATAAGTTACTGTTTTAGTGGTCACTTGTGGGGATTATAGTGTGAATCAGATATTTTTGTTTTTTAAAAGACTGATTTGAAAAGAAGGAAGAGAGAGAGGGAGAGTGAGAGAGGGAGAGGGAGGGGGGAAAGAGAGAAAGAGAGAGAGAGGAAGAGAGAGAGAAAGAAAAGGAGCAGAGGGAGAGAGAGACGGCTTCCATCCACTGGTTCTACTCCCTAAGTCAGACTAGGCCAGGCTGAAGCCAAGATGCAGAAACTCCTTCCAGGTCTCACACATGGGTAGCAATAAGAACTGGAGCCAGGCTGGGGCTGTGGTATAGCAGGTAAATCTGCTACCTGCAGTACCAGCATCCCATGTGGTCACTGGTTCTAGTCCCAGCTGCTCCACTTCCCATCCAACTTTCCGCTATGGCCTAGGAAAGCAGTGGAAGATGACCCAAGCCCTTAGGCCCCTGCACCTGTGTGGGAGACCTGGAGGAAGCTCCTGGCTCCTGGCTTTGTATCAGCACAGCTCCAGGTTTTGCGGCCAACTGGGGCGTAAACAAGTGGATGGAAGTCCTCTCTCTCTCTCTCTCTCTGCCTCTCCTTCTCTCTGTGTGTAACTCTGATTTTCAAGTAAAATAGATATATCTAAAAAAAAAAAAAAAAAAACAAAAAAAAACAAACAAACTGGAGCCCACATCTGCTTCTTCCCAGGTGCTTAATCAGGGAATTGAATCAGAAGTGGAAGAGTTAAGACTACAGCTGGTGATCCAACTTGGAGTGGAGGCTTCCCAAGCAGTGGTGAACCTGATGAACCACGGTGCCAGCCCAAACAGTGTGAATCTTATCATAATCGATCTCACAATACTAAGTTAATTCTGGAAGTAGATAACAAATTTTCTTAAGTATAATTTTATTTTTAAATCCTCTAAACTATTATTTTATAGATAATTTTTCATACAATATTCCCAATAATACAGTGCTATAATTAATGGTTTTTATGATAACATTTTACCATTTAAGGGGAGACAGAAAAACAAATAATTACAGATGTATATGGTTATCCATTTTTTTTTCCATTTTCTAGTGTTCTTTATCTTTTTCCTATAGATTTTAGTTACCATATGATGCCATGTCCTTTGAGCCTGAAAAGAATCCTTTAATATATTTTAGGGCATATCTGGTAGCAATGATTGCTTAATCTATGTTTATCTCTGAGAATATTTATTTTCTTCATTTTTGATGGGCAATGTTATTAGATAAACATTGAGTTGACAGTTTTGTTTGTTTTTTGCTTTTAGTGTTGTGAAAAAGGCATCTCTCTGCCTTCTGGATACCATTGCTTATGATGGGAAGCCAGCCATTAATCAAACTGTTGTTTCCTTGTATGTGATTAATCCTCTTTCTCTTGCTGCTTTCAAGATTTTTGTGTATTTGCGTCTATAATGTGTCTAGATATAGATCTTTCTCCTATGTGAATTTTTTTATCTTATTGCCTCTCTGTAAAATAATATTGTCAAATGTGAGACCTGTTAGGTCATTATTTTTTTTTCTTTTTTATTTTCTCTCTTCTGCAACTGCTGGTACATGCATTCTGGTATGCTTAGTGTTTCCCATATAACTCTGAGGCTTCATTCTATTATATATATATAAAAAAAAAAACCTCTCCTTTCTATTAGAAGTGTAAATATTAAATAAATCCACATTCAGCTTTGCTGTTATTTTTCTGTCATCTAAATTATGCTGTTGAGACAATCTATTCTTTGTGATTATAGTAGTTTTCAGCTTTAGAATACCATTTAATCTTCTTTAAATAGATTGTTTCATATTTGAGGTTCTTTATTTGGCGATTTCATTGGCCACTGATTTTCTTCTAATTTTTATACATGGCTTCTTTTCCAACATCTGTACCTCAGAGAAAATTTATGTGGCTGCTTTATTTGTTGAATATGGGTCATATTTTTCTTTCTTTATATGTCATAATCTTGTTGTACACTAGACATGTTAGGTTATATGACAGATCTTCTAAAATGTTCATTGAGAGTATATATTATGCAAAACTATGCAAAGATTTCACATTTTTACATCAAAATAAACTCCAACTGGCTTGTTATAATACTTCTGAACAGGCAATGATTAAGGCACTAAGAAAGGATAAGATTTCAGCTTGAAAAGAACTTGGAATCAGAGCAACATGACTTTTTCTGTTAGAACTGAAGCGAGAACAAACATAAAATTTATGGTGAAGATTGGGTGAAAGATAGGTGAAATCATAGATAATTATAAAAAGATTGTGGGCCCAAAGCCTCAAAGAAAGCAGGTTTGCAAGTAGATAATTCTTTTAAGAAGGTGACAATAGAGAAAATGAAGCTTCAACAGCCGACCATTCAGAACAATTTGTAGGAAAATTATCTTGCTTGCGCCTTAGTGGGAGTAGTCTAATGAGTAGCAACAGACAAATAGCCAATAGCATAGACATCACAGTTTGTCCAATCTATACAATTCTGACTGGAAAACTTCTGCTTTATGTGTGCTCAAACTGTGTATTATTTAAAATAGATAAAAGGGTAGTTTATTTAATAAATTGTGGCTATCCCTCCAGAAGAAATGGGGTAAAATAAATCTACCAAAAATATTAATACCATAAGATACTAATTTTAATAAAATAAATATCTAAATTATAATAATTTTTAGATAATATTTGTTGAAAATTGTATAATTTGAGAACAAGTAATATTTTCTTAAACTAGAGACTTTCAAAGTATAAATATAAACAAAATGCATTAAATATATATATATACATATATATATATATGAAGTCAAATGATATACCACAGAGAAAAATTTTTAATGAATACTAAGATAAAACATGGCAGTATACAAAATACACCCAAATCATAAAGTTGACTTAACAACCCAACTGAGAAAAGCTGCTGAAGGAGATTGTCATGAGCATTCAGTCATTGCTCTTCAGTTTCCTTCAAGAAAGAACCTTCCATAGTGATGACATATAGCAGCAACCTTATCTGAAAATGCTTTCTGGATCCATTTCTGTTACCACACAGCTCTTCACAGCAATCGTACAATAATTGCTATTTCTGCCTTGCACATAACATGTATTTTTTTTTAAGATTTATTTATTTGAAAGGCAGAGTTACAGAAAGAGTTAGAAGGAGAGACAAAAGAGAGAGAGATCTTCCATCTGCTGGTTCACTCAACAAATGGCTGCAATGACAGGAGCTGGGCCAATTTGATGTCAGGAGCCAGGAGCTTTTTTCAAGTCTCTCAGGTGGGTACAGTGGCCCTAGCACAGGGGCTGTCTTCCAGTGTTTCCCAAACCCTTAGCAAGGAGATGGAACAGCTGGGAATTGAACTGGCACCAAGTGCAATGCTGGCACTGCAGGTGGTGGCTTTACCAGCTCAGCTACGGTGTTGTTCCCTAGATATTACAGGTTTTGTATCATCTTTCTCCATTGAACTGCATTGGCTTGCTCAGAGCCATTCTTAGAAAGTTCTCTCTCCTTCTATTTTAAATTTACCATCTTTACATGGACATCTTGGTCTGAAGGTTTCCTGACCATTTGTACTCTCTCTCTTCTTTATCTTCCTTGTGAATAACTCCCAGTAAACATTTGTTTTCTGCCAAATCTTTCTAAGTTTCCTCCAATTGTTCCTAAAATAAGGCTCTAAGAATTTTAAACTTAAGAATTCAGAAAAATAAATAAATAAATATTATTACAGCAAAGTGAGTCTGCTATAAAATATAGATGCAGATGTTTAGAAAACTATGTTGTGGACAGTTAATAATCTGTCAGATGAATTATGATTTGGGCACCATTCTGCTATTTTTTGTGGTAGAAGGACTTCATAGTTACCCCCCAAAAAAGAATGAATTTACAATTTGTGTCATAATAATACATATGAGGTGCCAGCATTGCGGCACTACCGCTTATAATGCTGGCGTTGCATGTCTGAGCTCCATTTCAAATACCAGGTGCTTTGTTTCTGATCCAGCTTCCTGCTAATGCACTCAGGAAAGCCACAGAGGATGGTCCAAGTGCTTGAGATCCTGCCACCCATGAGGGAGACCCAGTTGGAGTTCCAGGCTCCTGACTTCATTCTGGCTTCATACCAGCTATTGAGGCCATTTGGAGACTTAAGCTGGTAGATGGATGATCTCTTTCTCTCTCTCTGCATTTCAAATAAGTAAATAAATATTTAAAACTATAATAAGTGTGAAAGACACAAATCATGAAGGGTTGAACATAACAGCTGTGTGAATAAGCCATGCGATTCAACAATCACAGAACAGATTTTAAAAATTTAATTTTTTTGTTTGAACTGAAGGTTAGGCTGAAAGAGAAATCTTCCATCCACGGTTTCACTCCTCAAATGTCTATGACAGATAGGTCTGGGCTAGGCCAATGCCAAGAGCCAGGGACTGACAGGGATGCAAATAATTGAGCCAGTATCACAGCTATCCAAGATGCGCAATAGCAGGAAGCTGGATCAGAAGTAGAGTTAGGACCCATATACAGGCATTTGAATATTGAATGTGATTGTCTCAGCAGGTATCTTAACTGTTGTAGGAAAATCCTGTCCCTCCATTGCAGAATACTTGCATATTTATTTCCCTTCTAACTGAATATTCTCTGTTCTTCTCTTGGTTAATACTCATCTGTCTATAGAAAGGTCAAATGTCACTTTAGAGTTATTTGAGGAAGCGACTTCTAAGTGCTGTCGCATGCTTGTTCTCACTAAAAGATACCACAATGTATAATCCCAACACTAATTTTATGGCAATCAGCACCTGTTCTCCTGTAAGAGTATGACTTTGAAACTGAACTCCTACACAGGTGTCCCTAGGGCCAAGGCCTCAGCTCAAGGTGTCTTTGCCATTCCACGCAGGGAAAGGTAATTCACTAAACCGAGAGAGTGGTGTAGCATGTTAAACCCCACTCCACGGAGTCTCACATCTGGGGGGAGCTGGCCCATGGGCGGAAGCAACCACGCTTGGCATGTAGTCCCTAGACTGCCTGAAGCTCACTTTTCCCTCCTAAAGAACACAGGACTGTGGAGTAATGGAAATGGTCCATGAGCACCACCGCCCAACCAGGAACCTGGGCATGTGGTGAAGAAGCACCCCTTCCCCCCCGACTTGAGATATATTTCCCTACTCTCTTGGGGAACCTGGGAATTAAGTGTAGTTGCTCAGCTCCTTGTTCTGGGCTCTGCAATAAACGTGTCCTTTCTCCCATCACCCCATGTCATTGACTGACTTTCTGCCTGTCGGGCAAGCAGACCTAGTTTGGGGAGTTCTATAGCAACTCCTCCAGCCAGTTTGGAGCTTTTTCTATAACACATTTCATAGAGAGAGAGAACACGTCTTGGGCATTGAAGCACATTTATCACAGACCAGGACTTCACATGTGTAGATGCTTTATTCATTAAATGATTGTAAGGTTACATAAATAGAATTTAAATAGTGTAGCACCTTACCTTTATGTGGAGGCTCACCACAGGGCACTGAGAAAGTCTCAATGCTAAGGGTGATGCAGGCTGCCCCACTGCACCCAGAAAAGCAACCCCACACCTGGGAAAATCTGCTGGATCCTGGGAAGAAAAACTCATCCTTACTGCAAAGATACCGCAGTTCGAAGCATGTGTTAGTTCATGTACCAACTGACTTGCCACTGCACTCTTGCAGTGTGTCCAGTAAATCTACTCACTCTGATTGCTCTGCTGCAAGGGCCTCAATCAGTTGCTTCCTGTGGCAATTTGTGCACTTGTTTAAGATTTTCAAAGCACTCTTCGCACAAAAGCATGTTTTAACTTCACAATTACCGTGAGCAGGATGAGCACCTTATTCTTATTTTATAGATGTGTGACTTGTGTTTCATATAAATTGACTGGTGCAAAGTGGTTTAGAAAGGGAGAAATTGGGTTTCAGCAATTAATGGTCATCTTCAATTTTCTAATCCTTGCTGCTCAAAGACATTGGTGCCACATAGGCTGCTAGAAATCAGAAGTCCCCGGATGGGTTCTCTTTCCAAATATATTGAGTATGAATCTCTATTTTCATAGGTTCCCAGGAGACTGATATGCGCATACATGCACGCATGCACACACACGCTTTGACAAAAAGGTTTTAAGATATGAGGATCCTTTGGATGACTGAAGAATGCAGGTATAGGAGTCAAGAGTTAGTTTGAAGCTAAATTTCTGTATATAAATAAAACACAGAAGGTACAAAAGAAAGAGAAATTAGACAAAGCATGCCCCATAAAGGCAGAAGATAACAGAGACTCTGACCTCAAAATGAGAATTGAAAATTGAGAAAAGATTTCTGAGAGGACTTTCTCAGTTGAAATACAGTGGTGTATAATGTAAATGCTCTCTCTACCTCCATATGGAAGCTCCAGGAAAAAAATATAGCTATACTGTGGAACACCAAAACAACAGCACAAACTATGTAAGAATGCTTTCTGTGAGAGGTTTTTTTTTTTTTTTTTTTTTTTTTGACAGGCAGAGTAGACAGTGAGAGAGAGAGAGACAGAGAGAAAGGTCTTCCTTTTTTCTGTTGGTTCACCCCCCAATGGTTGCTGCGGCCAGTGCGCTGCTGTCAGAGCACCAGGCTGATCCGAAGCCAGGAGCCAGGTGCTTCTCCTGGTCTCCCATGCAGGTGTGGGACCCAAGCACTGGGCCATCCTCCACTGCACTCCCGGGCCACAGCAGAGAGCTGGACTGGAAGAGGGGCAACCGGGACAGAATCCAGCGCCCCATCCGGGACTAGAACCTGGTGTGCAGGCACCGCAGGCAAAGGATTAGCCTAGTGAGCCGTGGCGCCGGATGAGAAGTGTTTTTTGTTAAAGATTTTGTGCCGGGATTATACTCTATTAATTATTTTATTCCAAAGCAGTAGATTCCTTGAGAAGACAGTGTGGAAGGCAAATGAAATATGTCATATAAAACTGCTTTAAGAAGGGGAGAAAGTACTAAGTACAGCAGTATAATGACAATAACCATGTATTATCATAATTGTGAATGACAATACCCCTTAATATTTTTATGTATTCTTCTCTGGAAGAGTATGAATAGAAGAATTTTTAGTCTTGTAGACACTATTTAATTGAATTTCTAATTAATTTTCCACTGCCAACTATTAGGGAGTCAGAAAGAATATTAAAAAAAGAAAACAAGATAGAAATATACTGCAATGAAAATAAGTTGACTCTTGAGTATAATGGGTACAAATTGTGTTCCCTGATGAGTTTGAATATAATATTTTGTGGACACAGAAATCTGTATTTAATCACGTTAAAAAAGTCTTATGAGCCCAACTTATGGAAACATACACATTTGCATATGATATAGTCTCTAACATCAATTATCTTAGACTATCCGGATTACGTATACACTTCGAAGATTATCAATGTTCCTCTTTTTGTGAGATTGTTTTGGGATGCTATTTACTTAGCTCCATTATAGATCCCGTCCTCTTAAATGAATTTGTAGATCCTCCCACAGATTCTTAGTATATCAGTCAAGCAGTCTAGACGATTTTTGTCTAATGACAGTCCCAAAATTACTGTTTCTGTAGTTGTAAATGATATGGTCAGAGATGCTCTCAAGGAAGACCAGCCTGGCAAAGCAAAAATTCCATCAGAACAAGGTCTTTCTCTTTCTTCAGATTTTATCTCTTTTGCTAGGTATTTCTTCATTCTCAGGCAGACTTTCACTATTTGGCTAATGAGCTAACACACACTTTAGTGCCTACAAGTGTAATTAGCAGAGGACCTTCTCCCAAAGTCCAATTCGAGATTGATACTGATAGGTCCACCTAAATGATATGCCTAGCATTGGAACAAGCACTGAACCCAAGATGATCGAATATTGTCTTGCCTCTCCCAAAACAGGTGGGTTGAAAATTACAAATCCAAAAACTCCCACGGATGGATCCAGTATACATGAAAGTTAACTGCTGATCTCCCACCAGAAGAAAGGAGAGAGGAGACAGACACAGGTAACATGCTATAATTTATAGTACCTTTCATTGTTATTAAGATAAGGGTACAATATCCCAATTGGCTTTGAAAGACTAGTACATGTAAATCAACATGTACATCATGTTTGTTTTGATAACTGAAATGTGCTCTTTGAGGAGTGTGTATCCATCAAGATTTCCAAGAATTAATGACAAAGAAACTCAAGGTATCTATTCGCAGATAATTTTTTTTTCTTGTTTGAGATTAGTTTTCTATTTTTTTTTTTTTTATTGAAAGCAAAGGCTGGAAACCAATGAAACTGGAAAGTAATTTTAAGCCTTAATAATGTCAAAAGCGTGGCTAGGACTGAATGTGCTCCTTTATCCTTCTCCGGGAGAAGTTGCTAAGCTGTACTTTTTGGAATTTGAAGTCATCACGTGACAGTTTAATCAACTCTTCCCTTTCCTTTGCCAAGAAGCCATCTGGCACTGTGTCTTTTTTGCTGAAAATGTGTCCCTGATCCAATTTTCATTTGTTACCCTGTCAAGAAACCATTCATTCCAAGAGGAGCCTAAATTTGAGTGCTGTTCTTTTCCGCCAGAGCTAAGGATGGATTTTCATTTTATTTTCAATGACTGAATGTTCTTAAGGTTATGGGACGATTGGCAGTTCCGTTTTGCTGCTTTTGTATGTTCTGCTGATGCTGCTTTCTTGTTGCTTTGTTTTGTCATGAACATGCAAAGGCAGGCTTTTTAGTCCTCGCCTACTGGCGTCCCTTTCTGTATGATGGTGTGTGAACAAGGCAGTTAAGTGGACGCAGCTTCACAGACATAATTCATACATAAAGAAACGATTACATTAAACTAAAAGAACTGTGCATTTCAGCACAGCCTTTCAAAAGGAGAACCAAGCTCTTTGGAGATATTTATTTTAGAAAGCAGGAATAAATTCTTCAAAGTAGCTTTCCCTCTTTCTTTCTGATCAAAAATATGACCAAATTAAAATCATGACCGAATTTCCTTCAAATTATATTAAGCATTTTTTCATAAATATCTTTGTTCCTGACAAGCATTTTTGTGATATTCTAAATCAGGTGATATGAGATAAAGTGACAGAATTTGACAACATATATAAATGTCCTGACCACTTCTTTAACTGGAAGATGACAAGCAACCGGGCAAATGGGCCAGGGATAGCATGAAAAAATCTGACAGAAAACAAGGTCTTTAGAATGTTATTTTATATGTTTGTAGTCCGCTGCATGAGGAAACACTGGTACTTAGTAAGTGCAAATTAGCCACCTTGTCGGGAACTTTCTTCCTTTGACAGACAAACGCCTTGTTTTCCGTAGGCAAGTCCTTCCTCCGGGAGGCTCCTTCGCTGAGTTCTCTGTTCGGCCCTGTGTATTTTATCACGTACCCCTGCTGCCTTGTTATTGCACGTTTCAGTTTCTTTGCCCTATGAAGATCCAAACTCCCTTGGTATAAAATCTGTTGTTTTTTAAGTTTATTCATTTGTATTTATTTCAAAGGCAAAGTGACCCAAAGCCTGAGAGACAGAGATTTTCTGTATGCTTGTTTACTGTCCAGATGCCTGCAATGTACACGAGTGGGCCTGGCTGAGGCCTGGAGCCAGGAACTCCATCCCAGCTCCCACGTGGAACTCAATACTTGGGCAGTTATCTGCTGCCTCCTAGATTCACTAGCTGGAGGCTGCACTGGAAGGACAGGAAGACGTGGGATATGATGTCAGTATCTCTGATGTGGGGGGCAAACTCCCAGACAGTGGTCTCGCCCACTGTGCCACAGTGTTTGCAGCCTGAGTGAAGTCTGTCTCCCTAACCTCCTGTGCCAGTGTCTAGGATTGTGATTAGCAGGTAACATGCGATAGAAATGAAAATATGAGTAAATTAATGAAAGACAGCTTTCTAAAATACTTCCAGAGAACAAGAACAACAAATCCCATGATTCTTTAGAAGGGAAGCTGAGGAAACCAGGAGCCAATCTAAAATCATCTGACACAGGTTCACACGTGAACACCCTGGCGGATGTGTGGCATTTGTTTGTAAATGAGCCCAAGTGTCATGAGTAGAGACAATAATTTACCCAAAGGAAGCTAGGGAAACTTATAAGAAATGACACTCTCCACTTGGCTTACTGGAGAGGATGACAAGATAAGGAATAGCACAGACAACACAATAAAATGTAGAGTTAAACACACTCCAAGAAATTTTTGAGAAATTTTCAAGGAATCACAGATACTAATGAGATTAACAAGACAGCCCAAAGCAGAATGGGCAGACAGATCAGACTTTGGAGAGGAAGCAAATGAGTTTCTCATATAGAACATTAAACTGAAACTTCAGAAGAAATAATAAGAAGATCATTTCAATCTGAGAAGGAGATATGAACCAACAATTTTCATCAATATGTAGGAAAAATATGGTATTGGTTTCTAGAGAAAATAACTGATATTGAAAATTCTGCAAGAATTATACATCTAAATCTATGAGTAGCCATTTAATTTAAAGAGAAAGTAGTTGGCTTTGAAGTGATTTGTTTGGTTTCATAAGTCTCATTCTTGAACAATTCTATATGGGAGAGCTGGAAGTTATATTTTTAAAAACATATTTTTATTACAATGTTTAAGTATCAGTTAAAATAACCAATTAATAAGGAACAATACAATAAAAATTAGCTTCCCATCCTTGGAAAAACACTTTGTACAAAAATATAAATATCTTTGGGATGCTAGGAAGGAATTTTTACATCAGTGAAGTACTGAGTTAGTGATTTTCTATTAAGAAAATTTTTAAAGATTTTTTAATATCTGTTAGGAAGTCAGAGAAAGAGAACGAAAGAGAGAGAGAGAGAGAGAGAGAGATTTTACATCCATTGGTTCACTCCCCAAAAGGCTGCACTGGCTGGGGCCTGACCTGACCTAAGCCAGGTGCCAGGAACTCCATCTGGGTCTCCCACATGGATGACAGGGCCCAAGCATTTAGGCCATCTTCTGCTTTCCCAGATGCACTAGCAGGGAGCTGGATCAGAAGTGGAGCAACTGGGACTAGAACTGGCACTCATATGGTATATTTCCTTCATAAGCAGTACCTTAATGCACTGTAATACAATGCTGGCCCCATTTGGTGACTCTTATTAGTATTTCTAACCTGTAAGATACTACTGGTTTGAGTAGTAAATATGAATGAACTTTTTGAAAATATTTTGTTGCTACTGAATACAAAAGAGTAATCCAAGTTTAAAGTTTGAGAGTTTTCATACCTCTTTACCTACCACTTTTTAAATACAGTTAGTTTCATTATTTTTTAAAGATTTATTTATTTGATAGCCAGAGTTACAGAGAGGCAGAGGCAGAGAGAGGTCTTCCATCCACTGGTTCATTCCTCAGATGGCTGCAATAACCAGAGCTGTACCGATCCAAAGCCAGGAGCCAGGAGCTCCTTCTGGGTATCCCATGTGGGTGCAGGGGCCCAAGGACTTGGGCCATCTTCCACTGCTTTCCTGGACCATAGCAGAGAGCTGGATCAGAAGTGGAGCAGCCTGGATTCAAACTGGTGCCCATATGGGATGCTTGACACTGGAGGTGGCAGCTTTAACACTCTGCACCACAGTGCTGGTCCCCATCATTAATTTTTAAATATCCCCTTTCCTTTTCATTTTACTCTTACTTTAAGTACCTGATTACTTCCTAATGATTTCCTTGCCTCCATGGTCTCTGCTTTTCACACTACATCATGATTATTTTTGGAAATATTAGAAATCAGAAATCAATTCTTTTCTCTCCTCTGCTTAACACTCAACGAAAGATTGAGTTCTGTTTAATTTTTCCATTAAGATGTCCAGATGATGTAATATCACAAACTACATTGCTTTTAAACAATAGACATGTATTTTTCACAGTTCTGGAGAAAGGGAAATCTAAAATCGAGCTGCCAGAATATTTAGTGTCTGGTGGGGTTTCTCTGGCTCATACACGGCATCTCTGTCTACCCTGCCATGGTAGAAGAGTCGTGGAATCTCTGTGGCTCTATTTTTATCAGAGCATTAATACTGTTCATGAGGTCTTCCCTCTCCTTCCTTGTTGAGGCTTATCTACACTCATGTACTACATGGGCTTAAACCTGCCACTTGTTCAGAGCAGTGGCATACAAGTGCACTTGAAAGAAGCATTTCCAAATCTCCTCTTAAAGACCCTACTTTCTGTGAATTTTGGGAGACACAAACATTCAGATCACAGCAAGCAACGACTATGGACGTGTTCAACGAATGAAAAGCGAGAAAATGATTGAGGTGACATATCCTGCTATAAACTAATTCTTCCTGGATCAGTTTATCATGGGGCCAGGATGTGGAAGAGCATCATCAGAGACAATTTAATAGATGGACTAGACTGGGTAAAACATAATAGAGAAAGAACCACAGATGTTTGCCAAAATCCACAAGAAATGTGGATTAGTCCATACCCTGGAATGGAACTCCATCTGATTTTCATTCAAAGTAGCAACCATGGCAGGCGAGGTAATGCAACTATCTTTCAAAACCTTTTATTCACTCTACAGGAAAGCCTAACTTCTAGCTGCCAGTGATCTTAAGGGGTCCGTTTGCTATCACAGTGTGGTTATGCATTGAGTTATTGCTTGGCAGGCCTTAAGTCCTCTCTCTCTTTCATAAGGTTGTACACACACGTGATTATGTGACTTGATCTTGACAGTGGAATATGAGCGGAGGTGCACAAAGGTTTTATATGTGCCTGTGTGGTTTGGCTTATTCTTCTGCACCCGTGCCATCTTTCATGAGAAGAACACGCCCCAGGTGGCCACTGGTAAAAAGAGGATGAGAGAAACAGAGAACAGAGCTCATTCCAGCCAGTATTTTGGAGGCAGGCCCAGACATTCCTGACATGAAGCAGTGCCACCAGGCCCAGCCAAGGCTGGATCCACTGAACCTGGGTGCAACCATTAACCTCTTATTTTTTAAGTCACTGAGATTTTGAATTTGTTTCTTATGTAGGGCAATCGAATGCATGTGCTAATATATCGCACTATAATTATTGTACGTGTCGACCTTTATTTGTCAAACATTAATTCAGTCAGCTAAACTGCACAGTAATGTGTTTCCAATTTCTACCTTTGTGACACCACTGAAATAAATTGGACTTGGAGTGAAGTGTAAAATTGCAACAAAGGAAAACCAGATCCTAAGGACATAATGACAATGCACATTCAAAATATAAGGGACTATAAGAACAGGGTATAAATACAAGTTCTCTTTGACACAGAATCTTAACACCAATTTATTAAAAATTACCAAAATATGAAGATTTTGTTTTCTATTGCCAAAAATTTAATTAATAAAAATTGACCTATTAAACATATACTACTAGAAGTTTCCCAACCAGCTTTACTAAGCATTTAAAGAGGCAATTTTTTAGCATGCGTGAAAGCCTGACTATCTTGTTATCAGTCTTTATTTCTGATCTTTTTAGCAATTATAAGTCTGTCTCTGGAATTATTTTTCAGTTTGGCTTTCTTGCCTACAAGGACATAAAGCGAGCCAGCACTTAATAAACAGTACCTTGAGGATGCTATTTGTGAATGCCCAGTTGAGAAAAAGTGCCTGAACTCAGATGTGCCTGTGGGATGTGAAAGGAGGGTGTAACTGTAACTACACTGATTAATTATTACAGGCATTGCAAGTCTACAGAGTAAAGAAATAAAGTCAAACATAAACTTGGGTCTTTAATCTTCAGGGGTAGAAGGCTTTTTATATAATTACCAAAAAGTGGGCCTTCAGACAGCAGAGTTTACTTGGGCAGAAAGCTATTTTCCAAATGCATGCAGGTCAGTGGTACAAAATACTTTTGGTTGTTCACCTTTTGTTAGTTATCCAGATGGAGCTACTCAGTTTAATAAGAACTACTATTTCCAATCAGACTGATCAAACTCGCCCATCTTTACAGAAATGTGATGCACTAAATTAGTATAATTCTTTTCTGCCAAACTCAAATTTGATATATTCTTGATAATAATTTATATAAGGAGGTGAAAGGGAAAGAAGAGAAAGAAAAAGAAAAAAAACAACAACCCTTATGTTAATTGTTTATTTGCTAGGCATTACTTAACATATATTATAAATATTATTAAAATTTAGAAATTATAATATTCCTTTGTGTTTCTCTTAATTTTTCAATACTTTATTGAGGACTGAACTGAGGCCAAATGGTTATTGGTTAGCCTTTGATGTAGCAAACTGGAAAATATTATTTCTGAGACTCTAACTCCCTCTGTCTCACATGTGATTCTCTGCTCCTTTTTGGAAACCAATTATAATGTAATCAAAGAAAGCTGTTTTCTCTCACAAGCGATGTAACTAAATGTCCATGTATTTCACAAGAAATTGTGTTTATATATCAGTTCATCTATTTGTCCTAAGAATGAAAATACCTCAAGGAAAAAAGATATCTTTTCAGTGGAATTTAATCCACATTTAGTTTGATTTAAAATCATTATAAATATATCATTTTATACCATCACATATTTTAACCCATGGGTTATAAGTAATCAAGATCTCACATAGAACAATCAATCTGTGAGTATATTCAGCGATTTTTAAGCAGAAATGTAATAATTGAGAAAATGTAGAGAGACCAATACCTGCCACGATTTGTTATCTCATATCAATTCTTGGTAAAGCTGCCACCTGCATTATAGGCATCACATATGGATGCTGGTTCAAGTCCCGGCTGCTGTGCTTCTGGTCCAGCTCTCTGTTATGGTCTGGGAAAGCAGTGGAAGATGACCCAAGTCCTTGGGCCCCTGCTCCCATGTGGGAGACGCAGAAGAGGCTTCTGGCTGTTGTGACTATTAGGGGAGTGAACCAGAGGATGGAAGGCCTCTCTCTCTCTCTCTCTATCTACCTCTACCTCTCTGTAACTGTGCCTTTCAAAAAAAACATAAAACAAAAAACAAGAATCACTGCTTTCACTGGCCAAAGTTACTGATAGAATTCTGTGAATGACACAAATATGATACTATGGAGAACTTCTGATAATTTGTAACTCCATTTACAAGTGAGATTAAATAGTATATCTAGGGTCAAACATCTTTTTTTTCAGAGACAGAAAAGACTTCATTGTGATAGTCTGACCTCCAACCAAAAGTGGTTTGTACCACACTGATGACATATATGCCATGAATGAATGTGGTGGTCAATTGGTTAGTGAGTGATCATCACTTTTTTCTACTTCTTCCTCAATTTCTGGCAGCTGAGAGAGCAGTTGACTTTTTATTTCTTCCCTCCAGTTAGTACAATTCAAATGAACAGGATGAGAATATCCAGAAATACACGGAGAGTCTTTATGGAGGTAGAACTTTTGATGTCAATGACTTTAGAATTTGTCTATTTGTCTCTCATAATGCTGATATTATAAATAGAGATAGATAATTTTGTAGAAGATGTATTTTTTATTTGAAAGGCAGAGTTAAGGGGGGGGGGTAGATCTTCCATCTGCTGGTTCATTCCCCAAGTGATCACAACTGGAGCCGAGCTGATCAGAACCAGCAGCCAGGAGCTTCTTCAAGTCTCCTGTGTGTGCAGGGGCCCAAGCACTTGGACCATCCTTCACTGCTTTCACAGGAGCATTAGTAGGGAGCTGGATTGGAAGTGGAGCAGCCAGGAATCGAACTGGCACCCATCTGGATGCCAGCACTGCAGGCAGCGGTGTAAACCATTATACCACAGGGCCAACTGAGGTAGATAATTTTAGACATGCAAATATACTAATGATTCCACAGGACGCAATGTAGAAATATTCCATTTTGAGACAGATATGGTAATCTGAGAAGAATAAGAAGAGTTTGCTAAAAGGTGTATTTTAGCATCTAAGGAGATGCATTTTAAATTACAGTTGTAGATACAACAGTAAGAGCACAGTATATTATATATTGTATCAAGACCTGGAAAAAAAATGCAGAGAACCAACTGAAAATGCCTGGTTTGATTAATTTACACTGAAATGTTGCACTACACTCTATGAAAATGTGCAAGTATTACATTTTAATCAACAACTTTAAAAACAAGAATAGGAGTAACTATGGCTAGACATTTAATGCAGGTTTTGTAATAATAATTAGATTAGTAGCCTTAGTGGACAGACCAATATTCATAGAGAGCAGTGCAATAGAAAAATGTTAGATGGCATTAGAGAGAGGGAGAGAATATGGATCAGAATGAATAATTTGTAGGTGATTGGGTAATAAGACCTGATACTACTCATTAGACATTCAATGAAAAATGCATTAATCAAAAAGAGTGGTGATTGCAATGCTAAAAACAAATATCTTTGTAGTGGCAAATTCTGGTCATGAGATCTAGTAGAATGTGCTTTAGCTGCCACGTTTCTCAACGGCCTGTCCTGTTAAGAATGAGATCCCTGGTTCCAAAATGGACTTCTTTGATTCTGTATTGTAATCAAGGCTTATGATTGGGTATTCTCCATGAAACTACTACGAATAAAGAGAGAATGTGGAGCCTGTGTTGGGGTGCAGAAGGTTAAGATGCCTCAGGTGATGCTAGCACACCATATGAGCACCATATGAGTTGCAGTCCTGGCTGCTCCCCATCTGATCTAACTCCCTGCAGATGTGCCTGGTAAAACAACAGAAGATGACCCAAGTACTTGGGCCCCTGTCACCCAACTGTAAAACATGGAAGGAGTTCCAGGTTCCTGGCTGTGGCCTGGTATAGCCTCAACCATTGTAGCCATTTGGGAAGCGGGAGTGAAACATCAGATGGAAGAACTGTGTGTGTGTGTGTGTGTGTGTGTGTGTGTCTGTGTGTGTGTGTATTTCCCTCTCTGTCTGTAACTCTGCCTTTCAATTTTTAAAAATAAGAGAATGTGAAAATCATGTGACAAAATACCTTATTTAAAATTAGTAAACTGGGGAGTGGGAACTCAGCTTAGCATTTAAACTGCTGACTCAGACACTGCTATCCTGGATCTGAGTGTTTGGATTTGAAGCCCAGCTTTGGTTCTTAATTCTAGTTTTCAAACAATTCAGATACTAGGAGGCCATAGTGAAAGCTCAATTAATTAGACTACTGCCACCCATATGGGTGACCTAGTTTGAGCTCATGGTTCCTGGTTTTGGTTCTTGTCCTGGTCCAGCCCTGGTCACTGCAGGCATTTGGATAGTCAATCAGTGGTTGGGAGTCCTCTGCCTGTCTCCGTTTCTGTCTTCCTCTGTCCTTCTCTGCTTCTGAAATAATTTTTTACATTAAGTAAATAAATAAATGAGTAAATCGCCATTCTGCTTTTCATAAATTAGTCTGGTCATCTTGGTTATTGAGAACTGCTTTCTGTGAGAGTGGTGTACTCAGTGTTTTGAAACAATTGGATTGCAGAGTCTTCGGAGTTGCTAATAGGTTCTGTGTTATAAGAAAGTCACTAAGGTAATAAAAGGCCCCTTTGTGACTTTTTGGGAGTCAACTTGTAAGCATCTGTCCCTGAAGTGACACCCTGGTTCTGGCCAGTGGCCAAGAGCTGAAAGACAAGAGCCATCACATATGTTTGCATCTTCCAGGTTTATTCATTCAAGTGGTATTTGTTGCTAAATAGAGAATTTGGAAATATATATTTGAATCCTGGTCAGATGCTTTAAATTCTTACAATGTCAGGCCGGCGCGGTGGCTCACTTGGTTAATCCTCCGACTACGGCACTGGCATCCCGTATGGGTGCCAGGTTCTAGTCCTGGTTGCTCCTCTTCCAGTCTAGCTCTCTGCTGTGGCCTGGGAGGGCAGTGGAGGATGGCCCAAGTCCTTGGGGCCCTGCACCCACATGGGAGACCAGGAAGAGGTACCTGGCTCCTGGCTTCGGATTGGCACAGCACCGTCCGTGGCGGCCGTTTGTGGAGTGAACCAACGGAAGGAAGACCTTTCTCTCTGTCTCTCTCACTGTCTAAAACTCTACCTGTCAAATAAAAAAAAAAAATTCTTACAATGACTTCATTGCATTCGTTCATACCATGTTGACCAGCAGTTGGTTTTTTCTAATTCACTGAAGTTGTCTATGGAGTTGAATAATTCTTTTCATAAAGAGGACTACATTCTTGTTGCATTTGATAATGTCAGCGTCAGCATACTTTCATTGCCTTACAATTTCATATTTATACTTGTATTGTACTTGGATAACTGTTCCATACACTGCTATACTGCCCTATGTTTGTGACCTGTAGTGCGATGCATTTCCATTGCATTTAAACATGAGATGGCATTCATCAAAATACTTTATTTTATGTGAAGCAAAGCATGGTGGAGTTGCAAACATCCACAAACTTTGTCCAATTTCCTTGACAGGCAACTTTGAATGGTCATGGGAAATATTGGCTCTAGGAATTCAAAATCTTGGGGTTGCATTCTGATGCCATGCAAACATTATTTCTTCTGAACATCAGCAGGTTGTTTGCCCTCTTTAGCTTCTGTGATCACATCTGTTCGATGAAGACAGTGTTAGCACTACAGTTCACATTTTATTCAATCAGAATTCACATTTATGGAAGAGTGTCTAATGTTTGAAGTATAGTGCCAGGCTGCATATTAAAAATGGCTGATTTTCATTACGCAACCAGAAAACTCAAAATATTAACATAATCAAAATTATAACATATAATTTTGTATTATAATAATCATTATGTTATCTATCAATATTTCTCGTGGTTTTTTGTTTTGAAAGAAACCTCTTATTTATACATGGAAGAGATAAATCTGAGCAAATTATGTCTACCAACTCGGGCTTCTAGTCCTTTGACATTTTTTGTTGTTTCTCAAATAAGAATTAGAGATCTACGGAATTAAATTGAATAGTAAAATAGTTCTTTGCACTCAACATTCTTGAAAACATTACAAAACTGGTGTTTAAATGTAATAGAATTATAGCTGCATACCAGAGACTGAATGGGCTCAGATAGAAGAGCCCTTTGCTAATAGTAACCAGCTGTGTGATAAGAAGTACTTCAATTGAAACTAAGTCAAACATTAAACAGGCAATTATCTCTGTTTTGGATTCTTCAATGATATTAATTTTGTAAAGACGTTCTTTCATATTTTCTATAGAATATTTTTAGACTTTTTTTAAAGCCAAGAAATACATTAATCCTTAATCATGATTGGATTTTTCAAGAGAACACTGGCAATCATTCAGAAACCATTGTCTCTAAGAATACTCAAGTTGAAGCTGATAAACCACATAAGCAGTGAAAAATTTAGGATTAAGCTTTATTTGTTGTACAGAAATAAGATTCTTGATATCATTGGTCATTAAAATGTATGCAGCTTTTAATAATATTCATTTTTATTTTTATAATCCTTTAATATAATTATAATGTAATGAGCTTAGGATTCAGCTCATTCATTAATAAGCTAATTAGTTCATCACTCAAATAAACTGTATGTGTTGACTGAGCATAACCTCTCAGTTGGCATGATGGAGATGCAAACATGTGCTAGCCTTGCTGCCTGACTCCCTGCCCTGCCTGGATCCCTTGATGACAACTTAGAATGGCCATTAAGAAACTTTGGCCACTCATCTTTGCATCTGTAGTGATGATGTAAATTTTATTGAGTGGTATAATGTGAACCTAGTATTGCAGCAAGCCTGAAATATTTCTTCCTGTTTTGAAACTGAGTTCTCCTTTGTCCTGTCCTTTAAATTCAGCAGTGCCTTCTCGCTGCTTCCAGAAGGATTCTCTGTTACCCATTCATTGGCAAGGCAAACGTCACTGACATACACTGTACTGTCAATTCAGATGAAGCCATCTCCATTTCTTTGAGTGCATTCTCTTTGGTGATGCGACTGCTATCCAGGGAAAGTGGTTTCCCAGGTGAGGTCAGTAATCTTTCACCAAGTTAATAAAGATTTTTGTTGAGTAGGAAGATGCAGTGAGCAGTCCCATGTGCGGGCTCCTATTGCAGAGATCAGCAAAGATCATCGCAGCACCAGCTGCCAATGCAGTAGCCCCCAGATGTCAGCCCCTGCTTGTCCTATGGACTTAGAGTTGCTGAGAAGAATTCAACAGACAGTTTATTGGTTGTTATAAGGCATTACCCATTGAGAGAAAAGGCTCAGTGAGATCAGTGATGATAGTATACCTATCACCCATGGACATCAGGTTGTCAGCCATGGGCTGTGAGCATCCCTCTTCCACAGGGGAGATATGCTGATGGGATAGGACATGGGCCAAATGATGCAGCCACTTAGGCAACGTGAGGAAGCTTCCTGTGTACTCATAAAACAGGAATCGGTTCTCCTAATGTGGAAGAATAATCTGGTACTGGACTTCCATAGAAGAGGACACACTAATTCCAGTCCAGAAACTACAATATCTTCGCTTAACAACTAAGGATTGGGTGAAGAACAATTGTGCCTCTTAACCCACAATTAGACTGTTTGAATTAGAAAATAATTATTAGAGATCTTCTAAAATGGTGGTTACTACAGGCAAGGGGGTGGGAGAATTGAGGAGGTACTGGTTGAAACACCCAAAATTTCAATTGGGAGGTATAAATTCAAGAGATCTTTTGTACATCATGGTGAACATAGTTAATTCCATTTATATACTTAAAATGCTGAGTAAGGTTTTTTCAAAGATGTATTTATTTTTTATTTGAAAGGCAGAGTTAGAGAGAGAGAGAGAGAGAGAATGAATTTTCCATCCACTGGTTCACTCCCCAAATAGCTTCAATGGCCAAAGGTGGGCCAGATGGAAACCAGGAGCCATGAAGTTGTTCTGGATCTCCCACGTGGGTGCAGGGGCAAAAGGACTTGAGCCATCCTCTGTTGCTTTACCAGACACATTAGCAGATAGCTGGATTGGAAATGGGGCAGCTGGGAATTGAACTGGTGCCTGTATGTGATTCTAGTGTTGCAGGTGGAGGCTTAACCTGCTATGCCACAGTGCTAGGCCCTAACAGTAGATTTTCAGTGCTCTTATTGAAAAAACAAATGTTTGTAATGAGTATGTTTAATTAGCTTGATTTATCCATTCCACAATGTAAACATATATCTAAACACCATGATATATGCCGTATTTATAATTTTTGTCAATTTTAAAGTAATTTGTGTAAATTTCTTCTGTTCATACTTTGATATTTCATAGTTTATTTTTCTTTCAAAAAGATCTACTTGTATTAAATGACATAGTTGATACACTGACAATCTTTTTTAATCTGGTCAATTTTAGTTTTAAAAATCACACTATATAAAATCACCTCCTGTTCTAATATTAGCCGTCCTCTTTTCTTACACCATTGAAGTCCTCAATAGAAATGACAAAAATAAATTTTGGTTAGGATATCAAACACTTGGCTTTGTATTCTGATGCCATCCACAATTAGTTTTTCTGACCATCAGCAAGTGCTTTGTCCTTTTCAGCCTCTGTTTGATTTTTGTTGACTACTCTAATCACATTATAGCTGTGAGGATTTATTTTTTAATTTTTAAGATTCATTTATTTGAAAGGCATGGTCAAAGAGAGAGAGGGAGAGTCAGAGAGAAAAAACGATCTTCCAACTGCTTGCTCACTCCCCAAATTGCTACACTAGGCAGGGCTGTGCCAATCTGAAGCCAGGAGTCTGGAACTGCAGTTAGGTCTTTCACATGGGTGGCAAGGGGCCCTGGGCCATCTTGTACTGCTTTCTCAGCCACATTGGCTGGGAATTGGGTTGGAACCTGCACTCCGATATGGGATTCTGCCGTTGTGACAATGGCTTAAGCTGTTGTGCCACAACACCAGCCCCGAGCTTTAAGGTTTTAAAAACATGCCTGTGCACATGTTACGTTTTATACAAAATGAGATTATTTCTAACCGTCATTTACACTTGTCTTCAAAAGGTTTCGTGTTAGAATGAATAAAATGTGTAAAAACAATAGGTTTAAATTAAATGGAATATTAAAAAATAACAAAATTCAATAAGGCTCTGAGAATAAATGGTTACCATACTCAATTTGACTCTAAGTTTCTTGGTTGCTAAAAGATTGTTGTGATTTAAACAACAACATTGTGAATAAATGTTCAATTAATCAGATTTTAAATTTCTTGGTTATTCAAGCAATGTAGTGATTTTTTTTGAAAAAAAAAAAAGTGAGTCAATTGTACATGGAGATTGTAGCCTCTCGCTTCTCAGCCTTTTGGCTAAGATCAAGTGTGAGATTGTAGCCTAGAATAGTCTTGGATTAGCAATATTATGTGATCTGTTCTAAATGCGAAGATACTAACACAATAGGAATTTGATACCAACGGACAACGATCAAGCTCATAAATACTTTAGGTGTGTCCCAAACACAGCATTTTAGTATTCACATCTGTAGTAGGTATTGGGTCATCCATGTATTTATGTTCCGATTTTTCTTGGAGTTTAATGCCAAACAATTATTACTAACTAGTTTATGTGTATTGTAGGTAGATTTTTTATAAACATAATAGTTCTGTTTTGTATTCTAAAGACTCAGTAGTGATGGTAATTCATCTTTGACTTTTACTGAGTGAAGTCATTTCTATGGTGGTAGCTCTGGGGTAATAGATTTGTTATTTATCACTTGCATTCTGGTATCACATTCAACATCTCTGACTCCCCATTAATTTTGCACCAAATTTGCATTTTGATTGTGTTGAAAATGTCTTTATTTTAAAAGATTTATTTTTTAAAATCTTCATTACTTGTAAAAACAATAACTAATTCAGCCGAATAAGCACCCCACTCTTTTTCTTTGACTGGTGTGAATTTTATTTACATGCTCCAATTACTTTTAATTACTCCCTGTAAACTTAATAGAAATTTTCAGAAGTTTGGGTAGGCTTTTTAGAACTTCTCCTTCTCATGAAATGTATTTGCTATCTTACTTTAAGCTCAAAATTCTTTTAGTAGTATTTAATTTTCTATTTTATTGTTAATGTAAAAAAAGTAATCTTTAAAAATAATACTACATTTTGGAAAATCAACTTGTTAACTGCCCTTTTTCTTTTAATATTTATTTATTTATTTGAAAGTCAGAGATACACAGAGAGAGGAGAGGCAGAGAGAGAGAGAGAGAGAGAGAGAGAGAGGTCTTCAATTCCCTGGTTCACTGCTCAATTGGCCTCAATGACCTGAGTTGCGCCAATCCATAGCCAGGAGCCAGGAGCCTCTGCCGGATCTCCCACAGGTGTGCAGGGGCCCAAGGACTTGGGCCATCTTCTACTGCTTTTCCAGGCCATAGCAGAGAGCTAGATTGGAAGTGGAGCAGCTGAGTTTCAAACCGGTGCCCTATGGGATGCCAGCGCTTCAGGCCAGGGTGTTAACCTGCTATGCCACAGCGTTGGCCCTGAAATTTCATTTTTTTATCTGCTTATTACCTCTCTTTTCCATAAATACCAAGTGCTGTGAATCCTATTTGGTTTTTTTAATATTTATTTATTTGAGATGCAGAGTCACAGAGAGCCAGGTGTATTAGCAGGGAGCTGGATCAGAAGTGGAGCATCTGGGACTCAAACCAGCACCCATTTGGGATGCCGGCATCATTGGCAATGGCCTAACCCACCATGCCACAACACCGGGCCCCAAATCTTAGCAGTTTTGTAGTACAATGTGCCTCCAGACATTTGAAGAGTTTCTGGTGCATATCAAGCATATTATTAAATGGATAGATGAATTTACTCCTTCATATTCTCATTTGCTTTATGACATGTGGAAAAAGACTCAACAAATTTTAATTACTAATCTCCTGACTATGTGATGTATCTTCCAATGTATTTAAAATATTGCTATTTTTAAAAATGAGTATCTCTTTGCAAAAATTGATGTCATTATCATTATATATTTAAGACAGTCATGTTGTTAGTCAAAGGTGGAAACAGCCATCATTATCACACTTGTGTTATACTGAAATGTGGGTGTGGAAGAAAAGCTTAATATAGTCTCAAATTTTAGCAGGGTCCTAATACATGATTTCTCCTTACTTTTATTATGTGCTTATAACAAATATATGTAGTTCCATTCTCATAATCAGTTAAGTAGTTTACTCAGAAATTCAATCATGCACCTTGTTATCTGCAAAAGACACTCATGTTTTCGTTGTTATCCCACCCACAATATAATTTTTTTTTCCTTTTCAAGATTATGTTTTCCTCTGTAACTGATTTGTAAGTAGCTACACAACCTACACAGATTTTATTTAAATCCTTCATATTCTTGTAAGATGAAGCAGTGCCTGTTTTGACCACATGCCCACGCATCTGAATATATACAACATGAGTTAATAAAAAGCTGAGGAGTAATTTCTTAGAGTCTAAAGTGTATTTAACATGATGGATGCATGCAAACCTGCCTATGAATCAGATGGCAGCATAATTTTAATATTGGCAAAAGTGAAAAGCAAAATTATGGTTTTATGCTAATCCTGTGTATTTGATGGCTGCTCAAGGAAATAACTGTAGTAAGATTAATTTATAGATAGCAGAAGCCAGTCCCTTTCAATGAGTGATTCTGAATATAAAAATCTTTCCTTTTTATTAGTAAAGAAAATAGCAGAATCCTTCAAAACTGAGGAAAAGGAAAATTTTTCAAAGTTCTATCTGAAAGAAAATAGTGAGTTGTAATATATAAAATTGTTGAGAAAGTGTTTAATTGATTCTTTGTGGGATATAGTTAGAATAGAAATGATGTAAAGTGGGCAACCAGCTGGACCTGTTAATTCAAAAAGCAATCACTTTTCAAATCAGAGGTACCAGATCATGCATTTTAATCTTGGCCTAAGCTTGATACTACAAAGCAGAAAATAATGTATGTTAATTAATTTATTCATCCAATTCTGCAAGTTATCTTACTGAGAGAGAAAGAAAACTAGACACAAACTGTCTGAGAGAGGAAGTAGTAGTAGTGTTACAAAGGAAAGACGCCGTAATATCTAGTAGTGGCCCTTGGAATAAATGGGAGACTGTTCCACATTTTATTTGGAAATTATTTCATGAACACTGAACAGGGATTACAGGCCCCAATGTTGGTACTTTTATGTTGTATGACAATAGACGCCTAGAGTAAGAGATCCAAGGTTTATCTTCAGTCTTGTCCATCACAAAGTCCATGGGGATCCTTTTTAAAGTCTCAACTAGATTTGGTCTTCTAATAAAAAGATTCAGGGTAAATTTATCACATGGATAGTGCATCTTCATTTCACAAACTTCTCCCTGCGTGTGGCCCCTTCTTCCCAAGCCCATCACTGCCCCTGCAGACTCCAGCAGCACAGAGCTCTGCTCTTTCCTGGACTACCGATAGAGTCATATTTGGTAAGAGGCTAATAATCATGCATTATATAGTCAGACACATTTTAAAATATTTCGAGTTAATACTTTGACCCGGTAGTCTTCAGAATGAATCTTTGGAATTATATTAAGACTTACCTCAGAGAACATAATTGTAGATGCATCTGCAGATTGGCCATTAAAAATAACTTTTGACAAAAAATCAGTATGATCAAGTGCGTGCAGTTCACAACATATTCACAATAATTGCATAACTGCTATAAGAATGTGTCTCCTGTTTTCAACTGATTGTTTCTGCAAGCCACGCTCTTCAGCATTTATGTTGGCAGAAATGTAAAATATATAATATATAAACCATTGTATGTATTTGTGTATATACACACACATATATGGAAATGCAACAGATATTGACAGCTCTTCAGGTATACATTAAAGTACAAACAAACAGATGCTGTTACACATTCAAGCAGGTGGGTATTGTTTATCTTCATTGATTTTTGGAAAGAATGCAAATTACCTCCGAGAGACCAGCTTTTAATGCTCAATTGAAATCACCTCATATAATCTGAGGTTTAACTGGGGCACACATCCTGGAAATTGTATAATTGTCCGTTGTATGAAACATATCTTAAATCATTTTTCAGACCTTCATTTAAACATACAATTAGTTTTTATTATTTTTTATCAAGGTGTTTTCTTTGAAAAATAATAAATCAGGTAGTTGGTGTTTAGCCTGGAGCTTTGATACTTGCGTCGTGTGTCGGAGTACTGCAGTTTGATGCACAGCTTCAGCTCTGGCTCCTGATTCCAGTTTCCTACCATTGCATTGCCAGGGGGGCAGTGGTGATGGCTCAGATAATTAGAGTCTTGCCACCTATGTGGGAGACCTGGATTGAATCCCTGGCTTCTTATGTCAGCCTGCCTCAGCCCCAGCTGCTTGGACCATTTGAGGAGTGAACAAGTAGATGGAAGCTCTCTGTTGATTTCTTTCTCCGTCTCTCAAAAGAAAGACACACACACATACACACACATGTTATATACAAATAGCATATATATGGAAAATAATAAAACAAATTATTGCTTTATATTTGTAGAAATAGAAAAGGTACAATAAAGAAAAAAACGAAATCATCTCTTATCTCATTTGAGATACAAAATTATAGCATGCAGATGTATTTCTTTGTATTCCTTTTGTTGTTGTTTATAAAATATTTTTGAATTCTTAAAATTTTTGTAATAATAAGACTTTATTCAGGATTTCTCCTTAAAGCATAAAGATGCTAATGTTTTATTAAAAATACTCTGAATAAAAAATACTCTGTATATATGATTTAAATGACTAAAAGCAGGCTTTTGGAGGAGGTGTTGTGGCACATTGCACTGCTTAGGGCCGGTGCTGTGACGCAGCTGATTAAAGCCATGGCCTGCAGGGCTGGCATTCTATATGGGAACCAGTTTGAGTCCTGGCTATTCCAATTCCAATCCAGCTAACTGCTAATGTGCCTTGCAATACAGCAGAGGATGGCCCACGTCCTTGGGCTCCTGCACTCAACATGTGGGAAACCAGGAAGAAGTTCCTGGCTCCTGGTTTCAGCCTGGCCCATTTATGGAGTAAACCAGTGGATGCAGAATCTCTCTCTCTCTCTTTCTGTCTCTCCTCTCTCTCTCTCTCTCTCTCTCTCTAACTCTTTCAAAAAAACAAATCATAAAGAAAAAGACAATGATCAGGCTGCACACATCCTGTGTTGGAGTGCAGTCCAAGTCCCAGCTACACTGCTTCTGACCAGCTGTCTGCTAATGTGCCTGGATATAGTGGATGATCACTCAAGTACTTTCGTCCCTTCCACCCATGTGGGAGACCAGAAGGAGTTCCTGGGTCCTGGCTTCAGCCTTGCCCCACCCTGGCTGTCGTGGGCATTGGGGAATGAATCAGAAGATGGAAATGTGTTTCTCTCTCTCTCTCATGCTTTCAAATAAATAAAATAAATTGTAAGAGGGAGGGAAGGAATTATGGTTACCTTCTTAGCGTACCTCTAAGGTACGTGAACTCTATATTAATAAAAATCCAAAAATAAAACCCTAGAAAATTAAAAAATAAGCTGCACTACTAGTTTTGCTTTTTTGTTTGTTTTATTTATTTGACAGATAGAGTTAGACAGTGAGCGAGAGAGACAGAGAGAAAGGTCTTCCTTCCGTTGGTTCACTCCCCAAATGGCCGCTACGGCCCCAAATGACCACTACGGCCGGAGCTATGCCGACCTGAAGCCAGGAGCCAGGTGGCCAAAGCCAGGAGCCAGGTACTTCCTCCTGGTCTCCCATGCGGGTGCAGGGCCCAAGCACTTGGGCCATCCCCCACTGCCTTCCTGGGCCACAGCAGAGAGCTGGACTGGAAGAGGAGCAACTGGGACTAGAACCCACCAGGCGCCCATATGGGATGCTGGTGCTGCAGGCAGAGGATTAGCCTAGTGAGTCACAACACCGGCCCCTAGTGTTTTGTGATTAATTATGCCTTGGGTCCGCACTATGGCATAGCAGGTAAAGCCACCGCCTGTAGTGCTGGCATCCTATGTGGGCACTGCTTCGAGTCCAGGCTGCTCTACTTCTAATCCAGTTCTCTGCTATGGCCTGGGAAAGTAGTGGAAGATGGCCAAAGTCCTTGGGTCCCTGTATCCCCACGGGAGATCCAGAAGAAGCTTCTGGCTCCTGGCTTTGGATCGGCATAGCTCCAGCTGTTGTAGCCAGTTGGGGAATGAACCAGTGGATGGAGGACCTTTCTCTCTCTCTCTCTCTGCCTCTCCCTCTCTCTGTGTAACTCTGACTTTCAAATCAATAAATAAATCTTTAAAAAAAAAAAACGATGCTGTATCCTTTATATCATTTACCATCTTTTATAAAATGTATTGCCCAGCCGGCGCCGTGGCTCAATAGGCTAATCCTCCACCTTGCGGCGCCGGCACACCGGGTTCTAGTCCCGGTTGGGGCGCCGGATTCTGTCCCGGTTGCCCCTCTTCCAGGCCAGCTCTCTGCTATGGCCAGGGAGTGCAGTGGAGGATGGCCCAGGTGCTTGGGCCCTGCACCCCATGGGAGACCAGGAAAAGCACCTGGCTCCTGGCTCCTGCCAGGATCAGCGCGGTGCGCCGGCTGCAGCGGCGGCCATTGGAGGGTGAACCAGCGGCAAAGGAAGACCTTTCTCTCTCTGTCTCTCTCTCTCACTGTCCACTCTGCCTGTCAAAAAAAAAAAAAAAAAAAAATGTATTGCCCAATAATGAGGTTATTTTCTTAGAATTTTTTAAAAATACTGTCTCTTGGGGCCAGCGCTGTGGCACAGTAGGTTAATCCTCTGCCTGCAGCACCAGCATCCCATGAGCGCTGGTTCTAGTCCAGGCTGCTCTTCTTCCAATCCAGGTCTCTGCTGTGGCCTGGGAGAGCAGTGGAAGATGGCCCAAGTCCTTGGGCCCCTGCACTCATGTGGGAGACCAGGAAGAAGCACCTGGCTCCTGGCTCCTGGCTTCAAATCGGTGCAGCTCCAGCTGTTGTATCCATCTGGGGAGTGAACCAACGGAACGAAGACCTTTCTCTTTGTCTCTCCCTCTCACTGTGACTCTACTTCTCAAATAAATGAATAAAATCTTTAAAAAAAATAGTGTCTCTAAGTTAAGACATTTGCACAGATTACTGTGGTGGTTGGGAATAAAACTGTTCATGTCACCTCATTCTTGACATCATTTGGTATAATATTTTATGGCTTTTTTTCCATTTCAATAGGTAAGAAAAATTGCCTTTATGTAGAGATTGAATAGATTTTTAACATTTTCGACTTGTGCATTGTTTTTTCCATGAACTGCTGAGGAACATAACCTTGACCTTCAATGGGTTCTCCATTTTATCCCTTGTTAATGGTATCCCCAACCACCAAAACATAAAAGTCTCTCTTAATGGTATCTTAAAAAATTCAAGGTCAATCATTTCTTAGTTGGCACAGAGAAATTGCTCTTCTGGATGACCTTATTTCAAGGAGACTTCATTTGGATTACTCAGGAGATGACTAATAGTTCATACCTGGGTATGATGACATTGAAGTGGCCAGTATAACAGACATGAATTTTCATTTCCACTGAAAAATAGCGTCTGATTCTCTCTCATACAAATCTGCGCAATGCTTTCAATATACCTCTAATTGTTCTGTTTCCAAAAAGTATTATAAGCCAGTAGGAAATACAGTTTTTCTTTCAAAACACTGGAAAAACACAAATAAAAAGCCTATCTTTTCTCTAAGTACAAAGTACTTTATTGGTCTGGGAAATTCATCATCCACAAAGTGTATATGAGTACTCTGAAATGCATTTGTAGTGGAAGCCAGCAATCTCCACACCTCAGAGTTGCTGATGTGGTATTATTTGTTATTGGATTATTTTTAGTTCTGCTTGCTGAGATCAAGCACATTATTTGCATTTACATTCCCCTTTTTGTAAAAATTAGCAATTCTGTTTCACAGTCAGCAGTGCAGCCAATTTAATGGCATAAACATTAATTTACACCAAAGGTTAGGCTATTATTTAAAATGAAGCATTACTGGAAACTCTACTTTGCAAGAAGAGTCTTAAGAAAGTCATGTTAGCAGAATTTTAACTGCAATATTTGAGGCTTTATAGCCTTTTAAATGAGATGTTGACATGATCACTCAGAAATGTATAGCAGTTCAGTAAATCAGTAAGGAATCATTTTACAGGCATGTTAAGTTCTGTTTATCAGCTAAAGAGTCACTGAACTTTCAGTCACTGTTTCAGAGGAAGCAGATTAAGAAAAAATCTTTTCTGATATGAAGGTATTTTCTTTACAGGTTGATTTTATTTATGTATTTATTTATTCATTCATTTTTTAATTTATTTAAAAGAGAGAGAGATACATATCTTCTACCCTGTGGTTCTCTCTTTAAATGGCCGCTATGATCAGGACTAGGCAAAGCGGAAGCCCGGAGCCAGAAACTCCATCTGGCTCTCCCACGTGGGTTGCAGGGGCCCAAACACTTGGGCCATATTTTGCTGGATTCCCAGGAGCATTAGCATGGAGCTGGATAGAAAGGGGAACAACTGGGAGGGAACCAGCATTCTAATACAGGATGCTGGCATTGCAAACAGAGGCTTACCCATCTGCACCACAATACTCGCTCTCTGATATGGAGATTTTTCTAAGCCATCCTGGAAAGTAAAAGGTAATAGGCAAAGTTAGTTCCTAGCAGACTGTCTCCTTTGAGAGAAATCATCCGAAGGGAATAAGATTAGGATTCATTTGATTTGAGCTTAGTTACAGCACCTAAAAAGTAAAAAATAGGTAACTTGAAAAGATAATTATAGATATTCTAGAAAACAATGTTGAAGAGCTGTGACGCCAGTAAGCTGCTTTTTTACTGCAAACGTACACACCTGTTCTCAGAAAAGCTATTGAGCGTGGAAATATTTCTTTTGTGTGTGTGTGTGTGTGTGCCTGTGAGTTTTTTTTTTTAACTTTTATTTAATGAATATAAATTTCCAAAGTACAGCTTATGGATTACAATGGCTTCCCCCCCCCCATAACATCCCTCCCACCCGCACCCTCCCCTTTCCCACTCCCTCTCCCCTTCCATTCACATCAAGATTCATTTTTGTTTCTCTTTATATACAGAAGATCAGTTTAGCATACATTAAGTAAAGATTTCAACAGTTTGCTCCCACACAGAAACATAAAGTGAAAAATACTGTTTGAGTACTAGTTATAGCATTAAATCTCAATGTACAGCACACTAAGGACAGAGATCCTACATGAAGAGTAAGTGCACAGTGACTCCTGTTGTTGACTTAACAAATTGACACTCTTGTTTATGGCATCAGTAATCACCCTAGGCTCTTGTCATGAGCTGCCAAGGCTATGGAAGCCCCCTGAGTTCACTGACTCTGATCATAGACAAGGCCATGGTCAAAGTGGAAGTTCTCTCCTCCCTTCAGAGAAAGGCCCCTCCTTCTTTGATGACCTGTTCTTTCCACTGGGATCTCTCGTGGAGATCTTTCATTTAGGTTTTTTTTTTCCCCCCAGAGTGTCTTGGCTTTCCATGCCTGAAATACTCTCATGGGCATTTCAGCCGGATCCGCATGCCTTAAGGGCTGATTCTGAGGCCAGAGTGCTATTTAGGACATCTGCCATTCTATGGGTCTGCTGTGTATCTCACTTCCCATGTTGGATCATTCTCTCCCTTTTTGATTCTATCAGCTAGTATTTGCAGACACTATTCTTGTTTATGTGATCCCTTTGGCTCTTAGTCCTATCAGTATGATCAATCGTGAACAGAAATTGATCACTGGGACTAGTGAGATGGCATTGGTACATGCCACCTTGATGGGATTGAATGCGTGGAAATATTTCTAACTCTAGACTCCATCACAGAATCAGACTCGTACTGAGCCAGGGAATCTACTGCATTGATTGAGTCATCGGAGTTTCATGAGCACAGATTTATGACTGCAAAGTAACTGGAAGCCGTCCGTTTGGACTGTGCCAACTAGTGAAGAAATTCCACGGACCTGCATTGTAGCCTAGTGTGTTAAGCCTCTACTGTGATGCTGGCTTCTCAAATAGAGTCTGGCCTACTATTCTTTCAACCCAGCTTGCTGTTAACGTACCTGGGATGGCAGTGGAAGGTGGTCCAAGTGCTTAGGACCACAATACCCCTGTGGAAGACCAGGACGTAGTTCCAGGCTCCTGGTTTTGGCTCTTTCCAGCTCTGCTGCGGCTATTGCAGCAATTTGAGAAGTGAACCAGCAAAGCAAAGATCTCTGTCTCTCTGTTTGTCACTCTGCCTTTCAAATACAGTAAGTAATTTTTTTAAGGATTTTTTTACTTATTTGAAAGGCACAGTGACAGACAGAGGCAGAGAGGGAGAAGTCTTCCATCTGCTGGTTCACTCCCCAAATGGACACAACAGCTAGAGCTGCGCCGATCTGAAGCCAGGAGCCAGGAGCTTCTCCAGGTCTCCCACACAGGTGTAGGAGCCCAGGCACCTGGGCCGTCTTCTACTGCTATGCCAGGCCATAGCAGAGAGCTGGATCAGAAGTGTAGCAACCAGGACTCAAACCAGCACCCATATGGGATGCTGGCATTGCAGGCAGTAGCTTTATCCACTCACCACAGTGCCTGCCCCAAAATAAGTAAATAGTTTTAATTTTTTTCTATTAAGGAATTGTTTTATTTCACATTTGTGTGTGCCATGGATCATTGCATTCCTTATAGAAACAGATCACTTGGAACACTGCGAGGCATTGAGGGGTTCCAACAGTTGTGAAAATTGGAACCACTGTAGGGAATACAATTCATACGTATAAAAGCTGGGTTTCACTCTATACCAATGGTTCTCAATTTGGCAATTTTGTCCCATGGGAGGCATTTTGCAATGTCTGGAAACATTTTTGACTGTCACAACTGAGATATGCTACTGGCTTCTAATGGACATAGGCCATGGGTGGTGCTAAACTTCTTACAACGCACAGAAAGACCCTTAGAACAAAATGTTTAACGTGTGGGGACTGCAAAACTCTTCATCTTTAACATGCGCCTCCTTGCTTAGTATCCCTTTTCTCTGTACCGTTTTATGGATTTGTCATATTCCTTTAGAGATTTGTACTTTTATTTAGATTTTTTTCATTAATTAGCACGCTCTTCCCACTTTTATCTGAGAAGCTAAGGCTCATGTGTTCTTTGAGGATTGTCTCCTTAGGATTTTTATGACACTTTTTGCTGCCATCCTTTGTCTCAAGCTGTGTTTATAATTTCATGTCAAGGTAAACATTTCCCTAGGTAAGCAAGGAAGATTTTTTTTTTTCAAGACTATTGCAATAGAGGAGAGAGGTTGAACTCATTGTATTTGAAAAACGAAACCAAAACAAAACAAACAAAATGGCAGGATGACATTTTAAGTTTTGGGGCTAACTAGCAGAGAAGTACTGGAGTTCATTCCAGGGGTGAGGTTGAGGCAGACTAAACAAGTTCATCAATGGGATGTGGAATGTGTAGAGCACATGAAGTTATTTCTGAGTTTTCCATGTTTTTCTCTGTGAATAGGCCATCGATTTAAGTAAATGTCACCCATTAAAGTTAGACTTCTGTACTTCCACAGAGAGATGGAGAGAGGCTCACTTTCCCCTTCTCTGTTTACATTTCAAAGAAGTGGTTTGCAGGTTCTTGAGAAAGACATTCCCTGGTTTGTAAACCTGGCAAATGACTGGGAAAGAATATGCAGGTGCATTTCAAAGGAATAGAGGAAAAATTCACATTTGCAAATGTTCTGAAGTAAGTGCTCTAAGAAAAGAGAGGTCAGGGACTTATTCTCAGGAGTCAATCTGTTTGAACTTTAGTCACACTGCGGAGAACATTCAGGTCATCTTGGTCAGTCATTACAGAGTGTGTTCACCATTGCATTAGAAGAGATGCCTGCTCCTCTCAATTATGGGTTGAATTCTATGAAGAATCTTTAAAAAATCTGAGTAGAGAGCTGAATTTATTTTGTGCTTGATAGATAGAAACTGAAAATAGACCCTGTTGAAGTGGATAGCAGTATGTCCTTGGCTCTAGGAATTTGATTGGAATATGCATAACTTCTCAAGTCAGATTTTGAACTATCAAAAAACCTGACTGAATTCTTTAATTCAGATCTTCATAATGAAAACAGTAATCTGTTAAGTGTAACTGACTGTAAACTATAGCATAAGAATTAGATTTATGTTACAGTATAAATTTAGTCACAACATGTATGTATAGACTTTGGAATCAAATTTATGTTGGGTTGTGTCTCAGACATATCGCTGACTACCTCATTGAATCCTGTCTGAACCCATGTGCCCACTGTGAACTAGATCTAGCAAATATATCTCACAGACTATGGTAATGAAGAATGAGTTTGTATGTTCTTCCCACTCTGTTCATATCTCCTTAGGAGGGGTCTGGTTTTTTCACTTGGCATGAACCATAATTTATAAAATAATTCCAAATTATTATTCCAGTAGTGTCTCCGGAGCGCCAGGCCCACAATCCAGCTGTCTCCTTGGTTTCTCATTCGTTTTTCCATAGAACATTATACCTAATGTAGCAAACCAGGAAATGGCACCATCATTTATCTAAGTGCTTGAGACAGAACCATGGAAGTCCATGTCTTCTCTTTCCCACAGAAAACCATGTCTAATCCATTTATATATTTTCAGTTTGACCTCGTAGCTATTTCCCAAGTCTATTCACTTCCTCCCATCCCAATTGTTATTCCCTATTCCTTTCTATCATTCACTGTATTTCTAATGGTGAAAATGCCTCCATCTTTTTCTCCCTGTTCCATTCTGGCCTTTCTCCAATCTAATTTCCACTAGATCTTTCAAAAGCACAATTCTGATCACCGTAGCCACCTGCTAATTCTCAGACTTTAGCATACAGTAATCACTCACAAGTTGGTAGCTTATGCTAATATAATTACTGCTTTTATTTCTACAAATAAAATGCTGTGGGCTTTTTATATAAATTTCAAAACTCCCATCCCTTAGGATTAGTGACAATACCTGTCCAGAAAAAGTGACAGACCTTTTCTTTTTCTAATTTGCTCCACAATTCTTGCTCAGCATCTAAAATTCTACTTACGTATTTCTATGGATTCCACGCATTTTTTTCCACAGGGTTGTGCTGAATGTTGCATTTCCATATCAAGACCCATATTATATTTTGCAGAAAAGTCTCTGGAATTTTCATGGCTAACACCTTAGATTCCGAGTCTTTTTGTAATTAGTTCTCAGTATATTCAGCAACATTTCCTTCCATCATTTTGTTTGAGGGTAAAATTAGATGAGGTGCATGGTTCATTTCTTTACTAGCATGATAGATTCTACAACATTGCTTCTCTTCCAACAGCAGGGCCTCAGGAGTATGGCAGTTTAACAGAGCCAGCTAAACCTGACTACCTCAGAATCACTCTCATCAATTTTATAAAAGACTGTTGGAACTTAACCCCGACTAACTGACTTAGAAGTCCCCAGGGGTTCAGACTAGAACTATGTGTATTTAAGTTACCTAGTTCTGCAAAATATTTCTGGATTGGCAAGTCTGCAGCCTTCTCTGAATTAGGACCTTTAATTCTAACTCTATTGTGTGACATATACCTCTAAAAACACATCTCTGCCATTGAGATTGTAATATGAATTTATGAAGCTCATAGGGTAGATGTGAAGATTAAGTGAGTTAGTACATGTAAGATGCTCATAAGAGTGCCAGGTCTTTGTCAGCACTCAGATGCATCAATATTAGCAATGATGTGTCATCACTGCAAAGGATTATTTGTTGTAGATTGCCAGGATAATCTATAAAATGTCTCATTTCAGTTTTACATTCTAGATAGTTTTTTTTTAGTCCCTGGAATTTGTGGAGGTAGTTCTTACCAGATCCTGGAAAAGCAGCCTGTAAAAGCTGCTGGCCTCAACAGATCAAGACCCCTTGTGATTCTGTTTGGGGCAGGATATCCAGGCTAGTACTGCTTGGCTCATTGGCCCTCTTCTGGTTTTTCTTTGGCTTATAAACATGTAAGAGGATAAAGAGGCAGTTTCACAAGGGAAACATGGCCAAAAATCTGGCAGTCATCAGATATGTTCAAATTTGAATCATCTCACTGTCCTCCTGGCGACATTTGCTAAGCAAACAGATATATCTAAATCAAATGCATTACAAATATTTGTCCTTGGTGGATGAAACTACAGAATAATGTACTAAATGTGTTGAACTACAGGAACACTTCCATGAATAATAATTTTGCTTTAAAATATTTTGAATCTTTTGTAGTTTCTAAAACCATGGTATTCATGTAGGGGTTAATAACTACTTAATTGATGATTGGTTTTTTTTTGTTTGTTTGTTTTTGCTATTTAAGGATGTTAAGTAATTAATGCAGGTCCAGAGAGTACTTACTTGTATTTTAAAGAATGTAGGTTAAGCAGCTATGAGCAATCTCACTTATGTGTTCAACATTCAGATTGGAGGATTTTGCTTAGAAACTTTCTCTGTATCCACAACGCCCACTTTACTTTTCAGTTCAAACTGTATTTTAGCACTGATCATTCTGTCCTGTAACTATTTTATGTCTTCTCTACTCTTCAAGACCAGAGGTCATGTGTTGCTGATATTTGTTCCTCTTTGTTCTCCTCCAAGACACTCAAATACTGGCTGAATTAATTGATATAGTTTTTTAAAGGTAAAATCATATGAGATAAATACTTTTAAAAAATATTTATTTAAGGCAGAGTGAAAGAGAGAGATGGGGGAAAGGGAGAGAAAGAAAGTAGGTGTATTGGAGAGAAAGAGAGAGAGAGAGAGAAAGAGAGAGAGAGAGAGAAAATCTTCAACCTGCTGGCTCTTCCCACATGGTCACAATGGCTGAGTATGACGGGCTGAAGCCAGAATCTGGGAGCTCCATCTGTATCTCCCACATGAGTGGCGGTGGCCCAAGTAGTACTTAAGACATCTTCCACTGCTTTCCTGGGTGCATTTTCAGGAAGTTGAATCAGAAGCAAACAGAGGCTGTGTTGTGGCACAGTAGGTAAAGCTGCTGCCTAGAGTGTCAGCATCCCATGTAAGCACTTGTTCGAATTCCAGTTGCTCAACTTCTGATCTCCATTTGCAGATGACATGATTCTATGTATAGGGAACCAAAACACTCCACTAAGAGACTATTGAAACTCATAAAAGAGTTTGCTAAAGTAGCAGGATATAAAATCAAAACACAAAAATCAACGGCCTTTGTATACACAGACAATGCCATGGCTGAGAAAGGATTTGTAAGATTAGTCCCATTCATAATAGCTAAAAAACTTTTTAGATGCTATGTAATAAATTTAACCAAGGAGAAGAAAGATCTCTATGATCAAAATTACAAAACACTAAATAAAGAAATATAAGAAACACAAAAAATTGGAAAAATCTTCCATGTTCATTTATTGGAAGAATTAATATACTCAAAATGTCCATACTACCAAAAGCAATTTACAGATCCAACGCTATTCTAATCACAGTACCAACGACATTCTTCTGAGATCTTGAAAAAATCTGCTAAAATTTATATGGAACACAAGGAACCCTGAATAGTTAAAGCAGTCTTATACAACAAAAACCAATCTGGAGGCATCACAATGGCATATTTCAAGACATGCTACAAGGCGATTATAATCCAAACAGTTTGGTACTAGCACAGATATAGACATGTAGATCAATGGAACAGAGTGGAATCCCCAGAAGCCAATCCACGCATGTACAATCAGCTCTTTGTCAAAAAAACCTAAACTCAATCCCTGGAGAAAGGACAGTCTTCAACAAATGATTTTGGGAAAAACTGGATCTCCACATGCAGAAGTATGAAACAAGACCCCACTTTACACCTTATAAAAATCAGCTCAAAATGGATCAAGGCTCTAAATCCACAACCTGATGCCATCAAATTGCTAGAGGAGAGCATTGGGGAAACTCTGCAAGGCAATGGCATAGGCAAAGATTTCTTGGAAAAGACCCTTTTGGTTGCACAAGCAATCAAAGGAAAAAATAGACAAATGGGATTACATCAAACTAAGATACTTCTCCACTGCAGAGGAAACATATAACAAAGTGAAGAGGCAACCAATAGAATGGAAAAAATATTTGCAAACTATGAATATACAAAAGATTAATATCCAGAAGTTATAAAGAGCTCAAGAAACTCAACAACAAAACAAACAATGCAGTTGATAATTGGGCAAAGGACTTGAACAGGCATTTTCCTTCATTTTTTTTTTTTTATGTATTTGAAAGGCAGAGTTACAGAGAGGCAGAGGCAGAGAGAGAAAGGTCTTCCATCTGCTGGATCACTCCCCAGATGGCTAACACTGTGCCAATCCAAAGCCAGGAGCCTGGAGCTTCTTCTGGGTCTCCCATGTAGGTACAGAGGCCCAAGGACATGGGCCATTTTCTACTGCTTTCCCAGGCCACAGCAGGTAGCTAGATTGGAAGTGGATTCAAACCAGCATCTGTATGGCATGCCAGCACTGCAAGCAGCAGCTTTAACCACTGTGCCATAGCGCTGGCGCCTGTAGACATTTTCAAAAGAGGAAATTCTCATGGGAAACAGGCACATGGAAAGATGCTCAGGATCACTAGCCATCAGGGGAATGCAAATCAAGACCACAGTGAGATTTTACCTTAACACAGTTACAATGGCTATCATATAGAAAACTAAAAACAATAAATTCTGGTGAGTCTGTGGGATAAAAGGTTCCATAATCCACCTTTGGTGGGAATTCAAACTAGTACAGCCTTTGTGGAAGACAGTATGGAGATCCCTCAGAAAGCTCAAAATGGACCTACCATATGACCTAGCCATCACACTCCTTGGAATTTACCCAGAGGAAATGAAATCAGCATAAGAAAGTGTTATCTGTACCGCCATGTTTATTGCAGCTCAATTCACATTAGCTAATATATGGAATCGACCCAGGATTCATCAACCAATGACTGGATAAAGAAAATGCAGTATAAATACTCTATGGACTATTAATATTCAGCTATAAAAAAGAATGAAATTCTGTCTTTGCACCAAAATGGATGCAACTGGAACCATTATATTTAGTGAAATAAGCCAGTCCTAAAAAGCCAAATACCATGTTTTCCCTGTTCTTCGGTAACACAGTACAAAAAATAGTGTATAAGTATTTGCATTGCAATCTGCATAAAGTTATTCCTGTGCATAAACTGTTGAGAGGAAATGGCTTAAGGTTTAAATGAACTTAATTATTATCTTGCATCCATACAGGAAATATTTAGATGTTACATTGTCATTGGTTCTATTTCATTGAAAAAAATTATAAATGACTGATAAAAAAGGAAAGATAACTGATTTTTAACATGGTAATTTGGAGTCAGTGGAGAGCAAAAATATGCAAAATAAATGTATGTAGATGCCTAAGTAAAAAAAAAAAAAGGAAAATAGTCAATTAGAAGAACAAGGAGTATGTAGCACATGTGAAAGCAAACTTGGAACTTCATTATTGTGCAGCTCTTTCATGCTAGAATTGCCGTGCTTCCATGCACGTTTTTGTAAAGCCTGAAAACGTATGCCCTTCGGATCCATGAGATTCTCTTCATCCTTAACACACACTGCTCTATCTCCTTTTGAGTGGGATTTGCTTTTTCTTTTTTATTTATTTATTTTTTATTATTATTTTTTTGACAGGCAGAGTGGACAGTGAGAGAGAGAGACAGAGAGAAAGGTCTTCCTTTGCTGTTGGTTCACCCTCCAATGGCCGCCGCAGCCAGCGCGCTGTGGCCGGTGCACCGCGCTGATCCGATGGCAGGAGCCAGGTGCTTCTCCTGGTCTCCCATGGGGTGCAGGGCCCAAGCACCTGGGCCATCCTCCACTGCACTCCCTGGCCACAGCAGAGAGCTGGCCTGGAAGAGGGGCAACCGGGACAGAATCCGGCGCCCCGACCGGGACTAGAACCCAGTGTGCCGGCGCCGAAAGGAGGAGGATTAGCCTAGTGAGCCACGGCGCCGGCCGGGATTTGCTTTTTCTTTACCTGGAAAAACCCTGGCTAAAACAAGGACATTTTTTTTTTTTTTTAGCAAATAGGACTTTTTTTTTTTTTTAATTTATTTATTTGAAAGAGTGAGAGAGAGGCAGAGGCAGAGAGAGAGAGAGAGAAAGAAAATATCTTCCATCCGCTGGTTCACTCCCAAATGGCTGCAATGGCTAGAGTTGGGCCGATCTGAAACCAGGATCCTGGAGCTTCTTCAGGGTCACCCATATGGGTGAAGGGGTCCAAGCACTTGGGACATCTCCTGCTACTTTCCAGGCACATTGGCAGGGAGCTGGATCTGGAGTGGAACAGCCAGGGATGCAGGCACTTCAGGTGGCAATTTATTTTATTTTATTTTTTTTTGACAGGCAGAGTGGACAGTGAGAGAGAAAGACCGAGAGAATGGTCTTCCTTTTTCCGTTGGTTCACCCCCAAAGTGGCCACTACGGCCCGTGCACTGCACCAATACGAAGCCAGGAGCCACGTGCTTCTTCCTGGTCTCCCATGCAGGTGCAGGACCCAAGGACCTGGGCCATCCTCCACTGCACTCCCGGGCCACAGCAGAGAGCTGGCCTGGAAGAGGGGCAACTGGGACAGAATCCGGCGCCCCAATTGGGACTAGAACCCGGGGTGCTGGTGCCACAAGTAGAGGATTAGCCTAGTGAGCAGTGGTGCTGGTCCCTGCAGGTGGCAATTTTACCAGCTACGTCACAGTACTGACCCCAAGCATATCCGTTAAAAAATGCATTTTAAATTGCTATAATGAAAATATAAAATTATAATGAAAATATAAAATTATATTACACAATTATAGTAATAATTGAAGTCTGCTACTCTCTCCATTTTTATGTATGATAATAGAAATCTGTGTCTTATTGAACTAATCCATGTATTGTCTGGGTGAGTCCTTTTTTACTAAAGTTCTGGAATTTTTTATTGTCGAAGCTTTGTCATTAAGGCAAACACTCCTTAACCTTCAACTGATCAACAGACATTTTTATTTTTATAGAACGACTTTAGGTTACATTATTGCTTATTTTCTCTGAACTTCAAGTTCAGAAAGCTGGTTGATTTTTATGACTGTGCTAGTCATTGTAGTCTACTTAGATTTTGTGAGTGTGACATTTTGTCCCCGTTTTGATACTCAAGCTATTAATTTTCCTAGAAACTTTCATTTAATGTTTATAAGATGAAGCGTTAGGTATCTGAATTTATTCCCTGTGATATACAAATATTTTATTTTTTATAGGGCCAGATTCAACTTTGACTCTGTGGCTTTTATAACTGTATAGCCTATAAATGATTTGGTGCATCTAAATTCATACATAGATTTTCTTACAAATTCACTTCATTTTCTGCTATTGTATGTGTTACATATCTGTGTAGTTTAAATGGTTTCTCTTGATATTTGAAATATGAATCCTGTACACTCAGAGGTGAAGAAGTTTTTGCAAACCATAAAAATGTCCGTTTAAAAAGATGTCAAGACTGGAATTTCAGTCTAGGCAACACAAAGAAAGATTCTAGGTCAGTTGTGCCAACACAGGAAAAAAGGATTTGGATCCAAGACTCTCAGAACCTCTCAGAACCTCTCAGAAAAGAGCAAAAAAAGGTGTCAGATTTGGAGATACACAATGGTTTTGATGAAGCTTGTGTATGTATGTGTGTGTGTGTGTAATTGAGCAGTTAAAATGCTTTGAAGGCAGACTGAAATACTGATTAGTTTCTTAATCTGAATAATTTTGACCTCTAAATTAAGATCATGTTTTGTTACTTCAGGTAAGGCTACAAGTATTTATTGTCTTAGATGCAACACGACTGAATACAGAATTTAATCCAGTGGGGGGACAAACAACTTTTCCTACTGAATCCAGTTTAATAATAAAATAATGTTGTGTTCAAATCCACAGGGTGTGCTTTTTCAATGTATTGGTTTATGCCAGTTTTTATTTAGACGGCAGACCCTGTTGAGAGGTACTTCTTGTATGTTATACATCAGGTGATCGTGGAAGATCAGTCAAAAGAAAACAAAATTAGAAAGGCTATAGCATTAAGATGATGACTTCTTAATAAACACATCTTATTAGAATGTTTTGTTTTGTGACTCTTAAAACTAGTCAAATGAATTTGTGATGTGTCACCAATGTTTTTGAAGCCCTAGGTAGTAGGTGGATAGTAGTAGGGTGTTTTAATACTTGACCCTTAAGTCAAAACAATTCTGTCATTTAAATTGAAGTGATAACAGTGGAGTTCACATTGGAGCTAGAATTTTGGACACAAAGAAATAAGATAAAAGCTGTATTTTAAATTTCAGTTCTATTAGTATATAAGGATAAGCCTTTACATTAATCCTGATGACAGGGTAATCATTGAAACTGGCATTTATATGCAGAGAAGTTATTTGTTTACTTGAGAGTTGAATACAAATAAGTTGGTTAGTATTTTTCAAAGAAAGCACAGCAAAAGGAATGGGAATGTCCTTTTTTACTTGTCCCCAGGAGACCCACCAGGGAAAATTGCCATATATTTTCATGTGGAACTGAAGAAAAGGGGGAAAAAAGCCAGAATAATTCATATACTTCAAATTCATGAGGAAAAAGAATGAGAAAGGGAGGACAGGAAATAAAAGCAGATATTGAAAGATTATGAAAACCAGGCTGCTGAGGCTAGATGAATTAGTCATTACAATTAAACTCAGTCAATAGAATAAGAGACAGAAGGAGAGAGCATCTGCCGTCATGAGAAAAGAATGTCCTAGTGCTAAGAGACAATTATTGACATGCTGTTTTCATTTCACTGGATATGTCACTCAAAAAGCCATTTTACCAACCGATGGTTGATTTCATATGGGCCGGAATTGATACAACCGAATTGATGGAGGAAATAGGCAATCAAAAATATTGTCCGTTGATTAAATTTACCATCATTAAGACTACCCCTTGCAGTATGATGCCATAATCCACAACAGGGATGTGAGAAGCTGTAGATAACTAGAGAACCGCCTGAGTAATAAAATGTAAGTGAGCTATTGACATCTGCATACTATTAATTTTGAGAAATAGTCACATACATTCAGGACAATTAAGGTTTTACATTTAACTTCTGGGTTTCATAGCCTGACCACATGGTTGTGTGCTCACAGAGCCTTGCCTTCTCCCCCTCCTCACTGTCAATAGCTGTTTCTGATCATTTCACTTCATGCCAATGGGTTTATCAAAGTGTGGGAAGGGAATGACAGAGACGCTGTAAAACCTCAGCCAGTTAGTGTTTACAGTCGCTAATGACACTTGTCCTGTAAAGAGCTTAGGCAGAAGAAAAGATTGAAAATACTATCTAAAATTACACTGGGGGATTATCTGTGGTTTTTAATTATCCATGCAATTTTCGTCTCTCATTACTGCATATAATTGAGAAGTAGCCATTCATGACAAGGTGCTAATAAAAAAAACTTCTTGTCTTCTGTAAACAATCGAAACTAATGCATTAGCTAAGACTCTAACAGTTTCAGTTTGTAGAATTATCCTTTTTTATTACACCAGTGAATACTTAAATGTAAAAAAATCCAACTATTTCGGGGGGGGGCAGACATTATCCCATTCCTTCTGAAATTGAATTTGTGAAGTCATTTTTCTAATAATCTGCAACTGTAAACACATATTTTGCTGTAAAAATATCAATACGGCACAGTAGTCTTAACACTTGGAAATACAATCATTTCTTTTCACAGTGCACCCTCTTTGATCCCACTGTCTGCTGGTCACCAACCACTGTTAACTGTTCAGTGTGGAACTTGCCAGAATGTTCCCCACGAATGTAGAAACATGGTAATCCTACCTAAAAGGTAACTTGCTTATTGGAAGATTACTCGATGTTGACCATAATGCAGTTTTAGGTGTGCTTCTTCCTTCTTGATGAATACTGTACTTGTTTAGCCTAGCAATCAAGAAGCCCCCGTCCACCACTGGAGCGCCTTGGTTCCATTCTCAGTTCTGGCTTCACTCTCAGCCTGGACCCTGCCTGGCCCAGTCCTGCCTTTGGGGAGTGAATCAGCAGATGGGAGCATGCTCACTTCCCTGCAAATAGAATGTTGACAAAATAAATGTTCTGTTCTTCTCCCTCCTACCACATAATTCATCTCTGAAATTTCTGTTTACTTATCAAACTTTTTGTCAGTGTTCAGAGCATTTGAAGATTCTAATAGTGCATCTAATTCAAAAGTTTGCTTTCTCTAGCATTCCTCAGGAATTTTCTTTTCTCTCATGGTTTTTAGGAGGGAGAAGCCATGAGACGAAATCAGGCAGAAGAGAGACACCCATTTGGTCTTCCGCTCCCTGCCTGCACCCCTCTGAGTCTAGACACACTGGAATGGGACAGAAAGAGGAAAAGTGGGGGCCAGGGTGTCCCTTATAATAGGGATGGGAGACTTCCCTGGCGCAAGTCAATTATTCCTGTTTCCTCAGGCTCTCTCTGTTGCTGTGTGCTTTCTGACTGCACAATGTGCGTGGCTTCTGAAGGTGAATGTTAGCTTCACTGTGAATCCTGGTTGTTGAACAAATGCCTCTTGGAGAGAAGGGCCCATCTCTCTCTCGATCCTGATCAGCATCCGTGCCTTCTGCACGGCATAACCTCCCTGGGGACATGCAGGTCCCACCCATGCCACAGGCTCTGCACTGCTCTATGACACCCGCTTCTTCCCAACAGGTGCACAGATGGCCATGAGGTCTGAGGCCTTCACCTTCTCTGGGATGTTATCCTCCAGGGAGCTTTTCCAATGTGATGGAAAAAGTTTCTATGTTCAAAAGCCTTGCTCAAGATTTTGTCCCAGTCTTGTCTTGTCTTTTCTTTTTGACAGGCAGAGTTAGACAGTGAGAGACAGAGAGAAAGGTTTTCCTTCTGTTGGTTCACCCCCGAAATGGCTGCTATGGCCGGCACTGCACCAATCTGAAGCCAGGAGCCAGGTGCTTCCTCCTGGTCTCCCATGCGGGTGCAGGGCCCAAGGACTTGGGCCATCCTCCACTGCCTTCCCGGGCCACAGCAGAGAGCTGGACTGGAAGAGGAGCCGGACAGAATCCGGCACCCCAACAGGGACTAGAACCCGGTGTGCCAGTGTGCAGGCAGAGGATTAGCCAAGTGAGCCACGGCATGGGCCATGTCCCCAGTCTTAAACTCCATACTTTCCCCCAAACTCCAGCAGCACAGTACTGTTCTTTCACATACTATGTCACCACATTTCACTGTTTGGGCAGCAAGAGAGAGGCCTAGGTTTCAGCAGTTGGGTAAATGTGCGATGAGAATCATCTTCAGAGTCTCTTAGCTCATTTACCAGAGCTATCTTTTCTGGGATGCAAACTCCCTACCCTGATAAAGTGGCCATTGACCTCTAATGCCCCCTCATGAATACCACCTTTGTTCTACAGCAAGGTGCCCATTCTTCTCTCTTGTCTTCTCAACTCTGTCCTCATAGAGCAGAGTGGGAGAGTGAGGGGCAGATGGAGATGGAGCTTCAGAGAATTTCTGCTTTGTCTTACTAATCCCAGGAAAGGGATCTCACCTCAGCTATCATTTGACAGGCAATAGGAAGTGGCCCTCTGGATTCAATGTCACTCAAATGTGAACACACTCACACACACAACACGCACAAATACACAGAAGGCAGAAATATTACTACACTTTCTACCTTGTCATACAAGTTAGCATTGTTTCCTTAACCCTGTATTAATGTTGTCCTCACTGTAAACATAGTACCACTACATTCTATTAATAGAAACAGCCTGTGCTACCTCCTGGCCAGGATATTCAATCGCTGGTAACAGATTCCCCAGATATGTTTCTTGTGCCTCAAAGACCTAGAAGCACTGATAAGATATATTACTTGTGTTAAAAGCCACAAGGTTTGGGATGTTTATTGCTTCCACATCTTCCCTATCCAGAGACATTAAAACCTGCAGCGTCTTGTCATTACAATATATGAGTGCCATTTATTTCAGTTTCAAATTTTTATTCTTGCATTGTTTCAGTGAATAGCACTCTATACTTCCTTTTGTACATGTGAATTGTTGGACCAAACCAACTATTATTTTATTTTGTAAATTTTCTGTTTAATCTATCTTGATTTTTTTCCTACTAGTTTGTTTTCTTTTTCCCTTTTGCAATTTATACAAATTCTTTGAAAGTTGGACTTTGACCTTTTGCCTTTGCCTATTTTTAAATATTTCTACAATGTAAGTCATTGGAAATTTTTCCAAAATATTTTCTTATAAAATATTGTAGAGGCTCATATCCACCTCTTCTTTTTCTTGTGCATTTCATGTCAAATTTGGGAGCTGATTTGTGCAAATTCTTTACATTTTTTTTCTCATACATCAGAAACTCAACACTGGCTGCACACTAGGAGTATCTGGGGAGGCTGTCAAATCATTGGTATTCTGGTCTCATCTAGACAGCTTGATTTAACCGCCCTAAGGGGGCCTAGGTCTCTGCATTTTTAAAAGCATCACCACCCTCTCTTCCCAGGTGATTCTGTGCAGCCAAATTGAGGATCACAGGTAAAGATTATTTGAGAAATTTAACACTTACCATCTGTAATTCAAGGATCATTAATATTGCTATTTTGGATATATTTATTTGAAAGGCAGAGTGCCAAAGGGAGACACACACACACAGGGAGAGAGAGACACACACACATACAAAAAGAGAGAGAGAGAGAGATTTGCCAATTGCTGGTTTGCAGGGTTGGGGGCTCCAATAGAAAAGGAAACAAAGTTGCTAAGCCTTCGCTCGACAAGGCCGCTGAGCCTTTGCTCAAATTTGCCGCACTTCCGCATCCCAGCATCCCAGTGACTCAGCATTTCCAACAATCCAAGATGGCTCCCAGGGGAGGTACCTAGCCCATCAGGAGACTTCCGTATTCATGAACAGTATAAGTCCTGGGCTGTGATAGGCCCTTGAGGGCATGCCCGGCTGGTGTCCTGCCTTACCTTTCAGCTGGTTGGCTCGGTTCCCTTGTGCCCTGGACAGCCCCCTTTCTGTGTCTATAAAAGCTCTTCCCCTCCCAATGAAGTCGAGAACCCGGCTGCGCCCTGGGCGTTGACTGATCTCCTGGCTCTGGTGTGGTTCCTTTGCCGCCGACACTCATCATCTCGCTCAGCCCCCGAGCTCCCCAGGCTGGCCCTGAGGAGCTCTATCGGACCTGCTGTCCCATGACGAGCAGCACTGGTCACTTCCCAAATGGTCACAGTACCAGGGCTGAGCCAGGCCTATTCCAGGAGCTAGGAACTCCATTCATATCTCCCATGTGGGAGGTAGGTGCTCAAGCACTTGGGTCATCTTCTGTTGCTTTCCTAGGAGCATTAGCAGGGAGCTAGATCAGAAGTGGAGCAGCCAGGACTTGAACTAGCACTCATATAGGATGCCAGCATTGCAGGTGATACCATGACACTGGCCCCTAAAATCATCTTTCAATGCACTAATGTCCATTTCCTGAAGTTTAACTACATCTTGTAACAAGAACTGAAGGTAATCAACTTGGAAACTCTTTCAGAAACATGCTCTCCAGGCTCATTATCATACAACAATAGCAATTATAACCAGAGAAAAGAGAAAGTTCCCATAGACTTACATGAGCAGCAGTCAGGCCTCTTCCATCATATTGACTTGATAGCTTCACGGTTACCTTTTGGAACAAGAAAGACCCACTTTGAGGCCAGCACTTGAAGCAGTGTTTAAGACACTGGTTGGAATGCCCACATCCCACATTGGAAAGTGCCTGGGTTCTAGTCCCAGATCGACTCCCAATTTCAGCTTCCTGCTAATGTGTGTACTAGAAGTGAAGAGCGATGACTCAAGCGTTTGCCTCTCTACCTCCAGCTGCAAGATCTGGACTGGGTTCCTGACTTCTGGGTATCTGGGGAGTGAACCAGATGATGAGGACTCCCTGTCTTCATTTTCTCTCTCTCTTTATGTGCATCTCAAGAAAAAAAAAAAAAAAGAAGAAAAAATAATCACTTTTTTTTTGCATCATACAAATGTTATAGAGCCATAGATACTTTCAAGTAGATAACATGACAGTGCATTTTTATGCCAGGTAGATCCTAGATAACTGGCTTACGAAAATCCACATCATACTTCATGATTGAAAATGAGATTAGTGGGAACTAGTACATAGGCCAGTGGCAATAAGAGACTAGAAATGACAAGTCCCCTGATCTCTCCATAATATCACAGTCATGCTACCATGAGGGCATTGCAGGCACCACAGATAAGTGTTCCATGCAAAGAGCATGTGCTCAGCACATTTTGATTGATGGGGTGTTTCTGTCGTCCTAGTGGGTGGAAGAGATCACCAGAGGTGTGGGGAGCCAGTGGGTAGTATATCCCTGACTAATGCAGCTGCTTAGATTTCAGCCAGGTCATGATGCAAGCAACCCAGAGTGAGTCGCCACTGCCATTTTCACGCGAGAACATATTATTTTTTACATGTAATGGCAGGAATACTTTTAAGCAAAGATTTTATATAGGTGTTAATAGATTAATTAAGTCATAAGATTTTAAACTATCATAATAGTTTTCTGCCTAGTTAGAAAGAAAATCTAGAAAAAATGTTTAATTCATTATTTCTATGTATTCTAATAATACATTCTACCAATAAATACATTATTTCTATGCAATAAATGGTAGACCCAAATTTGAAAAAGAGGGTTTGGGTTTACTGTTATAGCCTTATATCAATCTCAACAATATATATGTATCTACTAAATTTGTACAAAATCAAATTAATATGTATTCATATGTTGAAGAGTAGAAAATGGTTAGGGATTTTCAATGGTTTATCTATTAGTGGGAAGATACCTTTCATTTAAAAAATAACACAGATGCAAAAGATGGAAATCAGAATGAAATGTTTAGTATGCAGCAAACACTAATAAGGGAATTTTGAAGGTAATGAAATTGTTTTATTTCTTGCTTGCAGTGGTAGTTTCGTGGCTGTGTCTTTGTCAGAACTCACTGAAGTGTGCAATCCAAATCTAATTTTACAATTTGACATTGAATGCTGGTGCATGTAAGCTGTGCCTCAATAACACATTTGTTTAAATTAAAATATAAACTTGCATTTCTAGACCTAGGAATGGAATTATGAATGGAAGGCTGATCCTATCTGTTAGGCATTCACACTTTATCATCTTTTTGTCTGATCGGTTACTTAGTGATAGTGACATAAAAATTATTTAGGAGTACGCATTTGGCGCAGCTTGTAAGCTACCACTTGGGATGCCCACATTTCATATTGAAATGCCTAATTAAAGTCCCAGCTTGGCTCTCCATTCCAGCTTTCTGCTAATGTGTACTGTGGGACACAGACAGTGATGCTTCAAGTACTTGGGTTCCTGCCATCCATGTGGGAGGCCTGGATGAGATTCCTGGCTCCTGAGTTTAGTTTGAGCCAGCCCCAGGTATTGCAGACATTTGAGGCATTCCCTTGAGTGTTCTCTCTCTCTCTCTCTCTTTTTCTCTTTCTCTCTCTCTCTCTCCTCTCTTTCTCTCTCTCTTTCTCTGCCTCTTTAACAAAAAAACAAAAACTACTATGCCAAGATAGGGTACACATTAGTTTAAGTTTTCTAGTTGAATTTTTGAAACTTACTTTTATTAATATATAACAATTGTACACATTTAAGGGATACAGTGTGAGTTCAACACATATACACAGCATGCATCGATAAAATCAGAGCACTTAGCACTTTGATTTTGTTATCATTACCTGGTCTGCGTTGCCATGTTCCTCTCTTCTAGTTCATCAGTAAACTGTGGACAACTGTAGCACCTTGTGCTGCAAAACACTGACTTTTTTTACTTCTATATAACTGAGTTTTGATTCCCCTTTTCCAACTCATATCTCTCCTCCCCCCGCCATCTCCAGCCTCTCCTAATCACAGTGTTTGGATTGACTATTTTTAATTTCTTTTCTTTTTGGGGGGGGGGGTGAAAAGCAGAGTTAGAGAGAGAGAGAGAGGGAGAGAAACGTCTTCCTTTTGCCATTGGTTCACCCTCCAAGTGGCTGCTATGGCTGGCGTGTTGTGTCCGGCGCACTGCGCTGATCTGAAGCCAGGAGCGAGGTGCTTCCTCCTGGTCTCCCATGTGGGTGCAGGGCCAGAGGACCTGGGCCATCCTCCACTGCACTCCCAGGCCACAGCAGAGAGCTGGCCTGGAAGAGGAGCAACTGGGACAGAACCAGCGACCCGACTGGGACTAGAACCCGGGGTGCCGGTGCCACAGGTGGAGGATTTGCCTAGTGAGCCGCAGCGCCAGATGGATTGACTATTTTTAGCTTGTACATAGTGAGGATGTAATATTTGTCTTTCTCTGTCTGGCTTAAATCACTTGATGTAATGACTTCCACTTTACTGTCAGTGTGAGGGTTTCATTTTTCAAGGCTGAGTAATATTTTATTGGGTATATATCATGTTTTCTTTCTTTACTCATCTGTTTAAGGACACTTCGGTTGATTTCATTTCTTGGCTACTGTGAACAGTGCTGCAGTAAACATGGGAGTGAAGGTATCTCTTTGATGTAATGATGTCATTTCTTTTGGAAATATGCTCAAGAGTGGAATTGCTGGATCATATAGTAGATGTATTTTCAGTTATATATATATATATATATATATTTCTATATTTTTTACTTATTTGAATGACAGCGAGATAAAAAAGAGACCAAGTTAGAGATCTTTTCACCTGCTGGTTAATTCCCCAAATGCCTGCAACAGCCAGGACTTAGGAGCCTGGAGCTTGAATGGATATCCCAGTTGGGTGACAGTGTCCTAAGTCATTGAGCAATCACCTGCTACCTCCAAAGGTTCTCATTAGCAGGAAGCTGGGATTGGAGGCAGAGTCAGGGCTTGATCCCAAGCACTCTGATAGAGGATGCAGGCATCACAAACAGCGCCTAACTGCTGTGCCAAATGCCTGACCCTAGTTGTAAGTTGTTTTTATTTCACAGTGGGTATATACTAATTTGCATACCCAGCAACAGTGTATAAGCATTCTTAGTTCTTTACATCCTCACCAACATTAGTTATTGACTGTATTTTTCATAAAAGCTATTCTAGCTGGTGTGAGATTCTCTCTCATCGTGGTTTTGAAATTATATTTCTGATTCATTAACATTATTAGAGTATGTGAAGGGTACTCCAAATTTAATGGAAAAATTTTTCCAAGATGCAAAATATTTTGAAGCTGTATAAAGAATTGGGAGAAGTGTAATGGAGACTATGCTTTGTGACAAAACTCTATGTGGGGCCGGCGCCGCGGCTCACTAGGCTAATCTTCCACCTTGCGGCGCCGGCACACCGGGTTCTAGTCCTGGTCGGGGCGCCGGATTCTGTCCCGGTTGCCCCTCTTCCAGGCCAGCTCTCTCTCTGCTATGGCCAGGGAGTGCAGTGGAGGATGGCCCAAGTGCTTGGGCCCTGCACCCCATGGGAGACCAGGATAAGTACCTGGCTCCTGCCATCGGATCAGCGTGGTGCGCCAGTAGCAGCGCGCTGGCCGCGGTGGCCATTGTAGGGTGAACCAACGGCAAAGGAAGACCTTTCTCTCTGTCTCTCTCTCTCACTGTCCACTCTGCCTGTCAAAAAAAAAAAAAAAAACTGTATGTGGATTTAAAGTTTTTTCTACAAAAATAAAAAACTTTTTCACTATATTTTCCACAAACTCTTTGAAGTCCCCCTCATGCATAGTATTTTCGTTCCATCTGTGCGAATGGACTCTGTTACTCTTTTCTAAAGAAATGACTTTACATAATAAAATACTCCAAAAAATACTGAGTTTGGCCCTCCAGAAAGTTTGCTGGCTCCCCCAGCTCTTTGTCCCCAGCTATGCATCACACCACCATGATAGGCCATCATACCAGGCTTGGGCTCAGGCAGAACACCAAGAATGGATCTGGAGCTGGGACCACATCAGTAATTCTTTCAGGAGAAATGCCTTGTGTGTGGGACATCTTCCTAGAGTAACAGATGCACCCGGCGGTGGTGATCGGTGCTTATTGCAAGACATGGGTTTGATATTATCAGCACCCCAAAGAAAATCAGTGCAGCTGTTAACATCAACAACTGTGATATGATGCTTAAAATTATCCACAGCTCCATTAATGCCAACGTCATCAGGTGGTGGACCTCTTTGGCTGGCAGTATTGCCCCAGAAATCGTCAAGACTGGACTGTTAGAGGAGAATGGTCGGAAAGAGAATGCCATAAAAAAGTGTGAAATGGTGGAAAAGATATCTGGGTGTCTTATGACTTATGTGGAGTCCTGGTTACCAAGGATGTGACCCATTTACAAATGCAGTGCTGTATCAGGAATCCTTGCACGTGGTGCTGGATTCTTCTCTGGAGTACAAGGAGAAAGCAAGGCTGACATAGATTATACAAGAAGAAGATTATGCCTGACTTGTCCAATAGAAGAAGAGAGCTTCCATCTTGCATCCCCACATGTGTGCACTTCATCTCAGCTGGTCTGCCTGAGACCCCTGTGTGCCAACGCTAGTCCTTCACACAGCACCATTTCCACTCAGGCACGATGGAAGAAACTGTCATGAACCAGGAAAAACTCAACAACCTGCAGGCACAAGAGCGTATTGGTGGGAAGGGAACTGCTTGCAGAAAGAAGGTGGTTCATAGAACAGCAGCTGCAGATGATTTAAAAAAAAATAACAAACATACGACTTCAGTTCTCTTTCAAGAAATCGAGGTAAACAACATCTCTGATACTGAAGAGGTGAATATGTTTACACATCAAAGAACAAGGCTCCACTGTAACAACCCCCAAAATTCAGGCTTCTCTGGCAGCAAACACTTTCACCATTATGGGCCGTGATGAGACAAAGCAGCTGGTAGAAATGCTCTCCAGCGTCGGAAACCAGCGTGGTCAGACATCTGAACAGATTCAGGAGGCTGGCTGAAGCTCTGCGCAAACAACTGTGGCTGGAAAAGCACCACTTACATCTGGAGAGGATGAAGATGATGATGATGATGATGATGAGGCTGGAGATCTCCTGGAGAATTTTGTTGAGACTTGTAAGAATGAGGCAAAATGGGAGTTCACTTCCGAAGAAAGTAAAACTTGAAGAAGTTCCCAGGAGCTGATGTTTTACATTAGGACTGTGTTTTAAAGATATTTTGCTTGGGATCCAATAAAATCTAGACCTCTTATGCTTTTAAGCCCATGCCCCTTGGACAGTGCAGCTCTTTTCTGTTTTTGCATATACACAGTTCATTCTTTCCAACTAATTAAGCTGAAGAAGCCTGGGAATAAAGTTTGAAACAAGGTCAATAAATTTCTTTGCCTGCACCACTCTCATCAAGGGAGTCAGCAAAGAGATTCTCTCTGAAGCAGAACACAACCTCCAAGATGCCATGCAAGTGTGTCACAACATTGTGCTGGCCCTTCAGCTGCTATCTGGGATTTGGTGCCTCTGCAAAGGCTTTGACCTATCGCTTCACAGAAAAAAATCCTGAGGCCATGGCTGGTTTGGAACAAGGACCACAAAGGTCTGTGGCCCGGGCCCTAGAGGTCCACCTTCTACCCTGATCCAGAACTGTGGGGGCCAGAACCATCAGTCTACTTACATACCTGTGGACCATGCACAAAGAGAACTGTGAGACCTATGCATTAATTGGCGAGACAAATATTTTTGCAGATACGAAAAAAGTGGGCATGTGAGACCCACTGCCCATGGAGTTGCAAAAGTAGAAGACAGCAGTGGAGGTGGCAGTTCTATGGTTTTGGATTACTAACATCATCTTGGCCAAAAAATGAAGACTGATGAACAGAGACAGCAAGGTGGGGCTCCTGACTCTGGCAATCTAAAGGAGTGACTGGTCAACAAGAGGACCCCAACACAGAGAGCTGGCAGAGTCTCCTGCTTCCTGAGTCAGTGTGCCAGGGACACTGTGAACACCGTTGTTTGGAAGGGATCAGGTTGGGGGCATCCACCAGGCTCTTTCTATTGCAGATCACTTTGCAAAAGGCAATGGCATGTAATTCTCTATCATAAGCTTTTCATTTAGTTTGTTTGCATTGATTAAACATAAATCACTTGAGAAAATTGTTGAAGTCAGAGGAGCTTTTATTATATGCATTAATTTGATAAAAATAACAAATATTGGAATGCACACGAAAAAGCATGGATTATTTTAATTTATTCAATCCTCTTCTATAATACTGTTTAAAATTTTAGAAATTATCATTTTCTACAAAATAAATTCATATTTTGACTAGACTTTATTCCAAAGGCTTTTATACTTGAATATATTTATAACAAAGATTTTTTCCATATAATAACACTATAGGCATGTAAGAAAGCTCTTTCTGTATAGCTGAAAAGTTTAAAGTGCTTATGAATAGGACTCCATAGGTCTGTTTTCATAATAATTTGAATTTGATATATTTAACATTTCTTACTAGCTAATCTATGTTTTTGGTTTAGTAGTTCTTTTTTACCAATTTTTCTGCTCATAGAAACACCATATTACAAATTTTTTAACACTACAGCATATTCTTTTACAAAAATATATGTTTTGCCTGCAACTTATATATATTCAATATATATCCTTTTCTTTGACTTTTGAATATTATTTAACTATAGTGTTATGTCACAAACCTTTTTAATTATGTATTTATTTTTATAGTTTTACTGCATTTATAATTCAGTATCATCTTTGATTAATGCAATTGCTTGTCATTTTTTAAATTATTTATTTATTTATTTGAAAGTCAGAGTTACACAGAGAGAAGGAGAGGCAGAATGAGAGGTCTTCCATCCACTGGTTCACTCCCCAATTGGCTGCAACAACTAGAGCTGTGCCCATCTGAAGCCAGGAACCAGGAACCTCTTCTGGGTCTCCCACGAAGGTGCAGGGGCCCATGGATCTGGGCCATCTTCTACTGCTTTCCCAGGTTATAGCAGAGAGCTGGATCAGAAGTGGAGCAGCTGAGACTAGAACCAGCACCCATATGGGATGCCGCTTCAGGCGGCAGCTTTACCCACTATGCCATAGCATCAGCCCCTCTATTGATTGTTTGCTTAGCTGTACAGCAACTCCTTTGTTTGATGAATCCCATTTGTCCACTTTTGTTTTTGTTTCCTGTGCATTTGAGTTCTAATCTAAAAAACAAGCAAGTTCTTTCCCATAAAAATATCATAATGCATTTCTTCCATGTTTTCTTCTGTTATTTTCAAATTCGCAGGTCTTAAACTGAGGTTTTTAATCTGTTACAAGTTGAATTTTCAGCTGGTGCCATGGCTCACCAGACTAATCCTCTGCCTGCAGTGCTGGTACTCTGGGTGCTAGTATTGGTTGGGGCGCCGGTTCTGTCCCAGTTGCCCCTCTTCCAGGCCAGCTCTCTGCTGTGGCCAGGGAAGGCAGTGGAGGATGGCCCAGGTCCTTGGCCCTGCACCCGCATGGGAGACCAGGAGAGGCACCTGGCTCCTGGCTTCAGATCGGCGCAGCATGCCGGCCGCAGCAGCCATTGGAGGGTGAACCAATGGAAAAGGAAGACCTTTCTCTCTGTCACTCTCTCTCACTGTCTAACTCTGCCTGTCAAAAAAAAATAAAAAATAAAAATAAAAAAAACAAGTTGAATTTTTTACCTGTTAAGATAAAAATATATAGTTTCATTCTTTTGCATGAGGTTTCGTTTTCCTAGCATCATTTATAGACTGACCTTTTTTAACACATGTTCTTAGCACCCTTGTCCAAGATCAGTTGCCTGTTGATGAATGGGCTTACTTTTAGGGTCTCCATTTTGTTCCATTGATTTATAGATAAGCTTTAATGTCAATATGATGCTATTTTAATTACTATGGCATTATAATATATTTTGAAGTCATTTTATTCCTTTACTCAAGATTGCTTTGACTGTTCAGAGTCTTCTTGGGTTCCATACAAATTTTGGTTGTGCCATGGGTATATTGGCAGAGAGATTTTCAGAACAGTTTTTATTTTTTTAAAGATTTATTTTTTTTATTGGTGAGTCAGTTAGAGGGAGAAGTAGAGAAGGAGAGAGAGATCTTCCATCTGCTGGTTCATAATGCAAATGGCTGCAGTGATCCAGGCTGGGCCAGGCCACTGCCAGGAGCCTGGAGCTACTTCCGGGTCTCTTACATGGGTAAAGGGACAAAGCTTTTGGGCCATCCTCTACTGCTTTCCCAGATGTATTAACAAGGAGATGGATTGTAAATGGAGCATCCAAGACCCAAACTGCTGTTCATATGGGAAGCTGGCACTGCACACCACAGCTTTTACCCACCCAGCCATCATCCTGGCTCCCAGCCCCAGTTTTGAGGTTTTATATACGCAATATGCCATCTGACAACAGTGATTAACTCTTCCTTCTTCTCTCTCTTTTTTTTTTTACAGATTTATTTATTCATTTGAAAGGCAAAATTAGAGAGAGAGAGAGAGAGAGAGAGAGAGAAATCTTCTATCCACAGGTTCACTCTCCAAATAGCTGCAATAGCCAGGGTTGGGCCAGATAAAAGCCAGGATCTTAGGACTCCACTGAGGTTTCCCCCATGGGTTGCAAGGCCCCAAACACTTGGGCCATCTTCCACTGATTTCCAGGCAAACTAGCAGGGAGCTGGAAGTGGAGAAGCTGGACTGTAACTGATGCTGCTATGGGATGCCAGCGTCACAGGCAGTGGCTACAACTGCAGTGTCACAGCTTAGGCCATAACTTCCTTCTTTTCAATTTGGATGCCCTTCATTTGCTTCTCTTGTCTAATTGCTCTAGCTAGGATTTCCACAAAAGTTATTACACAAAGTTGTGCAATTTGGCGTGCTTGCCTTATTATAGATGTTTACAGAGAAAACCGTTAGTTTTTCCTCACTCAGTATGATATTAGATATTATATTATAATGTTATGTATGGCCTTTACAGTATTGGAGTACATTCCTTCTATCCTAACTCCTTTTTTTTTCAGAAACTTCATCATAAACAATAGATTTTATCAAAGGCCATTCTGTATCTGTTGAGATGATCATATGATTTTTGTCCTTCTCTGTATGATGCATATCCCATTTAAACATTCCTGTGTGTTGAACCATCCTTGCATCCCTGAAATGACATGGTGAATCACCTTCTTAACGTGCTATAATATTCAGTTTGCTAACATTGTGTTGAACATTTTTGAGACTATGTTCCTCAAGAATATTGACCTTTAGTATTATTTCTTATTGTGTCTTCATTTTTTTTTTGTCAAGGCAATTTTGGCCTTATAAAATGATATTGGAAGAATTCCTTTCTCTTATTTTTTGGAATAATTTAAGAAGGATGATGTTAATTATATAAATATATAGAATTCAGCAGTGGGGCCATGTGTTCTTGGGCTTCCCTTTGATGGTAGCAGTCTACTTAATGATTCAATCTTGTTATCTGTTCTTGGTCTGTTTAAGGAACTCTATGTTTTCATGATTAAATTTTATTAAGATGTGTGTGTACAGGCATCTGTCCATTTCTTCTAGATCATGAAATGCATGAAATTTGTTGCCAGATAGTTGATCATAGTAGATGCTAATACCACTTCATATTTCTGTGGTGTCAGTCGTTGTATCCCTCTCTGCATCTCTGATGTTATGTATTTGAATATTCTTTCTTTATTCAAAGTTAGTCTGAGTTTGTCAATTTTGTGTATTTTTTCAAAAAAGACACCTTTTATTTCATTGATATACTGGTATGGCTTTTAGTCTAGACATCATTTATTTGATGTCTGAATTTTAGTATCTCTTTCCCTCTACTAATTTTGGATTTGACTTGTTTATTGTTTTTCTAGTACATTGAAGTGCCACAATAAGCTGTTTGAGATATTTAAACTTTCTGAAATATAGGCATCAACTACTATAAAGTTTCCTTTTAGTGCTGCATTTGCTGTGTCCCATAGCTTGTGGAAAGTTATCTTTTCATTTTTATTCATTTAAATATATGTTAAATTTCCTTTTTAGTTCCTTCCTTGATCCATTTGTTCAAGAATAAGATGTTTCATTTCCCTGTGTTTATGTAGTTGCCCAAGTTTTTATTTTTCTCTCTTTCATCTCCTCTTTTTTAAAGGCAAGTAGAGAAGCAAGGTTTATTAAAAGCAAAATACATACCCAAGGAACAAATGCAGGGAAGCTTGAAGGACGAGGAACTGCCACAAAGTTGTTCTTGTTGTTGAGTTCTAATTTTATTGTCTTGTGGTCAGAAAAGGTATTTGATATTAATTTGATATTAAAAATTGCTGAGTTTTTCTGTGACCTACTGTATAATCTGTCCTGGAGAATGGTCCATGTTATTGAGGGGAAAATGTATTCTGAAACTGTTAGATGGAATAGTCTTTACAAGTTTATCAGGATTAATTGATAATAAGGTACAATTTAACTCTGCTGTTTCTTCATTGATTTTTCTGTCTGGACTGTCCATTTGTGAAAGGAAAGTGTTGAAACACACTGCTCCTATAGAATCTATATCTTCCTTTATGTCAATATTTGCTTTATATATTTGGCTGCTCTGTAAAAGGGTACATTTTAACATTTACTGTTGTTACATTTTTGTCCTGGATTGATCCCTTTGTCATTATAAAATGACATTGTTTGTCTCTTTTTATTGTTTTTTACTTAAAATCTATTTCATCTGATAGAACTATGGCGTTTCTTGCTTTATTTTGGTTCCACTTGCAAGTTTCAATTTATTTCTTCCCTTCACTTTTGAACTAAGCACATCCTTACAGGAGAAATGAGCTTCTTATAAGCAGAATATAGTTAAGCCTTGTTTGTAGTCGTTGTTTTTAGTCCACTGAGTACTCTACATCATAAATTAGAGAATTTAATCCACCTATATTTAAGACAATCATTCAGAGGTATTGATACCTGTTTTCCAGTTTTATTACATTTCTTCTGTTTCTCCCTCTTTTTTTTTTTTTATTTGACAGGTAGAGTACAGACAGAGAGAGAGAGAGGCAGAGAGACAGGTAGGTGCTCCTTCTGTTGGTTCACTCCCCAAATGGCTGCTACGGCCGGCGCTGCACCGATCTGAAGCCAGGAGCCAGGTGCTTCTTCCTGGTCTCACATGCGGGTGCAGGGCCCCAGGACATGGGCCATCCTCCACTGCCCTCCCAGGCCGCAGCAGAGATCTGGACTGGAAGAGGAGCAATCGGAACTAGAACCCAGCGCCCATATGGGATGCCAGCGCCACAAGCGGAGGACTAACCAAGTGAGCCCTCTCTTGAAAGCTTCATTTGTGGTCAAGTTTTTTCTTTAGTAGCATATTTTTATTTCTTGCCTATTGTTTCTGATATATCTATTTTTGTTTTTTTGTTTTGTGTTTACTATAAAGTTTATAAAAATATTTTCGTTATAATAGGATATTTTTAAATTATAGCACCTTAGCATTGATTTTTAAATATTTTTTACTTATAAAAGGTGAAAAAATTTCATGTATTTCTTTTTTTTTTTTTTTTTTGTCAGGCAGAGTGGACAGTGAGAGAGAGAGAGAGACAGAGAGAAAGGTCTTCCTTTTCCGTTGGTTCACCCTCCAATGACTGCTGTGGCCGACGCACTGCTACCGGCACGCCACGCTGATCCAAAGCCAGGAGCCAGGTGCTTCTCCTGGTCTCCCATGTGGGTGCAGGGTCCAAGCACTTGGGCTGTCCTCCACTGCACTCCTGGGCCACAGCAGAGAGCTGTACTGGAAGAGGAGCAACCGGGACAGAATCCGGCATCCCAACCGGGACTAGAACCCAGAGTGCCAGCGTCACAGGCAGAGGATTAGCCTATTGAGCCGCTGCCCTGGCCTCATGTATTTCTTTTATTTATTTATTTATTTATTTTTTAGGATATAATTCTGCAGGCATGTTATTTGACTCTTCATAAAACAAAAACCTTTTATTTTGTTGTTAATTGATGTTTCAATTGTACAATTCTTTTTTTTAACTTTATTTAGTAAATATAAATTTCCAAAGTATAGTTTATGGATTACAAAGGCTTCCCCCCGCCCCCATAACTTCTCTCCCACTCACACCCCTCCCATCTCCTGCTCCCTCTCCCATTCCATTCACATCAAGATTCATTTTCAATTCTCTTTATATACAGAAGATCGATTTAGTATATATTAAGTAAAGATTTCATCAGTTTGCACCCACACAGAACATAAAGTGTAAAATACTGTTTCAGTACTAGTTATAGCTTTAATTCACATTGGACAACACATTAAGGACAGAGATCCCCCATGAGGAGTATGTACACAGTGACTCCTGTTGTTGACTTAACAATTTGACACTCTTGTTTATGGCATCAGTAATCTCCCTAGACTCTAGTCATGAGATGCCAAGGCTATGGAAGCCTTTTGAGTTCGCTGACTTCGCTCTTATTTAGACAAGGTCATAATCAAAGTGGAAGTTCTCTCCTCCCTTCAGAGAAAGGTACCTTTGATGGCACGTTCATTCTACTGGTTTCTACTGGGATCTTTCATTTAGGTGTCTTTTTGTTTGTTTGTTTGTTTTTGCTAGAGTGTCTTGGCTTTCCATGCCTAAAATACTCTCCTGGACTCTTCAGCCAGATCCGAATGCCTTAAGGGCTGATTCTGAGGCCAGAGTGCTGTTTAGGACATCTGCCATTCTATGAGTCTGCTGTGTATCCCACTTTCCATGTTGGATTATTCTCTCCCTTTTTTATTCTATCAGTTACTATTAGCAGACACTAGTCTTGTTTGTGTGATCCCTTGGACTCTTAGACCTTCATGTATTTCTTATGTATAGATTTAAGAGCATAGTGAAACTTTCCACCCTACCGTCCCTTCTGCCCATACTCCCAACCTAGCTCTTCTGTCTTTTCTTATTTTATTTTTTCTTTTAATTTTTACAATTAAAGACATACTTTAATTTTATTTTATAATTATAAGCTTAGCTTAGCATTTATTTTAGTAATAGAAAATAATTTCCATCTGGGCCGGTGCTGTGGCATAGCAGGTAAAGCTGTCACCTGCGGCTCTGGCATCACATAAAGGTGCCAGTTCGAATCCAGGCTGCTCCACTTCTGATCCAGCTCCCTGGTAATGTGTGTGGGAAAGCAGGAGAACATATCCCAAGTACTTGGGCCCCTACACCCATTTGGGAGACTCGGAAGTGGCTCCTGGCTTTGGATTAGCCCAATTCCATTTGTTGCAACCATTTAGGGAGTGAGCCAGTGGATGGAAGATCTCTCTCTCCCCTCCTCTTTCTCTCTCTCTCTCTCACTATAACTCTGTCTTTCAAATAAAATAAATACATATTTAAAAAGAATTCTCCCATAAATGAGGTAATAAATACTAATGGGGCTGGCATTGTGGCTCAGAAGATTAAACCACCACTTAGCAGGCTTCCATCCAATGTAATACCTGGGATGGGGTCCTGCCTCTGCTTCTGATCTGACTTCATGCTATTTCCCTAGGGAGACTGGCCCCTGATGGCCCAGTGCCTGAATTCCTGTAACCCATTTAGGATACACAGATAGGGTTCCTGGATTTTGGCTTTTGCCTGGCTAAGGATAACTGTTGTGTGCATCTGGAAAGTGAACCAGTGCAAGGTACAAAAGATTCTCTCTGTCTTCACTCTACAATTCAAATAAGTAAATAAATCTCTTTTTTTAAAGAATACTAATAAAGAACTCTGTCCTGCATTCCTCTCCATGTTTGGAATTCTTCGTGTTGCATTTTATCTTTTTATATTTTCTCATAACATATTAATGTAACATTTATGTTTCATTGTCTTCCTTTAGCATCCTACTAAAGATATGTATAGATTATGCACCATGCGTACAAGCACTCTGGAGTATAGTTACTTTATTTTTTTTTAAGATTTATTTTATTTCATTTGAAAGGCAGAATTAGAGAGAGAGGTAGAGACAGAGAGAGTGGTCTTCCTTTCACTGGCTCATTCCTCAAATAGCCGCAACGACAAGGGTTGGGCCAGGCTGAAGTCAGGAGATTCTTCCAGGTCTCCCACGTGGGTGCAGGGACCCAAAGAATTGGTCCATCCTCTGCTGCTTTCCAAGGCACATTAGCAGGGAGCTGGACTGGAAGTGGAGAAGCTGGGAATGAAATGGGCACCCAGATGGGATGCTGACACTGCAGGCTGGGGTTTTAACCTGCTACACTACAAGCTGGCCTCTATGTAGTCACTATTACCAATGCATTTTCAACCTTCTGATATGTTATTCTTGCTAACGTCTCTTTCTTTTACTTTAAAGTAATCCATTTAACATGTCTTGTAAGATAAGTTTGATGGTGATTAATTCTAGCAGGTTTTACTTGTCTGGGAGTGTCTATTCAACCTTCATAGCCTAAGAACTGATTTGCTGGCTTTAGTATTTTTGGCGGACAGTTTCTTTCTCTTCCCCTTCAGTCCTGGGAACTCTCATCCTGCTCCATCATGGCCTGAAAGTTTTCTGCTGGGGAGCATGCGGTCAGTGAGTTGTGAGCCCTTTTGATATTTGCTTCTTTTCTCATCGAGGTTTAAAAATCATATCTTCAACTTCAGAACATTTGATTATAACTTGGCCAGGGGAAGACGTGGTTGAGTTGAATGCATTTAGTGACTTCAGAGATTCCTGTAATAGATAGTTGTGCTTTTCTCCAGGGTTAAGAAGTTTTATATTATTATTTTTTGAATATGCTTTATACACATTTGCCATTCTCAAGTCACTCTTGAACCTCAATAAATCAAATATTTTCTCTTTTCAAGCTGTCCCAATATTCTATAAGCTTTTTTATTATTACCTTTTCTCCTTCAATTCTGTATTTTTTGTTTTTGAATATATTGCCTTTATTATTTTTATTGAAATACATAATGTGAAATACATAGCAACATACCAATAAATGCACATAGGTATACAGATAAATGAGTTTGTTGTTCTCTGAGCACGTTCATAACCAATACCCAAATGAAGAGCAATTACTAGTAGCCAGAGAGTCCTCACATTTGTCTCTCTCCATTTCTTTCTTTCTTTTTTTTTTTTTTTTTTGACAGGCAGAGTTAGACAGTTTGAGAGAAAGAGAGAGAGAGAGAGAGAGAGAGAAAGGTCTTCCTTTTCCGTTGGTTCACCCCACAAGTGGCTGGTACGGCTGGCATGCTGCAACGATCTGAAGCCAGGAGCCAGGTGCTTCTCCTGATCTCCCAAGTGGGTGCAGGGCCCAAGCACCTGGGCCATCCTCCACTGCCTTCCCGGGCCACAGCAGAGAGCTGGACTGGAAGAGGAGCAACCGGGACAGAATCCACCCCAACTGGGAACAGAACTCATTGTGCCAGCACCACAGGCAGAGGATTAGCCTATTGAGCCACGGCACTGGCTTCTCCATTTATTTTTTATAATAGAGGGGAAAGAAGAATGTATTGCCATTTACAAAGTATGATTCAGTGCAGCAATATTGATAAATATATACCAAATGATATGACAGCCACACAGTTTTTATATAATCTCTATGTGTGAACTTGCAATGATAAGAGAAGACATACAATATTTGTCTTTCTGTATCTGGCTTATTTCACTTAGCTTAACGATCTCCAGTTGCATCCGTTTTGTTGCAAATGCCAGGCTTTCATTCTTTTTTATGGCAAGTAGTATTCCACCATGTATTTATGCCACATTTTCTTTATCCAGTCATCAGTTGATGGGCACTAGGTTGATGCCATACCTCTGCTATTGCAAATTGAGCTGCTATAAACGTGGGAGTGCAGGTATCTGTTTCATGTGCTGATTTCATTTCCTTCAGATATATTCCCAGGGGTGGGATAGCTGGGTCATATGGGCGATCTACTTTTAATTTTCTCAGAAATGTTCACACTGTTTTCCACAATGATTGTGCCAATTTACACTCCCCCAACAGTATATTATCATACCTTTTTCTCTACAACCTTGCCAGCATTTGTTATTTTTTTGATTTTTCAAAAATAGCTGTTCTAACTGGAGCAAGATGATGCCTCATGTTGTTTTTATTTGCATTTCTGTGGTGGCTACTTATCCTGAGCATTTTTTAATGTGTCTCTATTGGCCATCCTCTGGAAAAATTCCTATTCATATTCTTAGCCCATTTCTTAACTGGATTGTTTGCTAGGTAGTTATTGAGTTTCCTGAGTTCCTTATATGTTCCAGATACCAATCCTTTATTGAATATATAGTTCACAAATATTTTATCACTTTTGTCAGCTGCCTTTTTGATTTGTTAATTGTTTCCTTTGTTGTTCAGAAACTTCTTAGCTTGATATAATCCCATTTGTCTATTTTTGCCTGTGCTTCTGCGGTCTTATCCCAGAAATCTTTCTCTGTGCTGATGTCTTGCAGTATTTCCTGTATGTTTTGTTTTGGTAATTTGATGGTTTCAGGTATAAAGTTTAGCCCTGGATCCAGTGTGAGTTGAGTTTTATATAGGGCAAAAGTTAGGTGTCTTGTTCCAAACTTCTGCCTGTGAAAACCAAATTTTTCCAACACCATTTATTGAAGAGACTGGCCTTTCTTCAGGGAATGATTTTCAGCTCATTTGTCAAAGATTAGTTGGTGTTAGACGCCTGGACTAATTTCTGTTTTTTCATCTGTTCCGTTGGTTTACGTGTGTATATTTGTATCAGTACCAGGCTGTTTTGATTATAACAGCAGTGATTGTCGGCCGGCGCCGTGACTCACTAGGCTAATCCTCCGCCTTGCGGCGCCGGCACACCGGGTTCTAGTCCCGGTCGGGGCGCCGGATTCTGTCCCGGTTGCCCCTCTTCCAGGCCAGCTCTCTGCTGTGGCCAGGGAGTGCAGTGGAGGATGGCCCAAGTGCTTGGGCCCTGCACCCCATGGGAGACCAGGAGAAGCACCTGGCTCCTGGCTTTGGATCAGCGTGGTGCCCCGGCCGCAGTGGCCATTGGAGGGTGAACCAATGGCAAAGGAAGACCTTTCTCTCTATCTCTCTCTCTCACTGTCCACTCTGCCTGTCCAAAAAAAAAAAAAAAAAAAAAAAAAAAAGCAGTGATTGTGATGGCTCTGCTTTTTTTTTTAATTTAATTTTGCCTTGCATATTTGGGGTCTTTGGTGTTTCCACATAAATTTTTTTTTCAGAAACTTCTTAAACTTTTTTAATTACCCATGACAAAAATGTTACAAGTTTTTTTTTTTAAAGATTTATTTATTTTTATTTGAAAGGCAGTGTTACACAGAGAGAGAAGGAGAGGCAGAGAGATGGAGAGAGAGGTCTTCCATCCACTGGTTCACTTCCCAATTGGCCACAACGGCTGGAGCCACGCAGATCTGAAGCTGCGAGCCAGGAGCTTCTTCCAGGTCTCCCATGTAGGTACAGGGGCCCAAGAACTTGAGCCATCTTCCTCTGCTTTCCCAGGCCATAGCAGAGAGCTGGATCGTACTGGAACCTGCACCCATATGGGATGGCGGCACTGCAGGCAGCGGCTTTACCCGCTACAACACAGCAAGGCCCCTACAACTTCTAAGTATAAGTCCCAGGGTTCTTAGTTTAGTCTTTCGCTTTCATTAAGAAAAGTTTTTGAGATAGCATTTTTATTTTACATGATACTCAAAGGCTTAATGGTCCACAAAATATAGAGGCAAACTGGTTCAGTAGGAATGTAGGTAAGGGTTATAATCGATAAATGAAAAGTTATACATTTCACTCAGATATGGTAGATTTTACAATATTCACAGATCATTTAAATTATGGTAATATATTATTCCTGACAATTTTTTACAAAGACTTAAAACAAAATTTGCAAAACATTACATTTGAAGAAAAACTGATACAAACAGGTATTTTTGTTTTTTAATTTCAGCCTTCAGATATAAAGGAGAACATGTGCTATTCACCTTTCTGTATCTGCCTTGTTTCAGTCAATATGGTATCCTGTGGTAGCAGCAATTTTGGTGCAAATGATAGAATTTCATTGTTTTTTTTTTCAGCTGAATTATATTTCTATCATACATGTGATGATAGACACCTTGGTTGGTTCCTCATTTTGGCGATTGTGAACGTGGTGATGCAGGTATCTCTTTTATACAATGTCTTCATGTCTTTTGAGAATACACCCAACAGTGAGATTGCTGTATCGTAAAGGAAGTCTGTATCTAGTTTTTGTTTGTTTGTGTGTTTTTTAACAAAATCTCCATACTATTTTCCACAGTGGCTGGACTAGTTTACATTCATATCAGCAGTGCCTAAGGATTCCCCTTTCTCCACATCCTCACAACATTTGTTACTCTGTCTTTTGTATAACAAATATTTTCACAGGGTTAAGGTACTATCTCATTGTATTTTTAGATTTGAATTTCATTAATGGCTTGTGATGTCAAGCAATTTGTTAGCCATTGGCATTTAGTCATTGAGAACTGTGTATTGAGGTCCTTTGAATTTTATGATTTTTTTTTTTACTTCTCTGAAGAACATCTATGGAATTTTGATTGGGATTGCATTGAATCTTTAAATTGCTTTGAGTGGTACAGTCATTGTGATGGTATTGATTCTCCCAATCTATGAACATAGTTTTTTTTTTTTTTTTCCATTTTTTTCCTATGTCTTCTTCTATTTCTTCTATTTCTTTCATTAATGTTTTGTAGTTTTATTGTAGTGATCTTCCATGATCTTGGTTAAATTTATCCTGATATATTTAATTTTTGTAGCTACTGTGGATGGAACTGATCTTATAAGTTCTTTCTCAGCCAGAGCACTGTTTGTATGTAGCAATGCTATTGATTTTTGTGTGTTGATTTTATATCCTGGAAGTTTGCCAAGTTTTCTTTTAAGAGCCCATTAATGACATCTTTTGGTTCCTCTATATAATGGATCATGCCATCTGCAAACAGGGAAAATTTGACTTTCCCCTTGAAATTTGTATCCATTTGATTTCCTTTTCTTGCCCAATGGCTCTGGCTAAAACTTCCAGAGATATGTTGAATAATAGTAATAAGAATAGGCATCCTTCTAATTCTGAATTTTCAAATCCAAATTCTTTGAGTCCATTGATTCTTTTACCTATTTCACCTATGCAGTTATTGATGCTTCAAATCATTTTTTCTATATGAAGTTATTTTTATAAAGAGAACAGATTTCCTGCATTGCATATATACAATTTTAAGATATTTCCTACTTTCCTTCCCTCCCATCCCCCATCCTTCTACCTTTTTTATTTTTCTTTCAATTTTTACTTTTAATGTTGCTTAGTATACTTTTTAGCTGAAGGATTTGTTTGATTTCTGACAATCACTTCCATCTCCTTTCAATTCTCTGTTACAATATTAAACAATTCTCCCTGTTCTCTTGAAGTTCATTGAATTTCCTGAAATTAGGTATTTTGAAATCTTCATCTGAGACGCTGACATTTTCAATTCCTAGATAGTTTTCTGGCACCTTAATCTATGTGAATTCAAGAAATTCGTTTGAATCTTTTGATGCTTGATGCTTTATGAGATTGTGTGTGCGTTGAGGTATTAATTGTAGTACTATGGCTTCCTCTGAAGCTATGTTTCCAGAAATCCTAGCGCCTATGTAGACTGCTATTATTTCAGCACTACCTGGTTCCTTGAGCTGAGGTTTTCTCCAAGACTTTCGTTGGTGTGCTCTCACTATTTCAGTACCAAAATAATCCCCAAGCTCAGATTCATCCCCAGGTCACATTTGGAGTGTTGTTATGAAATGGGGAAAAACCTTAAACAATGCCATCTATCCCTACAAGCCTTCACCTGGGGTTGAGATTAGCTGAGATGCCTACCCTGTAGTCACCAATGCCATGTTACATCAGACCCCAACTCACAGACCGAAGAGACCAGCACTGCCTGCAGGTAGGGCTGAAACACACTTTACTGGGGTCTGCTTGCTGCTGGGGTAGAGTCACACGATGCCACTCCTAACAGCAACTCGTAATGCTGGTAAGGATATAGGACTGATAAACTGGGGCCATGGAATTCTGCTTAGTACCAGAACAGGCTCAGGGGTTCCGTCTGCAGGTACTGGCCTGAGAGCAGGAACCTTCTGAAACTGTCCAATTTTGGGGTTTTCCAGCCTGTTACTGCGTCTCAAGACATAGAGGGACATAATGGCCAGAATGGGCCAGACTGAAGCCAAGAACCAGGAGCTTCTTCCAGGTCTCCCATGTAGGTGAAGGGGCCCAAGCACCTGGGCCATCTTTCACTGGTGTCCCAAGCATATTAGCAGGGAGCTGGATCAGAAGTGGAGCAGCTGGCACTCCCACCAGCACCCATATGGGATGCTGGCACTTGAGATGTTGTCTTAACCCACTATGCCAGAACACCTGCCCCAGTGCTATTTTCAGTGCTGGGAAAATATAGGGGTTCCATCTGTGAGCAATGGCCTGAGGCAGGAGATGTTTGGGCTTTAATGAGTGCTAGATCTCTCTACTTCAGGTCAGTTCTGAGCTCCTAGGCAGGGTCCTATGCCCGATCTTCTACCCCATTTCACAGCGGTGCAAGTCTTGCTCCACTTTGTTGCAGGAAGTATGACAGAGAATTTTTCTAGGCTGCCTGGCTAAGGATGGTCTCCAAATACTCAGCCTGCAGGTGCTGATTTTAGGGAAAAGGTTCTGGGGCTTTGTTTGATTCTGAGTTTTATCACCGTGTTCCTGGCACTGGGAGTGAAGTCTCAAGAGTAGATTTTTTCCCTCCTCCCTCTCCAAAGTGTGAGGTCTTTTTCTGCATGCTACACCACTTAGAGCTGGGCCAGAGGTTATATAGGCAATTCTACTTCCTGCATTGTTTAATGAAACCTTTCTTTTTATTATAATAAAACCAGGTACTATAGTACTTACCTGAATTCCATAGTGTCTCACCTGGATTCCATAGCTCTGTGAAGATGACTTTGTACATAGTTGTTCAAGTTGGTGAATCATTGTGTGATGACCATGAGAGTATCTCAGTCTACCATCTCATTCTACTTCCTGTTTCTTAGAACTTTAAATTTTCCAATTATAAAAGCTGCATTTAGATTTTAGAATTTATTTTGATACAATATACTTATATTTTGCTGTTTGCCAAATGCCTTTGCTGTTTTTTTTTTTTTTTCTCCTCCATCTAACGTACCAGTTTTACTTTTGTGGAAGAAGTGTTTGTCTAAATTTTGATGGTGTTTGCTTATCTACTTTCTTTTTATTTATTTATTTATTTTTAAACTCTTATTTAATGAATATAAATTTCCAAAGTACAGCTTATGGATTACAATGGCTTCCCCCCAGTAACGTCCCTCCCACCCAAAACCCTCCCCTTTCCCACTCCCTCTCCCCTTCCATTCACATCAAGATTCATTTTTGTTTCTCTTTATATACAGAAGATCAGTTTAGCATACATTAAGTAAAGATTTCAAAAGCTTGCTCCCACACAGAAACATAAAGTGAAAAATACTGTTTGAGTACTAGTTATAGCATTAAATCTCAATGTACAGCACACTAAGGACAAAGATCCTACATGAGGAGTAAGTGCACAGTGACTCCTGTTGTTGACTTAACAAATTGACACTCTTGTTTATGGCATCAGTAATCACCCTAGGCTCTTGTCATGAGCTGCCAAGGCTATGGAAGCCCCCTGAGTTCACTGACTCTGATAATTTTTAGACAAGGCCATGGTCAAAGTGGAAGTTCTCTCCTCCCTTCAGAGAAAGGTACCTCCTTCTTTGATGACCCGTTCTTTCCACTGGGATCTCACTCGTGGAGATCTTTCATTTAGGTTTTTTTTTTTTTCCCCAGAGTGTCTTGGCTTTCCATGCCTGAAATACTCTCATGGGCTTTTCAGCTAGATCCGCATGCCTTAAGGGCTGATTCTGAGGCCAGAGTGCTGTTTAGGACATCTGCCATTCTATGGGTCTGCTGTGTATCTCCCTTCCCATGTTGGATCATTCTCTCCCTTTTTTATTCTATCAGCTAGTATTTGCAGACACTATTCTTGTTTATGTGATCCCTTTGGCTCTTAGTCCTATCAGTATGATCAATTGTGAACAGAAATTGATCACTGGGACTAGTGAGATGGCATTGGTACATGCCACCTTGATGGGATTGAATTGGAGTCCCCTGGTATGTTTCTAACTCTACCGTTTGAGGTAAGTCAGCTTGAGCATGTCCCAAATTGCACATCTCTTCCCTCTCTTATTCCCACTCTTATATTTAACAGTGATCACTTTTCAGTTAAGTTTCAGCACTTAAGAAGAATTGTGTATTGATTACAGTATTCAACTAAAAGTATTAAGTAGAACAAACAAAAAAAAATACTAAGAGGGATAACATATCAAGTTGCTCATCAACAGTCAGGGTGAGGGCTGATCAAGTCACCATTTCTTAGTGTTCATTTCACTTTAACAGGTTTCCTTTTTGGTGCCCAGTTAGTTGTCACCTATCAAGGAGAACAAGTGGTATTTGTCCCTTTGGGATTGGCTTATTTCACTCAGCATAATGTTTTCCAAATTCCTAACAGGGATCACTTTTCAGTTAAAATTTAAACACCTAAGAATAATTGTGTGTTAATTACAGAGTTCAACCAATGGTACTAGAACAAAAAAAAATACTAAAATGGATAAAGTATTACATTGTGCATCAACCGTCAGGACAAGAGCTGAGTGAATTAAGCCAGTCCCAAAGGGAAAAATATCATATGTTCTCCCTGATCGGCGACAACTAACTGAGCACCAAAGGGGAAACTTGTTGAAATGAAATGGACATTATGAGAAACAGTGAGTTGATCAGCTCTTGTCCTGACGGTTGATGTACAATGTAATGCTTATCTACTTTCATGATACATTTTACTAATTTAAATTAATTGCTAGCTCTCATTGTAGTTGTTAGGTTACTTCCTACCCACCAGAATATCAATTTCTTTTTTTCAAAATATAAACTTTTATTTAATAAATATAAATTTCAAAAGTACTTTTGGATTACAGTGATTTTTCCCCCCATTGCTACCCTCCCCCCGCCAACCATTCCATCTCCTACTCCCTCTACCATCCCATTCTTCATTAAGATTCATTTTTAATTAGCTTTATATACAGAAGATCAACTCTATACTGAGTAAAGATTTCAATAGTTTACATCCACACAGACACTCAAAGTATAATGTACTGTTTTAAGATTGGTCTTACCATTGATTCTCATAGTACAACACATAAAATGTCCTACATGGGGAGAAAGTGCAGTGACTCCTGTTGTGGATTTAACAACTGATATCTTCCTTTATTACATCAGTGATCACCGGAGGCTCTTGTCATGAGCTGCCAAGGCTATGGAAGCCTCTTGAGTTCCCAAACTCTGACCTCATTTAGACAAGACCATAATCAAAGTAGAAGTTCTCTCCTCCCTTCAGAGAAAGGTACCTCCTTCTTTGATGGCCCCTTCTTTCCACCAAGATCTCACTCACAGAGAACTTCCTTTTAGGTAATTTTTTGCCACAGTGTCTTGGCTTTCCATGCGTGAGATACTCTCTTGGGCTTTTCAGCCAGTTCAGAATGCTTTAAGGGCTGACTCTGAGGTCAGAGTGCTGTTTAGGGCATTTGTCATTCTATGAGTCTGCTGTGTATCCCAATTCCCATGTTGGATTGTTCTCTCCTTTTTAATTCTATCAATTATTATTAGCAGACACTGGTCTTTTTTTATGTGATCCCCTTGACACTTAATCCTATCTGCCAGGATCTCCCTCTCCGGGAACTAGCCTGGTTGCTGCGAAGAAAGTGTCGAAGAGACTGAGGAAAGTCAAGCTAAACACATTTTATTGGTACTCTAGGCTACTAGGGAGAGAGATCTCTCAAGCCTACTCCTGCGGGCACAAGGCGCTATGGACCAGGGAGAGAGGCTGAGCAACCTCTGCTTTACAGTGTCTGATGGTCCCCTTATATATGGTTTCTAGAGGTCAGCCCCACCCTTGCGCTGACCTCCCAGGGTCCTGAAGTCATAGCAACGACGGTTATGACAGTTGATTTGCGGTTTGTGGTTAGGCCATTATAACGGTTTTGTGGTTAGGCCGTTTCCTCTTTCAAATTGCGCTATAGCGTGGTTATTTTCTCCGCAAATGGGTCCCTAACACCTATCTTTATGATCAGTTATGAACTTAAACTGATCACTTTAACTAGTAGCCAAATTCTTTTCTAAAATAAGATTTATTTGTTTATTTAAAAGAGCAACAGAGAGAGGGGGGGAGAGAAATATCATCCATCTACTGGTTCACTCCTCAACTGGCTGCACAAGCCAGACCTGGGCCAGGCCAAATCCTAACACAGGAATTTCATCCTGGTCTACTCTATGGGTGGGAAGAGTATAGGTACTTGGGCCATCTTCTGTTGATTTCTCAGGTGCATTACAATGACGCTGACTTGAGAAATGAAGCAACTGGGACTTGAACCAGCACTCTGATGTGGGATGCCCACATTGCTAGTAGCAATGGCTTAACCCACTATACTACAATGCTGGTCCCTGCTAACTTCTTGGTTCCTGGACTGTGTGAATACCCTCAAAGTCTAGTAAAAGTTCTAGCCCAATGGCCATACCAAATGAATAATTATCCAGTGAATGAATGAATGCCTCTCTATGGCTCCTTTTCCCAAAAGTCAATATATATGATCCCAGTGTAAGTGTCACAGTACTCCTGAAAAGTTCACAACACCCAATTTCATATACAGTAACAAGTAATCTTTCATTATTATATGTAAACTGTCTGATTATAGTTATGTAGAAATGATTGTGTTAATGCCAAACTCCTCAGAGTGTAGAATACAGCAAATATTTATTTTTAGAAGTGTAATCTTTGTATTTTTCTAACATTATTGACTTACTCACTAGAAAGTATTTGGAACAAGAATTAGGGATAATTAAATTTTACCTGATAATGATCTCCCTGAGTTGTTAACCCTTTTGAGGAAGCAAATTTCTCTTTCAGTAAATTTAGAAAATATAAGTTTGGCTGAAAATCCAATATCTGGAAGTTTTGACATCTACTTGAATAGATCATTTATGTTGACATTAATTTAAATTTAATCCTAAATTAAAATTATTTTCAGATAATTATAAGGTTACATACAGAGTTATTCTAAATCGTGTATGTTAACTGTTAATTTTCTGGGATTTTTGGAAGTAGTAAAAATATACTTATGTAAAGCACTTGATTAAAAGAGAAGTGAAAATTAAAAAATATGAATTGTAGGATATTTTTCAATCAATGTGATGACTAGAAATATACTAACATATTGCCTTGAATACAGCAAAATTCCCATATGCCTCATTAACTGGTAGAAGTATATCTAAATCTGTTTTATTAAATATAAAATGTAGATAATATAAAGACTATGTCTCCAATTCTTGGGAGGTGAAAGTGAAATAATGAATGTTGAACACTCAAGATTATGCCTAGACTTAGCAAATATTATAACAAGATGACAGTCCATATAGGAGCCATGAAGACCCCTGGAAAGGAGTAAATCATGAGTACTGCAATCATTTACATCTCAAATATCTTTAAATGAACTGGCAAAGAGAAATAACTCCTAGAGAAACAGTGATCCTCATTCCAGGTCCCTGTATATTTCTTTTAAAAAAAAAAAGATTTATTTATTTATTTGAAAGGCAGAGTTACAGAGAGGTAGAGGCAGAGAGAGGACTTCTGTCCCCTAGTTCCCTCCACAGAAGGCTGCAACAGCTGGAGCTGCACCAATCTGAAGCCAGGAGCTTCTTCCAGGTCTCCCAAGAGGGTACAGGGGCCGAAGGACTTTGGGCCATTTTCTACTACTCTCCCAGGCCATAGCAGAGAGCTGGATGGGAAGTGGAGGAAGCAGGACTCGAACCGGCGCCCATATGGAATGCCAGCATTACAGGCAGCAGCCTTACCTGCCAAGCGCTGGCCTCATAACTTTTTTAATATTAAATAAGATTCTAAATGACAGGCTCTTCATGAATCTGATTTCTGATTTTCACGACTAATTCTTTTCTTTACCTTTCAGGGTTAGGCATGAATAAAAACGTCTACATTCACACTCTTTTTGTCCCTCTTAATGAACACTAAGAGAGATTTTCAAAATGATCATACTAATGAAATAAAGCAAAGAAAGATAACAAAAGATTATAAAACCAAAATTTAATTCCAACTCTTTCAAAATTATAATGAGACGTGTTAGTATCACTGTCCACAGGACTATATCCCATTTTCCCCCTCACAAAGTCTGTCCCATAGTTTTGCCAAGAACATCGTCATTTCATATGTGTGAATAATTTTTCTCTACTCAATTCATTTTCACCCTGCATATTCTACTGGACAAGAACAATATATGATTTAACTAGACTTGTAATTATTTTAAAGATATCATGGGCAAGAGTATGTCCTTCATTAATTAGTGTCCAGAGGTGTTCAGTCACTACCTTAGGAAACTAACATTAAGATTTTTACAAATTAAGGCATAAATGATATACCTATTATCAGGTGTGAAAATGCTACCTCTGTTATACAGAGTATGAAGTTTTCTATTCTAAATATGTACTTGCTTCTATATTATCTTATCATTTTACTTATTAACTTGTATCATTTCTAAATCTGTGTTAAAATCTGAAGATACTGCTTCATACCTGAGCCTTAATAAAAATAGTTCATGATCTATAATGATAGTGCTTTTTACTATAACCATGTTTCCTCTTCTGTCATCAAATTTCAGTAAAATATGGAAATACAATTCTCTATTGTCATTTACTTGACACATGAGGAAAGTATTCTAATATTAAAAAATAACATTTTCTTTTATATACCATAAAAAGTAAAATTTCCTCTTTAAAAAAAAATAATTTCAAGGCAAGTGAGAAATACAAACTTTTTTTGACAGGTAGAGTGATAGACAGTGAGAGGTAGAGACAGAGAGAGATGTCTTCTATCCGCTGGTTCACTCCCCAAAAGGCGGCAACAGCCAGAGCTATGCCAATCCAAAGCCAGGAGCCAGGAGCTCCTCCAGGTCTCCCATGCGGGTGCAGGGGACCAAGGACTTGGGCCATCTTCTACTGCTTCCCAGGGCATCAGCAGAGAGCTGGATTGGAAGAGGAGCAGCCGGCACTGCAGGTGGATTATTAACCTACTGCACCACAGCTCTGCCCCCAAAATATAAACTTAATAATTCCAATAAACATAATGAAGATGATGAATCAGAAATAATAAATACATTTTGTAAGCCATTCCTCATGCAAGAGTTGGTGCAGTGAATGTATAATTTTGTGCTTCATATTGTAGAAAAAACTTTTTAAAGTGTTTTTAAATGAGGGATGCTAATAATTTGAAGGAGATAAAAAGAGGAGTGATTTAGAATGAAATAGAAATGTCTCATTAATCATATTTAATATGGAATTTAAATATTCTGAAATCATTATCTAATAAATATATATTTAAGAAATCTTCCACACCTGAGCTTTTATGAATTCATAAACTATGTTATTACCATCATCTCCGTTCTTCATTTAATCCTCTTCTAAAGACTAACATCGTTTCCCCATTGCCTGACTACAAAACTTTTCTTTCCTTCCTCTAATCTCCTCTGCAAAACAGTTTACTAAAAATGAGTAAAGAAGCAGGTTTGTAGCAATGCAGTTAATAAGCACTTTGGGGCACATGCACCCCATGTCAGAGTGCCTGGTTTGGGCTACAACTAGTCTAAGTTCTGATCCAGCTTCCTGCTAATGTAAACACTCAGAGGCAGCAGAAAATGGCTCCAGTGCTTGGCTCCCTGCACCCAGGTGGGAGACCAGGATTCAGTTGTGGGCGTCTGGCTTCTGCATGGTCCTGCCCTGGCTGTGTGAGGCATTTGAGGAGTGAACTAGCAAGTGGAAGATCTATCTCCATCCACCTCTCTGTCTCCTGCCTTTCAAATAAAAATAAACACGAATGACTGTATTTTTAAAAAATGGATATCAGTTTTTAGGCTGATATTCTAGTATTCTATGTTTTAATTCCATTGCCTCACACCCTCTACCACCATTTTTTCCTCAGGATGAGAATGTAAAGTGTTTACTCCAAATTTGTCTCATTTTTCATGTGTAAAGTTTGAGACAAAGCAATTCTTTTAGCTTGTGTTGTAATTAGTTTTGAAAGTAATACCACCCAGCAGGATATTGGATGCTATCAAGTTAAAATCATTCCCCTGGGATATTTTGAGGACAAGGCACAGCTGTTACAGAGAAGAAAATTCACAAAGAAAAAAAAAAGTTACATAAGTCCTTATTGAGGAGGAAGATGAAGGGTGTTCCCTCATTATTGAAATGAAATTTTTAATGAACGACTATTATTTTATTATTTGTTTCTGACTTTCATTTACTTATTTGAGTGGTGGAGAGACATACAGGGACAGAGACAGAAGAGTTCCCACCTGCTAATCCATTTCCCAAATGCCATTGATGGCAATGGCTAGACCAAGGCTGAAGCTAGGAGCCAGGAAACACAATCCAGGTATCCCACATGGGTGGCAGGGACTCCATTACTTGAATCATCACCTGCTGCCTCCCAGGGCCTGTATGCAGGCAAGTGGAGTCAGTAACTGGAGCTGGAGATTGACCTCAGGCACTCCAGTATCTTAACCAGGCACTAGATCAAAATGCCTTCCCCGATTGCTTTAAATGTGGATGGATGGGGCAGCACTGTGGTGCACAAGGTTAACCCTCCACCTGCAGTGCCAGCATCCATATGGGTGCCGATTCAAGTCCTGGCTGCTGCACTTCCAATCCAGCTCCCCGCTAATGTGCCTGGAAAAGCAACGGAAGATGGCCCAAGTGCTTGGGCCCCTGCACCCATATGGGAGACTTGGAATTAGTTCCTAGCTTGCAACTGGCCCAGCCCTGGCCGTTGCAACAATTTGAGAAATGAACCAGCAGATGGAAGATCCTTCATTCTGTCTCTCCCTCTCTCTCTTTGGAATTCTGTCTTTCAAATAAATAAAATAAATCTTTAAAAAATGTGGATGGACAGGCAGTCTTGGCTCGAGAGTGGTTACTGAGAAATATTCAGTTGGTATCATGCTATTCACATATTTTTAAAAAGTGACTCAAATTATATTTCTAAAGTGTTTTAAAGTGCAATAAGATGTTTTAATTTGTTAATAAATATATATTTTTATATATATTTTAATTTTAATATTTTTACATTAATGGTCTCAATTACCACCAATTGGAAAATACTTATATAAATCAAATAAATTACATCCTTATAAAATAATTGATTGTGATTTAATGAATTCATTAGTCCTCACTACTCGAAGACATCAACAGTACCTCCAGGACATACCACAGGATCCACTTTTTTTTTTAACAATTTACTTTAGTTGTTAGAATTTAAACTAAAAACAATACTTAAACAAATGATTCTGTTGTATTCACCAAGTAGATCCAGGATGATGGTAAAATAGTTAATGTATTACTTCTTTAACAATTTAATAACTGTTTCAGAAGTCAAGTTACAAGAACGGTTGTTCTTGTATGGTTCTTGTTCTTGTATGGTTCTAAAATTTCATATTGTACACTTTACTTACTTTGCTATTATAGCATGTCACCCACTTTCCAACAAACTATATGTATTAAGTAGATTATTGGAGTCTCTCTCTCTCTCTTGCTCTCTCTCTCTATATATGTATATATACAAATATATATTCTTTGTTTTGGGGATAGCACTAATCTCAGACACAATTGATAATTTACATAGAAATAGAATACAGTGTTGAAAAAAATTTCTCTTTAATTTTAAAAATATTTCATCATGCTCTAGCATCTTACCATCAAGAAAGTGACGATATTCTGGTCTCTAGTAATATGTATATCTGTCTGATCTCTTATTTGATGTTACATGTATATATTTTTACATGAGAGTGTGTGTTTGTGTATGTCTGTATTTGTGTTGAATTAGCACTCTCTGGGAACTTATACGGTGCTGTAAAAACTCTGGTGCTCTGGAATTTCACAGTAATACATAGGAGTGCAAATCATTTGATATTTTATTAATTGCTGTCAAAAAATGAATGCAGTGACTCAGTCCAAGGTTTGTGTTTGTCAAAGGTGAGAATGTTTGGTATTTCTTTTCATTTCTTGTTCAAATACCTTTTTATTTTTATATTTTTAGATTTACTGGAAAATTATAAAAATAATAGAGTTCATATATACCACACACTTGGTCTACCCTATTATTAATATCTTACATGAATATGGTACATTTGTTATAATCAATTAACCAATATTGACACATTATTATGGCTAAAGGCCATACTGTATTCAAATGTTGCTAGTTTTACTCAAGGAACCTATTCTGTTTCAAGATTCCATCTAAAATATAACACAGCATTTAGTTGACATGTCTTCTTAGGCTCTTTTTGACATGAACTTTTCTCAGACTGTCTTGTCTGATGAACTTCAAAGTTTAGAACAGTCCTGTTCAAGTACTTTGTGGAACTGGCGTGGATTTGTGTTTTCTTGTGTTCAGATTGGGGTTATTCTGTTTTGGAGAGAGATCTTAGAGGTAAGTATATCGATGGGATTATTTGAAAAATTTTGCATAAACAATTAGTCTTATCTCTCCATGTATTTAATTGATTTTTACATATAATTATGGATTCATGAGAATTTACCTTATATTTGAGGGCTTAAATAGTGCTTGCTTTATGTGTTGCCCAAATTGTAGCAGCTTTGGCAGACAGAAGTTCTTTTGGTTGCAATTTTGTGTCCCTTCAACATCCTCTCATGACTGTGAAGATACTGAATACAGTACTTTCTTACTTTCTAGCATTGCAAGATGCCTCAGCCTCATGTTACATATTTCCTTCTCCATGCTAGGGTTAGGCACTTCTTCAAGGAGCCCAGTTCTTTTTATTTAAGAAAGGTAATGAGGACAAAGATCTCAGTGCTAAGTGTTCTCATTGCTACTGGTATATTTTTGTTTCTAGAGCCTCTCAGTTGAAAGGGAAGCAAGTGTATGTCTGTGTGTGTGTGTGTGTGTGTGTGTGTGTAACATATACAGGTATATAAATGCTTCTGTATGTAGTCATCTGCATATATGTTAAGTTAAACAGGAGTTTACACTGATATCTTCAACCAGGTGGATGAGGCTAGCCTTCTCTTCTTGCTTATCTGTAACCACACTAATGGTGAGAAGTCTTTCCTCACCATCCTGTTAATATACTTTATTCATTTCAGACTATGTAGTGCAGTGGTTTTAGGTCGTTTACCTCTTTGAAAAACAAATCAATCAAGTGGAGTACAGTACTTATTTGTGGTCCTTTTTGCCTTATTCTTGGTACTTCATTTAAATAACAAACACTTACTGGGTAGATTTCTGGTCTAAAGGTGGGCATTTGACCCAGCAGTAGATCTGTTAAGAAAGTGCATCTTAGATCGGAGTACCTTCGTTCCACACCTGAATCTGATTCTTGACTCCAGCTTCCCGCTAATGCAGACTCTACGCTACAGTCATTGCTCCCATATTTGAGTTCCTTTCACCTATGTGAAAGACGGAGATTAAATACTTAGTTCCAATACTTGCTCAGGCCTATTCCCTGTTCTTAGACATTTGGAGAGTGAACCAGTGGAGTGTGAGTTCTCTGCCTTTCTGTCTCTTTCTCTGTCTCTTAAGTAAATACATTAAAAAAAAAAAAAAAAACTTTGCACTCTTCTCTTCCCTTCAGTTAGGATGCTTAATATATTTGTAAAACATTTATTTGTTACAATTGTCTGTATATATTTAAGAATAGATATACACCAGTGCTGTGGCTCACTAGGCTAATTCTCCACCTGCGGCGCAAACACCCCAGGTTCTAGTCCCGGTTGGGGCACCGGATTCTGTCCCGGTTGCTCCTCTTCCAGTCCAGCTCTCTGCTGTGGCCCGGGAAGGCAGTGGAGGATGGCCCAGGTGCTTGGGCCCTGCACCGGCATGGGAGACCAGGAGAAGCACCTGGCTCCTGGCTTCGGATCAGCACAGCTCCGGCTGTTGCGGCCATTTGGGGGGGGTGAACCAATGGAAGGAAGACCTTTCTCTCAGTCTCTCTCTCTCTAACTCTGCCTGTCAAAAAAATAGATATAAATATACTTACATATTTGCCATTCATATTCTTCATTCCATTTTGAGATTTCTGAATGTTTATGTTTCTTTTTAAAAATATTTTCACACATTAGGATTCACTCTATTTTCTTAAATTTCTGTGGGTTTTAAAAACACATACTGTCATATATTCACCATAACAGTGTACCAGAATAGTTTAGCTGCTGTAAAATATGCCCTGTACTTGTCATACCCCATCCTCCCTTTGGCCTTAAAGGATTCATTGATCTAGTTATTGTATGCATATTTTTGCCATATAAATGTTTATATGGCACAGTATTTAATCTTTTCTGATTGACTTCTTACAATCAATATTATGCATTGATGATTATTCAATGCATTTTCAATATTGACAGTTCATTACTTTTTATCCTCAATAGTATTCCATTGCATGGGAGTACCAAAATTTGCTTTTCCATTCACCTGTTAAGGATCTTTTGGTTGTTTGAAGTGTTTAATAATTATTAATAGAGCTTCTGCAGACATGCAAACAAACACAAGTAATTTTCTTAATTTTTAAAATTCATATAAGGTGAACAAACTTCCTGTATTTCATAATATACATTTAAGAGCATAATGGTACTTCCCATCCTATCCTACCTCCCACCAATGCTCCCATGCTCCCTTCTCCTTCCTTATTTTTTTATTTTAGATTTTAAATTGACATACTTTCAAGTTTATTGTACAACCACAAGCATAACCTTCAACCAAATAAAGAATTCAACAAGTAGTAAGTAGAAAAAATCAGTTCTTCAAGAGTTTAGACATTTTGAGGATTTTTTAATCTATATTCCTCAGGGATATTGGTGTATAGTTCTCTTTCTCTGTTGCATCTTTTTCTGGTTTAGGAATTAAGATGACGCTGGTCTCATAGGAGTGTGGGAGGATTCCCTCCCTTTCAATTGCTTTGAATAGCTTGAGAATAGGAATTAGTTCTTTAAAAGTCTGGGAGAATTCAGCAGTGAAGCCATCCAGTTTTGGATTTTCTTTGTTGGGAGGGCCTTTGGTACTGCTTCAATCTCCTTCTTGGTTAATGGTCTATTTAGGCTTTCTATATCTTCATGACTCAATTTTGGTAGATTGTATGTGTCTAGGAATCTATCCATGTCTTTGAGGTTTGCCAGTTCTTGGTATATAGCTCTTTGTAGTAACTCCTGATGATTGTTTTTATTTCTGTAGTGTCCTTTTTCTCCTCTGATTTTACAAAATACCCTTGTCTCATTTTTTTGTTTTAATTTTTTTGAATTTTTAATTAGCCTATTGAGCCACGGCACTGGCAATAAATTGCATATATTAGCTATTATGTAATATGTAATGAATGAATATAACTGCATTAATATATATTAGTGTGATTTCACTTATATAATATGCTATGACAGATTAATAATTTAGATTAATATATACATATGAATATAATATAAAATCAAAGATAATATAAAACATTGCATATTATATAACAAATTATATTTACATATTTATATATCATCTATATAAGTACATACATTTCTAAAATTACATAAAATTAAATAATATATATCTAGTATTACAGATAAAAGATATCAAAGTATGATTATATAGTTATATGATTATGTAATATATGTGTATAATCATTTTATATATTAAATTATACATAAGAATGTTATAAATCATTCATAATATATATTATAACATAGATATTCATATATATTATTGTATATAATTATTTATAGATATAATATTAGAATGTTTCATAAATATAATAAAACAAATACATGAATTCTGTAATTATAATTCTATATTTTATACATATATCATTATGTGTCTATAATATATAATGATATATGTAATTATAAATATTGTGTAAATATATAATTATATAATATATAATGATATATGTAATTAATTGAATATATTTACATTATTAATATAGATAATATATAATTGATGAATATATAATTCTATATTTTATAGTAATTATAGTATAAAGTAATACATAGTATAGTAAAGTATAAAGTAGTATATAGTATAAGATAAAAATATATAAGGTAGTATATTGTATAGTAAAGTATACAGTACTGTTTGAGTAGTAGTTATACAGTGAATTCACATAGTACATGTTAAGGACAGAGATCCTATATGGTGAGTAAGTGCACAGTGATTCCTGTTGTTGACTTAACAATTGATGCTCTTATTTATGACATCAGTAATCACCCAAGTCTCTTGTCGTGAGTTGCCAAGGCAATGGAAGCCTTTTGAGTTCGCCAACTCTGATCTTATTTAGGCAAAGACATAGCAAAGTGGAAGTTCTCTCCTCCCTTCAGAGGAAGGTACCTCCTTCTTTGGTTATCCCATTCTTTCTGCTGGGCTCTCACTCACAGAGTTCTTTCATTTAGGTTTGTTTTTTTTTTTTTTTTTTTTTTTTTTTTTTTTTTTTTTTTTTTTTTTTGCCACAGTGTTGGCTTTCCATGACTGAAATACTTTCATGGGCTTTTCAGCCAGATCTGAATTCCTTAAGGGCTGATTCTGAGGCCAGAGTTTTGTTTAGGACATCTGCCATTCTATGAGTCTGCTGTGTATCCCGCTTTTCATGTTGGATCATTCGCTCCTTTTTAATTCTAAAAGTTAGTATTAGCAGACACTAGTCTTGTTTATGTGATCCCTTTGACATTTAATCCTATCACTTGGACTAGTGAGATTGCATTGGTACATGCCACCTTGATGGGATTGAATTGGAATCCCCAGGCATGTTTCTTTTTTTTTTTGGACAGGCAGAGTGGACAGTGAGAGAGAGAGACAGAGAGAAAGGTCTTCCTTTTGCCATTGGTTCACCCTCCAATGGCCGCCCCTGCTGGTGCGCTGTGCTGATCCGATGGCAGGAGCCAGGTACTTATCCTGGTCTCCCATGGGGTGCAGGGCCCAAGCACTTGGGCCATCCTCCACTGCACTCCCTGGCCACAGCAGAGAGCTGGCCTGGAAGAGGGGCAACCGGGACAGAATCTGGCGCCCCGACCGGGACTAGAACCCAGTGTGCCGGCACCGCAAGGCAGAGGATTAGCCTAGTGAGCCGCGGCGCCAGCCTCTGGCACGTTTCTAACTCTACCGTTAGGTGTACATCCGATTGAGCATGTGACGAACTGTAACTCTCCTCCCTCTCTTATTTCCATTCTTATATATAACTGAGATCACTTTTCAGTTAGATTTAAACACTTAAGAATAATTGTGTGTTAATGAAAGAATTCAACCAATGGTATTAAGTAGTACAAAAAATACTAAAAGGAATAAAGTAGAAAGTTGTTCCTTGACAGGACAAGGGCTGATACATATTAAATATTTTACATATGGAAATATATATTATGTATATTAATTTTATATATTCAATATTTAATATATATAATATCTAACACATGCTTTAATTATAGGCCTACATAAATATATACATAAATTTAACATAAAATCAAAAATATAAAATATAGTATTGATATGTATAACAATTTATAAATGACATTTTTATAATACACATGCTGTATTTACATGTTTTTAAAGATATACATATATTATATATAAAATGCACTATATATTACATATTACATATATAATAATTAAAATTGCATGTAAGAAATATAAAGTATAATTTCAAAATATTTATAATTTATGTATAATTATGTATATAATTATGTCACATATGTAATGCATATGAATGTGTAATATATATAAGTACATTATGTATTATTTTATATAGGTAACATATTTTACTTATAATGATCAAATATTATATATACGATGTGTATAATGCTAACAAAATGTTTACATATATTTTATATTTTGTAACTATATAGATATAATATACATTAAATATATATTTTCATGCGTACACATATTATATACCATATATATAAATTTTATACTATTAGACACAGTATACTTTACATAATATAATTATATTATTTTAAATATATACATTTAATATATTGATTTATAATAAATGTAAGATAATATCTATTAATAGGCCGGCGCCGCGGCTCACTAGTCTAATCCTCCACCTAGGGGCGCCGGCACACCGGGTTCTAGTCCCGGTCAGGGCGCCAGATTCTGTCCCGGTTGCCCCTCTTCCAGGCCAGCTCTCTGCTGTGGCCCGAGAGTGCAGTGGAGGATGGCCCAAGTGCTTGGGCCCTGCACCCCATGGGAGACCAGGATAAGTACCTGGCTCCTGCCATCGGATCAGCACAGCGCGCCAGCCGGGGCGGCCATTGTAGGGTGAACCAACGGCAAAGGAAGACCTTTCTCTCTGTCTCTCTCTCTCACTGTCCACTCTGCCTGTCAAAAAATAAAAAAAAAAAAAGAAACATGCCTGGGGATTCCAATTCAATCCCATCAAGGTGGCATGTACCAATGCAATCTCACTAGTCCAAGTGATAGGATTAAATGTCAAAGGGATCACATAAACAAGACTAGTGTCTGCTAATACTAACTTTTAGAATTAAAAAGGAGCGAATGATCCAACATGAAAAGCGGGATACACAGCAGACTCATAGAATGGCAGATGTCCTAAACAAAACTCTGGCCTCAGAATCAGCCCTTAAGGAATTCAGATCTGGCTGAAAAGCCCATGAAAGTATTTCAGTCATGGAAAGCCAACACTGTGGCAAAAAAAAAAAAAAAAAAGTTACCTAAGTTACCTAAATGAAAGAACTCTGTGAGTGAGAGCCCAGCAGAAAGAATGGGATAACCAAAGAGGGAGGTACCTTTCTCTTATATTAATATAACATACCATATATTTGTATTATAATATAATTTATGTTTTATATATTATTCATCACATGTTATATATTTGCAACAGATATAATATACATTTTATTAATTATATATTTTAGGTATTAAATAATATATTGAATATATAATATATACATTAAAGAGCAATATATTAATATTGTACATTATATATAACTGTTATATATTAATATATTAAATAGATTATATATTATAAATATGACTTTTTATACTCAATATTTATTATGCTAAAATCCATACATTATCTAATATACATTGTGAAAATATGTATTTGTATTAAATTTAGAGTATATATTACATATAATCATTTCTATCTTAAATATTTTACATGTAGATTTACATATAATATTGTATATTGTATATATTATTCATTATATAGTAATAATTGTAATTACAATTATATATTATAAATAATATATTTATAATTATGTGGTATGACATTAGTACATATACAATTTTGTATATATTTAATACCTCATACATATCATATATGTCACATATAAACACAATTATATAAAATAATACATATCACATATAAATACAATTACATAACACAAATATATGTTACAAAGTGTCATATAAAATATACATTATAATTATTATACATATATTTAATATATATTTAAAAAGTCTTTTCTAAGTGCTAAGTCACTGATTTAGAAAAGTAATTGCATACTATAATTGGCAATGACTGATTTTATTATATTCTGTATTCATTTTCTTTTATTGCTCTAATGAGATGCTACAAATTTGGTAGCTTAAACACATAATTTTTTGGAAGTTATCAGTATAAATATGGATCTCTTAGGCTACAATCACTTTGTCAACTGAGTTGTGTTCTGTGGAATATTCTATGAAGAGAATGTACTTCCTGTCTGCTCCAGCTTATAAGAGTGTGCCAACATTGCTTGACTTGTAGGCATTCCAGTAGTAACCTCATTGATATCCATTTTAATTATTGAACCATCTCTCCCTCTGCTTCTATCGTCATGGGCCTGTGTTGGTGGGGTGTGTAGGTACCATGGGCTTGCCATGGACATCAATCACCTTGGGAGGGAGCAGGTGAGACAGTGATCACACCAGCTGATGAGAGCATATCCTCACTGCTGCTGACATTAGAGGACATCTACCACGCCCAAATTGTGTGTCAGCCTGGATGCTTGGAGCACACCTGCCTGCTGCCTGTCCCGGCCAGCACATGCCTCTGGAAATCCACTGAAGGAGCAGGCATTGCACTAAGACACAGATGCATGATTCAAGGGTAGAAGCCATCGGAGGAGAAAACCAACAAGTGTTTCCACAAATGCCTAAAAGTAAATGTAGAAGTAAGAGAAACATGGACAAGGAAGAGACTATGACATCCGCAAAAGAGCACAACAACACTGCAGTATTAGAATGTGAGGATACTGAGGAAATGACTGAAAAGGAATGCAAAAGATGATCATAAGATTACGCAAAAACAGTGAGCAGCAAATTCTTGGGGTAAATAAACCCACACATGACATAGATGAAAAGGTTTGCACAGAAACCACACAGAGCATCTGTGTAGTCTTCGGTGGAAACACAGAATACTCTGCAGTGACCTACCCCAGGCATTCAGGGAACTCTTAGCCTCTTCAGCCAGACACAGTGATTGTCCGAGACCCAGATACACGCCATAACCGATCACACAGTCACAGATTTCCCACATAGCATGCAGGGCTCCCACAGTCACAGGGAACAGGGGATCCACTCAGCCCCAGGAACCCGCTTGTTCTTTGCTCCCAGAACCTGCGCTTGCCAGTGTTCTGCCTTGGCTTTAGGGGAAGAGAGCTCTTCACAGGCTTACGTGGGAGCCCCTCCCCCTGTGAACCCTCCAGGCTAGACTCAGAGTTAGTAGGAACTGGGAATTTATCTGTCAGGTAAAAACCCGTCCTTGCAAGCTCATGATCAGGGACTGCCTTCACTGGCATTTTCCAGATGGCACCTCTTCCCTGGTTGTTGCTGCGAGCCATTGCTGGGGACTGAGAAGCAGGCAAGGTACTCTCTATTCATGGGGTTAGGTGGGCACCCTGCCCCCACCTCCATCCCATCTAGTGCTCTAGGACCTACACCTCCATCCCAGCTAGTGCTCCAGGACAGATGCAAAAGTCAGCAAGGTTCTCCCTGAGGCAATATCAACAGGGACACAAGCTGCCAAACACTGTTGACTTACAAGAAGTTGTTGTCTCCTCCTGACTGCCTAACTTCGCACTGCTGAATGTGGCACTTGGGGAGTGTGGGTGGGGGAGGAATCAAAGCAGCTTCCCTGCTCCAGGTCTGGCTGTTCCTCAGACCCCACTTGGTTCCCACGGCTGAAGTGAGAGTCAGTGGGAGACTGGAATTCCCTCTCGGTGAGACCCAAATGGCGGGGCATGAAGCTCTTTTTTCCTGCCATGATGAGGTAAGATGGAAGCTTGCAAAAGGCAGCTGGCTGCGCTACGTCACTGGCTGCAGCGGCGTCTCTGTCTTCTCTCTTATTTTCCCCCCCCCAGAGTCTTTTTTTTTTTTTTTTCTCTTTTTGCCAAAAACTTCCATCAGTCAGACCTCTAGAAATGCTGTCCTTCCTTCGTTCTCTTCATATCCCAGAGAAGCTGAAGCTATTGTGGCTCCACCCTATTCAGCCATCTTGGAAGTCCACAAATGGGTTTTCAGATCAGTTGTGTAAAAACCTAAGAGTGGGATTGATATATGCAATGAAAAGATTTTAGCTGTTTATTAAATGGTCCCCTGACAGAGCAATGCTGAGATCTTCCATATATCTTTACTGTTAGAACCTCTTGGATTCCCATAGGTAAACCTCATAAAAGCAAGAGTTCTAGGTCTATTTTGTAAAAAATTTTCACACTCATCATAGTCACGATCAGCCTCTAGTTCCCTGACAACAGTTATCTGCAACTGGGGCCAGCATTGCGGCACTGAGTTAAGCAGCCATTTGCAGTGATGGCATCCAACAACACAGCAACAGTTTGAGTCCTGGCTGCTCCACTTCTAATCCAGTTCCCTGCATGTCTGTTGGGGCCAGTGCTAATACTCCAGTGTATAATTACAGGTTATCACATATTTTTGTCTCTGTACTATTTCTTTTCTTTTTCTTTTTATTATTTGACAGGTGAGAGAGAGAGAGACAGAGAGAAAAGTCTTCGTTCCGTTGGGTCACTCCCCAAATGGCCGCCGTGGCCAGCGCTGCGCCTATCCGAAGCCAGGAGCCAGGTGCTTCTTCCTGGTCTCCCATGCAGGTGCAGGCACCCAAGCACTTGGGCCATCCTCCACTGCCTTCCTGGGCCATAGCAGAGAGCTGGGCTGGAAGAGGAGCAACTGGGACTAGAACCCGGCGCCCATATGGGATGCTGGCGCCGCAAGTGGAGGATTAACCAAGTGAGCCCTGGCACTGGCCCCATGTACTATTTCTGTTACTCCCTCTAAAACAAGGTGTGATTTTATTTATTGCTTGTTTTTACTTTTTGACTGATTTTCTTTGATATGTTTCCAAACTTAGGGCTAAATCTTTTTGAAAAGTTTAATTGGGGACTTAGACCCCAGAAGCACAAGCAATAAAAGCAAACATAGACAAACAAGATTGCATCAAGCTTAGATGATTCTGCACAGCAAAGGAAACAGTCAACAAAGTGAAGAGGCAACCAACAGAATGGGACAAAGTATTTGCAAACTAGGCAACTGATAAAGGATATAGCAGTAGATGGAATATGTCTGTGTCTATCTCTCCCTTTTTCTTGGTCAATCTGCCTTTCAAATAAATTTTAAAAATTTATTTAAAAAATTTTAAAAATTGCTTTCTTTAGTTTCTTACCATTCTATCACATTTTTGCTTTTTAATTTTATATTTATCAATTTCTTCAATTTTCTAAATATTTTAAAAAATTAAAAAATAATATTCTTTTACATAGTAAATCTTCTTTTTAAAAGATTCAATTTCTTTCTTCATTTGAAAGGCAGAGTTACAGAGAGGCGGAAGCAGAGAGAGAGGTCTTCCATCCACTGGTTTTCTCCCCAGATCGCTGCAACAGCCAGAGCTGGGTTGATCCTAAGCCAGTAGCTTTCCCCAGGTCTCCCATGTTGGTGCAGGGGCCCAAGGAGTTGGGCTATATTCTACTGTTTTCCTAGGACATAGCAGAGAGCTGGATAGGAAGTAGAGCAGCTGGGACTAAAAATGATGTCCATATGGGATGCTGGCACTGAGGGCAGCAGTTTTATCTGCTATGCCACAGCATCAGCCCCCATATAAATACATTTTGAAGGGTGGGCATTATGGCACAGCAGGTTAAGCTGCCATTTGGGTTGCTCATATCTCATACCACAGTGCCTACTTTGAGTACTGGCTGCTCTGCTTCTGATCCAACTTCTTGTTATTGTATCCTGGGATGCAGCAGATGATGGTTCAATGTCTTGGGCCTCTATGATCCTTGTGGGAGACCTGGAGGGAATTCTAGGCTCCTGGTTTTGGTCTATCCCAAACTTGGCTGTTATCAGTATTTGGGGAGTGGACCAGAGGACGGATGATCTCTCTCTCTCTCTCTCTCTCTCTCTCACACACACACACACACACACACACACAGTCTTTATCTTTTAGGTCTCTGTTACTCTGCCTTTCAAGTAGATGAAAATACATGAACACACGTTTAAAATATAGTTTGCTTTGTGAAACTTGAAGAGACTAAAGAATTTTGTTATGTTGTCATCTAATGGACCTAGATAAATGTTGTTTATGAATTCCTCATTGCAAGAGCAATGTCTCTCAGTCCTGGGTCATTTTTCCCATTGTTCTCTCTTACCAGTGATCAAGATGCTGATCTATTCTCTTGCTGGGTATAGGTTTCAGTGTTTAGTGACCCAAAATCTGCTTTAAAATTATGGAATCAGATAGCTATTTATCTGTGTCCTTATTAATCTGAGAATTGATTGAATGTTTGTTTCCCCAATAATATGATTAACTCTGGAACACTGTTTTTCAAGTTAACTTAAAGATACTTTTAAAAATAAAACTCCAAATGCTGATAAATTCCATAAAAGTGAGGAGGAGCAAAAATATCAACTCTTCCTTTCATAACAAATTATGTTAGTAATTTTTGTATTTTAGAAATTTTTATAATTATATTCACAAAATTCTTTGGGACTTTATAATTATCAACAAAGATATTTATACAAAATGTTTTGTAACTTAATCTCTTCATAATTAGAAGCCCTTGGAAAATCTATAGATTTTAGCATAGCCAAAATATTAAATGCATGTAGAATGCTTAAAATTCATTGCTTCCAAGATTTTCCTCTTATTTCCTAACTATTTCATTCTCAGTATTTCAATTTATCCAAACTATCAAATTGAAACTAAAGACATATTTTGTTTTTGAAAATTATAACGTCCCAAATAACTACAAAATGACAGAATCTTAATGATGCTATTGGAATGAAGAGAAATTGTCTGATCACCTCTGGAAGGGCTTTCCATGCATTTCAGTATATACCTTCCCTCCCCTAAGCAGTGAATATTCTTAGTCTTTGAGTAGGAGTATACATTAAGAATGGTGAAAAGCTCATTAGGTTTTTAACTAGCCATGGTATTTTGTTATACAATTTTTTTTTTTTTTTTGACAGGCAGAGTGGACAGTGAGAGAGAGAGACAGAGAGAAAGGTCTTCCTTTGCCGTTGGTTCACCCTCCAATGGCCGCCGCGGCCAGCGCGCTGTGACCGGCACACCGTGCTGATCTGATGGCAGGAGCCAGGTACTTCTCCTGGTCTCCCATGGGGTGCAGGGCCCAAGCACTTGGCCCATCCTCCACTGCACTCCCGGGCCACAGCAGAGAGCTGGCCTGGAAGAGGGGCAACTGGGACAGAATCCGGCGCCCCGACCAGGACTAGAACCCGGTGTGCCGGCGCCACAAGGCGGAGGATTAGCCTAGTGAGCCACGGCGCCAGCCTAGCTTATTGTTGATTGTTGTTTCTAATTTCTCCTGTATATTTTTATATTTTCACCATTTTTCCATGGGTAATTTGATGAGAAGTTTGAGAGTGTCCAATTAGATGACATTAAGCTTAATTTCCTTAACTTCAAATATTTGAAGAAATTCCAAACAGCAACACACATGGTAGCAATGTAACTTTAATACACAAAGGAGTTATGAAACTCTGTCAGATGTTGTATTAAGTGTTTCAGGAAGGTAATGCCTCTCCAAGAAAAGTTAGATTAATTTCCTGAATATACCTTTAATTTTAACTTCATATGCATATCTCTCTCTCTCTTTTTTTTTTTTTTTTTTTTTTTTTGACAGGCAGAGTGGTCAATGAGAGAGAGACACACACAGAGAAAGGTCTTCCTTTGCCGTTGGTTCACCCTCCAATGGCCGCTGTGGCCAGCGCACCACGCTGATCCGAAGCCAGGAGCCAGGTGCTTCTCCTGGTCTCCCATGGGGTGCAGGGCCCAAGGACTTGGGCCTGAGCAGAGAGCTGGACTGGAAGAGGAGCAACTGGAACAGAATCCGGCGCCCTGACTGGGACTAGAACCCGGTGTGCCGGTGCCGCAGGCGGAGGATTAGCCTAGTGAGCCATGTGCCAGCCCATATGCATATCTCTTAAAGACTAAAATTTGCAAACTTTCTGGTAATTCTCTAGTTACAAAAATTTTAGCTGATCTGAAATTAAATATTTATGGATGACCCATTGCTTTGCTTTATTTTTCGCTTCACAGAAACAGCCAGCCTGATGTAATAAGTAACATGTGTTCCCTCCGCCGTCTGATACCATATGCCATACTCATCACCCTGCATACACATTCACAGTCACACTCTATACAGAAATACATAAATGTACGGGCATCCCTTAACACATCCCCCTCTTGTTTTTCTCTTTGTATCTCCATACTAGAAGGTAGTCAGGATGATTTAGAAAGATTAAGCCACCTGTAACATTATAATGATTTGGTTTCTAATAGCCAGGAGTATAGGCAGTCATTGGGAACATGGTATGGCCTCAGAGTGGTGAGGTATGGATTGAGACAGATGATGCCCTAGAATCCTAGATCTGTGGAGTTAGTTCTAAATATCAGCACTGGCAAGTTGTTGCCGTCAGTGTTTCACCTGATTATTTTTTCCAACTCATCAGGAGATTCATTCTCAGCATCACTTGAGGTACTTATAAATTTAGTCTCACTGTGCACTTGTCTGAGCCTCCTACTCACCTGGATCATCTGCTGCTTTTCTGTTGGGAGCATGGCCAAGTCCATGGGCAAGAGAACATGTTCTGGATACTGGTAAATTCTTTACAGCTCCTAGGATCCTGGAATCCCCTGAAAAATTTCTGTGGAGAATTCAAAGGAAGAGTTGTCTAGGGTTGTTACATGATGAAAACAGAGGGAGTTTCTTCCTAAACTTACTAATAACTGATAAGAATGGTTAGGATATATTGTAGCAATGGTTTTCTGACAGTAAAGGGAAATTTCTCCAAATGATCATACAAGGACTTAATGAAGTTATTCTCAATGAATGGCAACCAACAGAGTACTCCTAAGACTCATACAACTGGGAAACTATTCTGTTTGTGAAGTTCCAAGTTTTTGTAGTTCAAGCACATGTCTCATTTCCTAACCTTTAAAACAGACACTTGATCAAGGGACTAGATCCTTATCTTGTGAATAATCAGTTGACAACATCCTAGTTTGGCGAGATTATCACTTTTTGCTAAAGTCTACACCATCTGTTCTTCATTCTAATTACTGATAAAAGAAGGACCTAATTCACAATTGGACCATAAAAAGTTAATTGTGATTTAAGTACATTTGTTTCAAATGTAAAGACATTTAAATGATGCTTCTGTTTCACATTTTTCAATATGTTGACATGGATCATAACAAAATACTGGAATATGAGCATAGAAAGCAAATACAAAAATTTCCAAAGGAACACTTCGTATTAGCATATAGATCTTAAAACTTATGTTATTAGCCATTATACTAATGGTTCAATAAAGGGAATTTATTATAGAATAATAGGGCATTTAAAACAGAATTTAAATTTTACAGAATTCTTCCTCTTGTATCCTTGCCCTATTGCCCCAAAAATTGTCATTAAATCCAGATTTCAGTGGGAATCAAGTTAAATAATAATTTATAAACAGCCTACTAGTTCATGTTAAATAAATGATGATGTGATATGATGGAAGAGGATTTGACTGAACATTTCTGCAGGGATTCTTGGACAAATTTCATGCATATATGTGTGTCTGTGTACAAGATGGTCTAAAGGAAATATAAACATGTGTGTTCCTTTATCAGATATACTGACGTTATTGAAAATCAATAACACAGTAAGGTATAATCATGAGCCAAACTCATAAAATAACTACATTCAAAAATTTTAAGAAGATGCTAAGAAACAATATTTACTAGTATATGAAGATAATAAAAATATCATGGAATAGTTGGGTTGATTGTGGGAATAAAAATTGTCTTAACATTTTCTGAAAATCAAAGTCATATCTTAGCAAAATAAAGAAGAACCGTCAGATAATATCAATAGATAAATAAAATGTATTTCATAATTCATTACAGGAATAAAAATAATTTAGTATTTGTTTATAGTGAAAAAACCTTGCCATGTATTTTGATGTGAGACAAAGATGTCTGCTATTGCAAATACTATATAATATTTGACTTGCCAATAGAATGATGTAATACACATAAACACATGTTATGGCCAGTGCCGCGGCTCAATAGGCTAATCCTCCACCTTGCGGCGCCGGCACACTGGGTTCTAGTCCCGGTCGGGGTGCCGGATTCTGTCCTGGTTGCGTGCTGGCCATGGCGGCCATTGGAGGGTGAACGAACGGCAGAGGAAGACCTTTATCCCTGTCTCTCTCACTGTCCACTCTGCCTGTCAAAAAAATAAATAAATAAATAAAAATAAACACATGTTATAAGGATTTTTGTGAAAGAAAAACACTGTTTTTAAAGGATATAATTATGTTTATGAAAGTTTTTAAATAAAACAAATCAATTAGTAGGATTACAATGACTGTAAAAAACAGTTGCTAGGGACACCAATCATACAAAACTCATCTGTATCCTACAAAACATCAGGAAACACAAAATCAGGTAGCTGTACCTGGGCTACACAAGATGGCTCCACAAAAATGAACTATATATGAGTAAATAAATAAGTCCTTTTTGAAAATCTCTAGGGAGATTTCTTATTAATGAACTGGAAGACAATATCCTAAAGATGTTATTCTCCACAAGTGGATCCAGGTACTCAATTAAATATAATAAGAATCTCTACATTTTTTTTTAAAAGTTATATGATTCTCTCTAAAATTTAAGATTTATTAACTTATTTCAAAGGCAGAGTAACAGAGAGAGAGATGAATAGGCTAAGAGAAGGATCTCACATCTGTTGGTTTGCTCTCCAAATGGCCACAACAGCTGGGCTGGTCTATGCAAAAACTAGGAGCCCAAAACTCCATCTGGGTCTTCTACCTGGCTGGCAAGGGCACAAGCACTTGAACCATTTTCTACTGCTTTTCCAGGAACATCAGCACAAACCTGGATCAAAGTACAGGTGCTAGGACTTACACCAGTGCTCTTATGTGGAATGCTGGCATCACAGGCACAGCTTAAAAACCACCACAAAGCCAATGCCTGTCTACAGGTTTAGGTATAGGTATGTGGGTAACTTCAAAAAAAATGACTAATTCCAAAATAGAAAAAGCCAAATATAATGAAGAAAACCAGCTAGTGGTATAAAACAATGCAAGCAGAATAGCGAACTCTGACATAGCCCTGCACATATAAGGACACTTGATTTGTGGGAAGACAACTACTGTAGATTGCCCAACAACAGCACTATTGTCAACACATAGTGCTGGACAATTGCACATCTCTATGAAGAAAAACATTTGGCCCCTACTAGATAGAAACACTAAACCACATCACGCTGGGGGAGAAAGAGGTTGATTTAAATGAAAATGTAAAATCATAAAGATTCTGTAAAATCATATCTGAGATTATTTTTCCAAAAATCTAAGTCATGAAATGACTTATTAAAGTAAAAGCCAAAAAGAAAAAACATAAAGTAAATTGGACTAAACTGAAAGTACGACCTTATTTCCTTACAAGAATTTACAGAGATACAAGGGGGAGTCATTCACCCGTGCAATCAGGACACTGGTTTGTATGTCTGCCTCCCATATTGGAAGGCATGGGTTCAAATCCAAGTCGAGTGCCTGACTGCAACATCTTGTTAATGCAGACCCTGAGAAATAGCAGGTGATAGCTTAATTGGTTCCTGGCCATCTATGAGGGAGACCTGGATTGAGTTCCAGAATGACAGACTTGGCTTGGCTTAGCCAGGGCTGTTGCAGGCATTTGGGGAGTAAACCAGTGCCTGGGAGCTCTCTCTTTGTGCTTGTATGTTTCTCTGTGCCTGTCTGATTCACAAAAAGACGCATATTTTTAAAAATAATCTACTGATCAGCGCAGTGCGCCGGCTGCAGCGAGCAGGCCGCAGCAGCCATTGGAGGGTGAACCAACGGTAAAGGAAGACCTTTCTCTCTGTCTCTCTCTCTCACTGTCCACTCTGCCTGTCAAAAAAATAAATAAATAAATGTAAAAGAAAAGAAAAACAGAACAAAAAGATACTGCATCTTATTAGTAAGAAGGAAACTGAAAATTAAACCTTCTTTGAGGGGGCCAGCCCTATGGCGTAGCGGGTAAGACTACCGCCTACAGTTCCCGGCATTCCCATATGAGCACAGGTTCGAGCCCCGGCTACTCCACTGCCAATCCAGCTCTCTGCTATGGCCTGGGAAAGCAGTAGAGGACAGCCCAAGTCCTTGGGCCCCTCACCCAAGTGGGAGACCTGGAAGAAGCTCCTGTCTCCTGGCTTCGGATCCGTGCAGCTCTGGCCATTGGGGCCAATTGGGGAGTGAACCAGTGAAGACCTTTCTCCCTCCCTCCCTCCTTCCCTTTCTCTCTCTCTCTCTCTCTCTCCTTCTCTCTGTGCGTTACTCTGACTTTCAAATAAATAAATAAATCTTAAAAAAATAAAGTGGTGGGAGCATTAAAAAAAAAAAAGTACCTCTATAATTACCAGGACTGATAAAGCATTAAAAATCTGAGGAATGCCATGTGTCATTGAAGAAAAATAGTATTGCGATCTCACATCAACTGCTGGTATGTTGGGTATATTTCACATTGGCAGCTTTATTTGAAGCTGCACATGTTCCAAGAGCCAAGATCCTATATCTAGCTATCTAACAATGACCCAATCCATGGTACATATGCACTGGAGATGTGTAAAATGATGTCCTATGGCAGCAATATGCACAACAGGGGGACACTGCATAGCCTTTCAACATTAAAATGCATAATACAAATTATTTTAAATTAAATAGGCTGTGCAGCAGTGAAAATTAATAAACAAGTATTGCTACATGCAGCACCATAGTTAAACTTTTAAAACCAATGTTAAACAAAAGAAGCGATACTATGTGGTCCTATAAATTTAACATTCAAATTGAGAAGAAACACAGCCATAATATCTAAGTACATGCTTACTAAGGTTCTAATGAATTCACTTGCTTTCTAAAGAGAAGCAGAAGGCACCATCCAGATGGTGGTTACCTTTGTATGGGCAGGAGGTGGCAAGTGGTTTGGATAAGACAGGATACAATTGTGCTTCATAGAGTGCTGTTTGCTACACTTTCTCTTGATGTGGGTAATGATTGCATGGAGTTCATATTGTGATAATGCCTTGATAAAATAAATGGAAATATAGAAGTTTAAGGCCCTTTTCCTTGCCAGGATATCCTTTAGATTATTCAAATCACAGAGCATCATGACACTGAGAATGGAATTGATATTTTAGGTAAAAGTTCTCATGATCTAATACCATCTATTATTTTGCGCGTGCATAGGACTGAAGTGATAGTTTAAATGCCCCTCTCATTTACAACTTGTTAATGACCTGCTGAGCAGCAGCCTTAGGCAATCTTTCACTTTTACTAAGTCAGTCATTAAGAGAGGAAACTGTAAATGACCAGCAGGAAGTAAATTGCCCTTAGTTAAAAATGAAAATGTGTTAACTTCATTTGACTAATAAAATTACTTTTGGCACTAAGCCACAAAATAGGAAACAGTTACAATTTCCACTGGGAACTTGAAGTAGGAAAAAAGATATTATGTACTTTGATGCTTCTGGAGTTGAAGTATCTAAATGGTGTCTAAAATAATTATATTTCCAAATGCTATCATTGGCAGATGATAAATACTTATTGAAAGCATAGTTGTTCCAGTAAAATCATTGACTATTTTGTACACCTGTAGCTAAGAAAATTTTAAAATAATATAAACAAGTTTTATTCAAGAAAGCATCCCTCGGTTTATTGACATTGGTTCTTAAAGCAAGGTATTAACTCCTGTCTTCAAATGCAGCCATCGTAATTAACAGCACCGCCACCAATTGAAGCAAATGTGGTAGTACTCCAGCTTTCCTGCTTACCTCTCTGCCCTTTGAGTCCTGTTTTCCTCTGACTGAGTAACCTGTCCATCTGTCTCCCATTTTCCTACTTTCTTATCTATTCATGAGGTGGCCTAGCTCGAATGCTATCTATTTCAGGAATCCTCATTCCTTGGCCCCTGGGTCATTTTGTTTGCCTTCACGCTATTGAAAGTACTGCAAAAGGTCTATTCTTGATTTTTAACACTGGTTTCTGTGATGCTAGATTGCAAAATTCTTCACGAAGAGGACCATGCCTTATTTAAACTTGGGTGTAATTAGGACACCAACCTGGTATCTTAGAAAATGGGGGAATACATATGATTAAAGTATTTATTATTAAATTCATATTTATTATTTATCAGATTCATCTTCCACTTTAGTAGCTACCATTTAATAAATACCATGTGCTAGAAAAATCCCATGAACATGTTAGTTGATTTTTTTTCCAACAATACCACAGATCTGAGATTATGTACTATTTTCATTCCATATTGTAAATGAGGAAATGAGAACTTTAAGACATTATTAGCACAAATTCAGTGAGCTAGTAAGAAGCAGGAGAAAAGACTAGGTTAGGGCAGAACATATAGTTTGACACCCTAAAGTAGAAACTCATTCTATTACTGATACTGTGGGTAGTGTGACTCCAAAGCCATTCATTTAAAAGTTTATAATTTCTCACAAAATGCATGTTAATAATTTCCAAAATGACTTTTACCCAAAACATCAACATTTCTAATCAATGCATGCCTGAAAATAGGTACCAAGAGATTTTAAGAACATTATTATATTTGATAAGCATGACAGTGAAACAAAAAGTATTAAGAGCAAAATAGATATTGGTAGTTCAGAAAGGTATATAACAATAATCAAATTTCATGGTATAGTATAGTGAGTTGAAATTTGATCAAACAAATTACTTGCCATAATGGTGACACAGTGATATTTTAGGTAATATTTAGAGGATTTGTGAATTAATATTTGCAAAAAGTTTTTTAAAGGAACTTTGAGTTAAGAGATATAAAAATTGTCATTCTATGTAAAACATTTTAATAGCAAAATTTATTGCCCATTTATTTAAACTCTTAGGTAATTAGGGGTAGAGGAATTTTCTTAAAACAGCAGTTAGAAAAACAGCTAGCATGGTCTTTGCTGTCAAATGCTTTTCTAACTCAAGTTTCTTTGGGCAGTTTGATAAAGATTTATAATCTTGTTACTGTAGCAGAATTTCCTTTCACTCCAGTTTAGATGACATGTAGCAAAGTGTGAGTCTTAGTCATTTAAAAATAATGCCTCCATGGCTTGGCTTTAGTTGCTCTTAACCAAAGTGATTGTGTTATCATACTAGGCTTCTTTAAGGAGCTGATTATATACAATGTTCAGTGCTTTGTAATGGCTCAGAAAGTACTGTACACTGATCTTTTGGATTAGGAATGAGTTGAAGAAAGTATAAAAAAATGAGTCAAAGAACAAGGATGGCTAGAGACACAATGAAGAATTTGAGAAATCAATTCCCCTTACATCTCCACATACCATACTAATCCAGTGGCAGTGACATGGTGCAGTTGATAGTAGTCTTTGAATTTAGTCTGGTGTGTTCTAAGAGAGAATAGCTGAATGCCTACTTGGCTTTGAGTATGCCTTTTTAACAAATATATAGCAAAAGAATCTAGTGTGATCCTATACTCTCAGAAATTATTCAAGTTAGGAGTAGGTGACCAAGATCAAAACATCAAACACTGGTTCTTTTATTAGGTGGATCTCTCTCTCTCTCTCTCTCTCTCTCTCTCTCTTTCTCCCTACTCCTCACTCTGTAACTCTGCCTTTCAAAAAAATACATCTTTAAAGAAGAGGGAATGAATGAAATAAAATTAAGATTTGTAAACACTACAATATTAATTGCTCCAGGAAGTACATTGGTAGATTCTGAATCACTTGGTAAATGTTTTAGGAAAAATAGGACATGATATAGAATTCGAGTATCTCTCTCTAAATATTTCACAATTAGAAAGGACGAAAGAAGCTGTGAGCAAGCCAGCACACGTCAGCTTCACTTCACAATCAGTGGTGGCCTTGCCAGTGATGAGAAACATCCATATCAGGGACCTGACAGGTGCCCTGAGAAGGGTATAACATCACTTCCATCATCATCTTTCCAAATGTATGTCTAAGCAGGAAAAAATATCAGGCAATGTTAAAATGAGAGACAGTCTGTGAATCGTCTGCCCAGTATTCATGAAAAGTATTAAGACCATGGAAGATAAGGAGAGTGAAACAGGTTGAAGGAGAATGAGACACACGAACTAAGGACAGTTTGGGAGTCATCCTGGATCAGACTCTAGAGCAGAGAACGAACATTGGGGGAATAACTAGTGAAATTAGAACAAACTCTTCTATTTATTTTAAGAGTGTGAGAACAATGTTAATCACCTGGTTTTGAGGGTTGTACTGTAGTTACGTAAGTTGTTATTTTCAGATAAAGCCAAGTGAACCTTATATGGGAAATCTGTATACTATTTTCATCAACTTCTGGAGTATAAATTATTTCAAAAATAAGGTAAAATAAGTGAATGTGTTTACATGGCTTGCTGTGTGTGGGGGTGTATGTTGTGTATATATAAAAAAACTTAACTCATTACACCAAACCCGATCTATTAAATCTGTCCTAACTTTAGTGTATAAATGCAGAAATTATTGTGGCTACAGTTTGGGATACATTTTGGTGCATAACAGATGCCTGAAATATGCTGTAATATGCATCCCTTTAATTGTTTATGAATAAGTTCTTTTAAATCTGTCTGCAAGACACTCTTTCTGATTGATTTATATCTCTCAATCTCCAGAGTCATTGCCTTGCCACAGAATGCTACCATATCTCATGGTCTCAACCATTTTTCTTATAGTTTTCCATTCTAATGTATATTCCATAATGATTTTGTTAAAAAAATTACATCAAGGTACTAACCTGTGTATTCCCTTCATCACAGTCCTGTTTATATCACTGTTTTGATTTTTTAAAATTGGTTGCCAATTCCTTTCAAACTGAATTGCTCAAGTTCAAGAACAGTATCTTCCATATCCACTCATGTCACAGCACAGTGGTTGATAAAATTTTTAAATCATTTATTCAATTATTGGGAGGCAGAGAGAGCAAGCTCACATCTGTTTCACACCCCAAATGCCTGTAATGACACCTGGCTAGGGGCCAGGCACCAGGAACTCACTACAGATCTCCCACATGAGTGGCAGGAACCCAATCACATAAGCCTTTGATGTTGCTCCCAATGTCTGTATTAGTAGAGGCTGGTATCAGGAGTTTAGACAGATATTCGAACCATGCAATCATTATGGAACATGGGTGTCCTACCCATTGTCTTAACCTCCAGGTGAATCTCCTTCTCCATTGTGATTGACATTTCTTAAATATGTACATTAGGGCTAATTTATTATATGGCTAGTTTTTTAAATTTTCAAAAGTAAGCTTCAGGGGCCTGTGCTGTGGCTAAGTGAGTAAAGCCATCACCTGCAGTGTTAACAGCCCCTAAGAGGACCATTTTGAGTCCCGGCTGCTCCACTTCTGATCCAGCTCTCTGCTATAGCCTGGGAAACATTAGAAGATGGCCCAAGTCCTTGGGCCCCTGCACCCACATGGGAAAAGGTCTTCTGCACATACTGAAATGCTGTCTTTAAAAAAAAAAAAATTAACACTCCCCACACTGTTGAAATTTTTCAGTTAATCTGTAGTGTTCTGATAAAGTTGATTTTCATAATGTTGTTCATTGTTTGTATCTGTCTTTTGAGGAATAGCTTTTGAGAAGTTCTTACTCCACAGTTCCACAATTTTTTTACTGCACCTGTTCCCGCAGGTCTCAGGGTCTTTTTTTTTTTTTTAACAAAAATGAACTTAGTTTCTCAGTGAATGTAAATCAATTTCTCAAATATTATGAACATTTCCTAGAGCACATGCAGTGTGATATGTTAAACAAATATTTCCTTTACTTGAAGGATGACATGCATGAAACAAATGATTCGTGAACCATTTTATCCTGAAATTAGATATGGATATGCAACAGACACTGAATTGGGATCATCTCTAGTGAACCGTAAAATTGAAAAAACAATAATTTAAATGGAAATAGACATTTTTTTAATTAGCAGCACTTGCCATTCTCCCTATTTATCAAATATGGAGTATATATTACAGAAAATTCAAGCAAAAATGCCATATAGGAACAATATCTTAGCTAAAGTTTAGCAGATTTTATTATAATGATAATATCAACATGGTTCAACCAGATAACTAAATGCAGTATGCAAATATTCCCAGAATATTAAATTCTTTGATATAAAATGATAACCTGTCAGCATATGTGTTATTTTAAATTTCTGTTCTATACTAGAGATAACTTAAGTCCATAAAGAAAAAAACAGCAGTTGCCTTAATCACCCACTAGGTTACTGGCAGAGTTGTGACTGATGTTCTAAGGAAATAATTGTTGACTTGTTGGTCATTTTACATCCATATTTCTCAATGGTTTTGCTGTCACTTCATATATGTTAGTTTGCTTGCTGTAAGTATCTTTGAAATTGCTTGAGAATAATGCTTTAGTATATTTGCTAAGTGTCTTCCCTGGAAAATTAGAGTTCCTAGAAATGTTAAGAACTCTGTTGTGAGAAGAAACAGTTAAATACATTCATAAACTCTCAATTAAAGCTTTTAAGCATGGGTTGTTCACCAGCAGCCTTCTCGGCCAGTGCTTTTTAAAATGTCAAATTTTATTGCAAATCTCCAAGAGGAGATTAAGACTGTAGAAGGAATTCCAGAAAAGCTGCATCTGAGACTTACTAAAGGAGTCCTCTCAAGTGAAAATGTGAGAAGGAAAAGGAAGCAGGATAGGGTGGGGAAGCACCTGAGCAAAGCTGAACTAAAGCGCAAAGCAGAATATGGCAAACACTGACTGCATGTTGCCACTGAGTATTTGAAATTCCATCATGTGACCAACAATCTGAAATTTTGGATGTTATCTAATTGTAATTCAGACCTTGAAAACTGATGCTTGTTTCAGTTTTTGGAATAGTTTAAAGAATGAGTATGTGAACAATTTTTAAAGAAGAAAGATTTTCATTTCACAACAGTTTTCAGTGTATACAACTTGTCAAATTACTGCAAGAGTCAAGAATACTACACAACCAGCTTTCCCTATTGTTAACTCTTATATTAGAATGATACATTTGTCAGAGTCATTAAACTCCAAAAAACTCTTCTTATTACTAACAACTTATCCTTGTGGATTTATCAAAATTTAAGAACTATACCCAGCTTCTCTTTAAATTCCTTCTACTGTTAACAATTCCCTCAGACTCTAGCAATTAATATTCTGTGTTCAGATTGAGCATTTTCCTTTTGCTCCAACGAGGGATAACATGTATTTGTCTTTCTGTGTGTGACATAGTACACTTAACATGAGGTCCTCCAGTTCTATCCATTTTGCTACAAATGATAGGACGTCATTCTCTTATATGGCTGTATTATACAAACATATACACACACATTTTCTGTATCTATTCATCTGATGGTAGAAAGCTTGGTTGATTCTGTATCTTGGTTATTGTGACCTGTGTTTCAATCAAAATGGTGGAACCGATATCCTGTTGTTATTATTTAATCTCTTTGGGATATATACCCAGTAGTGGGGTTACTGGATCATATGAAGGACCTATTTCTAGTTTTTAATTGCCATACTGCTTATCATAATGGATGAATCAATGTACATTCCCACCAGCGTCATATAGGAGCTTCCCTTTCTCCACATCCTCTCCAGAATTTGTTGATTTCTGTCCCTTGGATAATAGTCATTCTAACATTCATAATATGATATCATCGTGGTTTTGATTTGCATTTCCCTGATAGCTAATGATTTTGAGCATTTTATCATATATCTGATGGCCATTTGTAATTCTTCTTTTGAGAACTGCCTATTTGGGTCCTATTTCCATTATTGACTGGATTATTCTTTTTGGCTAATGTTGAGTTTTCTCAGTTTCTGATACATTTTGGATATTATTCATTTCTCAGATAAGTAACTTGCAAGTATCACTACCACGCTGTTGGATACATCTTCATTTTATTGATTGTTTCCCTTACTGTATAGAAGCTTCTCAATTTGATAAAATCCATTTATCTAGTTTTTTTTGTTTGTTTGTTTGTTTTGTTATTTGCATCCCCAGGGAATCATCACCTACATCAATATCCTGAGATGTTCCCCCTATATTTTCTTCTAGTAATTTCACAGTTTAGTTCTTACCTACTATCCTTGATCCATCTTGAGTTGGTTTTTATACACTGTGATTGGTAGAGATCTAACTTAATTCTTCTCTCTCTATATATATATATGTCCAATTTTGCCAGAACCTTTTGTTAAAAAAGAACATCCTTTCTACAATATATGATCTTAGCACCTTTGTCAGAAGTCAGCTGTATGTACATGGATTAATTTCTGGGCTCTCTATGCTATTCCATTGATCCTGGTTTTTTTTTTTTTTATGCCACTCCCATGCTGTTTTGATTACCATAGCTTTGTAGTATGCTTTGAAATAAGGTATTGGGATTCTTCCAGTCTAATTTTTTTTAAGCTCAGGATCAATTTGTATTCTTCTGCAGTTCAATATGAATTTTCAGATTTAAAAAAAAATCTGTAGATAGTCATTGATATAGTGATAACAATTACATTGGATCTCTAAATTATTAATTACAGATATTTAATGATATTAATTCTTACATATCATGCACAGGGACTATCTTTTCATTTTTATCATGCCCTTGATGAATTCGTTACTCAGTGTTTTATAATTTTCATTGAGAGATCTTTCACTTATTCAGTCAAATTTATTCCTAAATATGTAATTTACTGTAGCGGTTGTGAAAGGGATTTATTTCTTAATTTCTCTTCCCACAAGATCATTATTTGGTATATAAAATTCATCTCAAATTACATTCAGGCTTTAGAGGTCTAGGGCTCTTAGTTTCATAAGATGCACACTTGAATAAAAATAAAGAATATCCACTTGAAAAACTTGAGCTTAAATTATTAGCAAATATATAACACATGATTCTTTGTGCCATTGTACTTTAGTGGTAAAGAAACAAAGGAACAGTTTTTCAGTTTAAGAGAAATACCTGAAAATATGATAAATGTGAACTAATATGGTTTTAATTTTAATTCAAGTTGTCTTGCCTACATAATATTTGAAACAAAAAATGATTATATCTCTGATAAAAAAATTCAGGGAAATATATTAACAAAATTTTTGGTTAGTTCATGAAAGTGTCATGTTAAGACAATCATAACAGAAATATTTTAAATGTGTTACCATGTAGAATCACTGATGCATAAATTCATTTATTTGTTCATTTGATTATTAGCTGCAGGCACCTGATTTCCTTTGTTGGTTCCCAACTGGCCACATAATAAATTCTGAGCCTTTGTGTTGCCTGTTCATCAGCTGCTCTCCACATATTTCTGCCTCACCCCTTGTCAATTTCTCTTACCTGTTTCTCAGAGCACCCAGTCCTTCAGTGAGCTATACGGACCAGGTCTCTAGTTCAAATACAACACGTTTTTGCTCCTGATTCTTTTCACCTGCTATTTATGCTTTGGGAATGACATTCTGGGTTCTTGCCTTTGGGACTCAATTAAATGTGACTTTGTGACATTGGTTCTGACCACTGAGAGAGACTTTCTAGTATGTTACAGCATATAAAGTTGCATTATTCAGAATAATTTGACAATTTGAATGTGCAATAACATGAAAAGGATGAAGTAAGTGGTTTTAGAATTGAATGGACAGTATCATGCCCTGTAATGAGGAAGTTTTCAGTGGGAGAACCCTGATAATGACCTGAAGGATGGAAGTGACACATATGAAGACAACTCCCATGACTCTAAAGAAGAGAGGGACAACTTGCTGTGTGTCAGGTGAGTACAGTCCCATAAACTGTTTGATAGAGATTCTTGCAGGGAAAAACAAAGTCTGAAGCCTAGATGCAGAAGGTCTGGGACTCAGCCTTGAGTATGACACTTCTGAATCAAGTGGACATTGGGTGACATTTGAATGGCAAATCATGTGTTTGCTCTTCAATTTTTTCTTCAGGGTTAACAGTCATGGTAGTTTTTCTACCTACCTCATAGGGTTGTTTCAAGGACCAAAAAGTGATTTTAGCAGGATATGATGTAATCAGAATAAATGGTTTTCTGGTTCCTCACTTCTCTCCCTTTTCTATCAATTTTCATTTTGATTCTTCCCTCTATATCTCCCTATGATTTGCCACTTGAATATCTTGGTAGTTTCTTTGACTTTCTTGTTCCAAATTTGTCATTTTGCTAGATGTTAAAATTTCAACCATAGACAAATTTGGCTATTACTGTTTTTCCTTCCACAGCTATGTTTTGAGTCTACAAAATTGCTAACATTCTCATGCACATTTTCCCCATTTTAAGCCAGAATAGTGAAGATGGCAGTATAGCAACAAGGTGTTCTGAGACACAGGGGGAAAACAGATAGTTAATAAGGAAAAGAGACACAGGCTGGCAACAGAGTTTCCAGAGTTTCACAAGGGGAAGCCCAGGAGTCCAGCAGAGACTGAGCAGGTCCATGCAGAGGGAGCCAAGAGTCACAGAGGTGCGACAGAGGTGTGGTGGCGAAGCCAAACCAGAAGACTGATGCCACACCCTCCCCTCCCTGGGCAGACCAAATGAGACAGGAGGTCTGAATCTACAGAACTGCCATTAGCAGTGGGCGGCATATCTGGGTGAGCTGTTCAAAGTTCCAAGCTGGAAGAATAGGGTAATAGATGGAGAACTCTGGCACACCCGTGCACATCCACATCTCCCTCTCCCCCCAACCAGACCTGCAGCTGGCTGGGAGAAGCCATATTGTATGTTTATATCTCCAAATACAAACAGAGTGCTACCTCATTTGACTCTTGTGCACATGCCTATCAATTGTGGGGGCCACTTCACCACACCCCCCACCCAGAAACATGGATCACAACATTTCAGAGTAAGTTCCCCCCACTACAACACAAGCTGTACAATGGAGAAGTTCTAAACGTGAAATCCCTAGCTCGCTTCACATATCAGAGCCCAGCCCAAGTAGGCAGGGCTTAGTGCACCAGAGCTTTCCTCTCTGACCTCCCCCCCGCCCTTCAACATCCAGAATTGAGCAGGACGTACAGATGTAGGGCTGCATGTTTCCACTAGCAATGCACAGACACATAGCAGCTCATAGCAGAGGGAAATCTTGCCACAAGCACCAAGACACATATTAAAAGGAACCAGAAATGCTGAAAAACTTTAATAAGAATAAGGAAGACAGTATGAGCCCCAGAAAGGAACACTACATCTTCTCTTCAATAATAGAAGTGGAAGAAGAGATTGAGGATATGCCAGAAATGGAATTCAGAAAATTAATAGTCAGATTACTTAGAATCAATCAGAAACAAATTTATAATCTAAATGAAAAGTGTTCCCAAGAAGTTGAGATACTGAAGAAAAGTCAGAATGACATACTAGATATGAAGAATCCTAAAGAGCAAATAAAAATACAGTGGAAAGTCTCAATAATAGAATAAATTAAACAGAAGAAAGAATATGAGAAGTAGAAGACAAATTTCTGGAAATGACACAGTCAGACCAAACACAAGAAGAAGAAATCAGGAAATTGAAAAACATTGTTGGAGATCTGCAAGATTCTATCAAATGAACCAACATATGGATCCTAGGAATTCCAGAAGGCATCGAAACAGAGAAAGAATTAGAAGGCTTTCTTAATGAAATAATAGCAAATAACTTCTCCCTTCTGGAGAAAGAAAGAGACGTTCCAAGTTCAGGAAGTACACAGAACTCCCACTAGACACGACCAGAAAAGAGCCTCACCTTGACCCATATTGGCAAAGCTCTCCTCAATAACACAAAAGAAAAGATCCTAAAATTTGCACCAGAGAAAGGACAAATTGCATTCAAAGGAAACCCACCCGAGACTTCTCATCAGAGAAGAAAAAGAAAATGTAACAGCAGACACCACAGAAAGAAAAAGAATCATCAGAAATTACTACAAAGAGCTGTATGCAATCAAACTGGGATACCTAGAAGAAATGAACAGATTCCTGGAGACATACAACCTACCTAAATTGAGCCATGAAGACAAAGAAAACCTGAACAGACCCATAAACAAGATGCGAATTGAATCATTAATAAAGGCCTTCCCAACAAAGAAAAGTCCAGAACCAGATGGCTTCACAGCTGAATTCTACCAGACGTTTGAAGAATTA